>NW_027288812.1:0-332031 GCF_037038585.1 Patagioenas fasciata
TGTTTAGATTTGGGGTTAGGTTTAGATTTTAGGTTTAGATATGGGGTTAGGTTTAGATTTGGGGTTAGGTTTAGATTTTAGGTTTAGATTTGGGGTTAGGTTTAGATTTGGGGTTAGGTTTAGATTTTAGGTTTAGATTTGGGGTTAGGTTTAGATTTTAGGTTTAGATTTGGGGTTAGGTTTAGATTTTAGGTTTAGATATGGGGTTAGGTTTAGATTTGGGGTTAGGTTTAGATTTTAGGTTTAGATTTGGGGTTAGGTTTAGATTTTAGGTTTAGATTTGGGGTTAGGTTTAGATTTGGGGTTAGGTTTAGATTTTAGGTTTAGATTTGGGGTTAGGTTTAGATTTGGGGTTAGGTTTAGATTTTAGGTTTAGATTTGGGGTTAGGTTTAGATTTGGGGTTAGGTTTAGATTTTAGGTTTAGATTTGGGGTTAGGTTTAGATTTGGGGTTAGGTTTAGATTTTAGGTTTGGATTTGGGGTTAGGTTTAGATTTTAGGTTTAGATTTGGGGTTAGGTTTAGATTTTAGGTTTAGATTTGGGGTTAGGTTTAGATTTTAGGTTTAGATTTGGGGTTAGGTTTAGATTTTAGGTTTAGATTTGGGGTTAGGTTTATATTTTAGGTTTAGATTTGGGGTTAGGTTTAGATTTTAGGTTTAGATTTGGGGTTAGGTTTAGATTTTAGGTTTAGATTTGGGGTTAGGTTTAGATTTGGGGTGAGGTTTAGATTTTAGGTTTAGATTTGGGGTTAGGTTTAGATTTTAGGTTTAGATTTTAGGTTTAGATTTGGGGTTAGGTTTAGATTTTAGGTTTAGATTTGGGGTTAGGTTTAGATTTTAGGTTTAGATTTGGGGTTAGGTTTAGATTTTAGGTTTAGATTTGGGGTAAGATTTACATTTGGGGTTAGGTTTAGATTTAGGTTTAGATTTGGGGTTAGGTTTAGATTTGGGGTTAGGTTTAGATTTTAGGTTTAGATTTGGGGTTAGGTTTAGATTTGGGGTTAGGTTTAGATTTTAGGTTTAGATTTGGGGTTAGGTTTAGATTTGGGGTTAGGTTTAGATTTTAGGTTTAGATTGGGGTTAGGTTTAGATTTTAGGTTTAGATTTGGGGTTAGGTTTAGATTTTAGGTTTAGATTTGGGGTTAGGTTTAGATTTTAGGTTTAGATTTGGGGTTAGGTTTAGATTTTAGGTTTAGATTTGGGGTTAGGTTTAGATTTTAGGTTTTAGATTTGGGGTTAGGTTTAGATTTGGGGTTAGGTTTAGATTTTAGGTTTAGATTTGGGGTTTAAGGTTTAGATTTGGGGTTTAAGGTTTAGATATGGGGTTAGGTTTAGATTTTAGGTTTAGATTTGGGGTTAGGTTTAGATTTTAGGTTTAAATTTGGGGTTAGGTTTAGATTTGGGGTTAGGTTTAGATTTTAGGTTTAGATTTGGGTTTAGGTTTAGATTTGGGGTTAGGTTTAGATTTTAGGTTTAGATTTGGGGTTAGATTTATATTTTAGGTTTAGATTTGGGGTTAGGTTTAGATTTGAGGTTAGGTTTAGATTTTAGGTTTAGATTTGGGGTTAGGTTTAGATTTTAGGTTTAGATTTGGGGTTAGGTTTAGATTTGGGGTAGGTTAGTTTGGTTAGATTTTAGGTTTAGATTTGGGGTTAGGTTTAGATTTTAGGTTTAGATTTGGGGTTAGGTTTAGATTTGGGGTTAGGTTTAGATTTTAGGTTTAGATTTGGGGTTAGGTTTAGATTTTAGGTTTAGATTTGGGGTTTAGATTTGGGGTTAGGTTTAGATTTGGGGTTAGGTTTAGATTTTAGGTTTAGATTTGGGGTTAGGTTTAGATTTTAGGTTTAGATTTGGGGTTAGGTTTAGATTTTAGGTTTAGATTTGGGGTTAGGTTTAGATTTTAGGTTTAGATTTGGGGTTAGGTTTAGATTTGGGGTTAGGTTTAGATTTTAGGTTTAGATTTGGGGTTAGGTTTAGATTTTAGGTTTAGATTTGGGGTTAGGTTTAGATTTGGGGTTAGGTTTAGATTTTAGGTTTAGATTTGGGGTTAGGTTTAGATTTTAGGTTTAGATATGGGGTTAGGTTTAGATTTGGGGTTAGGTTTAGATTTTAGGTTTAGATTTGGGGTTAGGTTTAGATTTGGGGTTAGGTTTAGATTTTAGGTTTAGATTTGGGGTTAGGTTTAGATTTTAGGTTTAGATTTGGGGTTAGGTTTAGATTTGGGGTTAGGTTTAGATTTTAGGTTTAGATTTGGGGTTAGGTTTAGATTTGGGGTTAGGTTTAGATTTTAGGTTTGGATTTGGGGTTAGGTTTAGATTTTAGGTTTAGATTTGGGGTTAGGTTTAGATTTTAGGTTTAGATTTGGGGTTAGGTTTAGATTTTAGGTTTAGATTTGGGGTTAGGTTTAGATTTTAGGTTTAGATTTGGGGTTAGGTTTAGATTTCAGGTTTAGATTTGGGGTTAGGTTTAGATTTGGGGTTAGGTTTAGATTTTAGGTTTAGAGTTGGGGTTAGGTTTAGATTTGGGGTGAGGTTTAGATTTTAGGTTTAGATTTGGGGTTAGGTTTAGTTTTTAGGTTTAGATTTGGGGTTTAGATTTGGGGTTAGGTTTAGATTTTAGGTTTAGATTTGGGGTTAGGTTTAGATTTTAGGTTTAGATATGGGGTTAGGTTTTGATTTGGGGTTAGGTTTAGATTTTAGGTTTAGATTTGGGGTTAGGTTTAGATTTTAGGTTTAGATTTGGGGTTAGGTTTAGATTTGGGGTTAGGTTTAGATTTTAGGTTTAGATTTGGGGGTTAGGTTTAGATTTTAGGTTTAGATATGGGGTTAGGTTTAGATTTGGGGTTAGGTTTAGATTTTAGGTTTAGATTTGGGGTTAGGTTTAGATTTGGGGTTAGGTTTAGATTTTAGGTTTAGATTTGGGGTTAGGTGTAGATTTTAGGTTTAGATTTGGGGTTAGGTTTAGATTTGGGGTTAGGTTTAGATTTTAGGTTTAGATTTGGGGTTAGGTTTAGATTTGGGGTTAGGTTTAGATTTTAGGTTTGGATTTGGGGTTAGGTTTAGATTTTAGGTTTGATTTGGGGTTAGGTTTAGATTTTAGGTTTAGATTTGGGGTTAGGTTTAGATTTTAGGTTTAGATTTGGGGTTTAGATTTGGGGTTAGGTTTAGATTTTAGGTTTAGATTTGGGGTTAGGTTTAGATTTTAGGTTTAGATTTGGGGTTAGGTTTAGATTTTAGGTTTAGATTTGGGGTAAGGTTTACATTTGGGGTTAGGTTTAGATTTTAGGTTTAGATTTGGGGTTAGGTTTAGATTTGGGGTTTAGGTTTAGATTTTAGGTTTAGATTTGGGGTTAGGTTTAGATTTTAGGTTTAGATATGGGGTTAGGTTTAGATTTGGGGTTAGGTTTAGATCTTAGGTTTAGATTTGGGGTTAGGTTTAGATTTGGGGTTAGGTTTAGATTTTAGGTTTAGATTTGGGGTTAGGTTTAGATTTTAGGTTTAGATTTGGGGTTAGGTTTAGATTTTAGGTTTAGATTTGGGGTTAGGTTTAGATTTTAGGTTTAGATTTGGGGTTAGGTTTAGATTTTAGGTTTAGATTTGGGGTTAGGTTTAGATTTGGGGTTAGGTTTAGATTTTAGGTTTAGATTTGGGGTTAGGTTTAGATTTGGGGTTAGGTTTAGATTTTAGGTTTAGATTTGGGGTTAGGTTTAGAATTTACGTTTAAATTTGGGGTTAGGTTTAGATTTGGGGTGAGGTTTAGATTTTAGGTTTAGATTTGGGGTTAGGTTTAGATTTGGGGTTAGGTTTAGATTTTAGGTTTAGATTTGGGGTTAGATTTATATTTTAGGTTTAGATTTGGGGTTAGGTTTAGATTTTACGTTTAAATTTGGGGTTAGGTTTAGATTCGGGGTTAGGTTTAGATTTTAGGTTTAGATTTGGGGTTAGGTTTAGATTTGGGGTTAGGTTTAGATTTTAGGTTTGGATTTGGGGTTAGGTGTAGATTTTAGGTTTAGATTTGGGGTTAGGTTTAGACTTGGGGTTGGGTTTAGATTTTAGGTTTAGATTTGGGGTTAGGTTTAGATTTTAGGTTTAGATTTGGGGTTAGGTTTAGATTTTAGGTTTAGATTTGGGGTTAGGTTTAGATTTGGGGTTAGGTTTAGATTTTAGGTTTAGATTTGGGGATAGGTTTAGATTTTAGGTTTAGATTTTAGGTTTAGATTTGGGGTTAGGTTTAGATTTTAGGTTTAGATTCAAGGTTAGGTTTCGATTTCGGGTTACGTTTAGATTTTAGGTTTAGATTTGGGGTTAGGTTTAGATTTTAGGTTTAGATTTGGGGTTAGGTTTAGATTTCAGGTTTAGATTTGGGGTTAGGTTTAGATTTTAGGTTTAGATTTGGGCTTAGGTTTAGATTTGGGGTTAGGTTTAGATTTTAGGTTTAGATTTGGGGTTAGGTTTAGATTTTAGGTTTAGATTTGGGGTTAGGTTTAGATTTTAGGTTTAGATTTGGGGTTAGGTTTAGATTTGGGGTTAGGTTTAGATTTTAGGTTTGGATTTGGGGTTAGGTTTAGATTATAGGTTTAGATTTGGGGTTAGGTTTAGATTTGGGGTTAGGTTTAGATTTTAGGTTTAGATTTTAGGTTTAGATTTGGGGTTAGGTTTAGATTTTTAGGTTTAGATTTGGGGTTAGGTTTAGATTTGGGGTTAGGTTTAGATTTTAGGTTTAGATTTGGGGTTAGGTTTAGATTTGGGGGTTAGGTTTAGATTTTAGGTTTAGATTTGGGGTTAGGTTTAGATTTTAGGTTTAGATTTGGGGTTAGGTTTAGATTTGGGGTTAGGTTTAGATTTTAGGTTTAGATTTGGGGTTAGGTTTAGATTTTAGGTTTAGATTTGGGGTTAGGTTTAGATTTGGGGTTAGGTTTAGATTTTAGGTTTAGATTTGGGGTTAGGTTTAGATTTGGGGTTAGGTTTAGATTTTAGGTTTAGATTTGGGGTTAGGTTTAGATTTGGGGTTAGGTTTAGATTTTAGGTTTAGATTTGGGGTTAGGTTTAGATTTTAGGTTTAGATTTGGGGTTAGGTTTAGATTTGGGGTTAGGTTTAGATTTTAGGTTTAGATTTGGGGTTAGGTTTAGATTTTAGGTTTAGATTTGGGGTTTAGATTTGGGGTTAGGTTTAGATTTTAGGTTTAGATTTGGGGTTAGATTTAGATTTTAGGTTTATATTTGGGGTAAGTTTTACATTTGGGGTTAGGTTTAGATTTTAGGTTTAGATTTGGGGTTAGGTTTAGATTTGGGGTTAGGTTTAGATTTTAGGTTTATATTTGGGGTAAGTTTTACATTTGGGGTTAGGTTTAGATTTTAGGTTTAGATTTGGGGTTAGGTTTAGATTTGGGGTTAGGTTTAGATTTTAGGTTTAGATTTGGGGTTAGGTTTAGATTTTAGGTTTAGATATGGGGTTAGGTTTAGATTTGGGGTTAGGTTTAGATTTTAGGTTTAGATTTGGGGTTAGGTTTAGATTTTAGGTTTAGATTTGGGGTTTAGATTTGGGGTTAGGTTTAGATTTTAGGTTTAGATTTGGGGTTAGGTTTAGATTTTAGGTTTAGATTTTAGGTTTAGATTTGGGGTTAGGTTTAGATTTTAGGTTTAGATTTGGGGTTAGGTTTAGATTTTAGGTTTAGATTTGGGGTTAGGTTTAGATTTTAGGTTTAGATTTGGGGTTTAGATTTGGGGTTAGGTTTAGATTTTAGGTTTAGATTTGGGGTTAGGTTTAGATTTGGGGTTAGGTTTAGATTTTAGGTTTAGATTTGGGGTTAGGTTTAGATTTTAGGTTTAGATATGGGGTTAGGTTTAGATTTGGGGTTAGGTTTAGATTTTAGGTTTAGATTTGGGGTTAGGTTTACATTTGGGGTTAGGTTTAGATTTTAGGTTTAGATTTGGGGTTAGGTTTAGATTTTAGGTTTAGATTTGGGGTTAGGTTTAGATTTTAGGTTTAGATTTGGGGTTAGGTTTAGATTTTAGGTTTAGATTTGGGGTTAGGTTTAGATTTTAGGTTTAGATTTGGGGTTAGGTTTAGATTTTAGGTTTAGATTTGGGGTTAGGTTTAGATTTGGGGTTAGGTTTAGATTTTAGGTTTAGATTTGGGGTTTAAGGTTTAGATTTGGGGTTAGGTTTAGATTTTAGGTTTAGATTTGGGGTTAGGTTTAGATTTTAGGTTTAAATTTGGGGTTAGGTTTAGATTTGGGTTTTAGGTTTAGATTTGGGGTTAGGTTTAGATTTTAGGTTTAGATTTGGGGTTAGATTTAGATTTTAGGTTTAGATTTGGGGTTAGGTTTAGATTTGAGGTTAGGTTTAGATTTTAGGTTTAGATTTGGGGTTAGGTTTAGATTTTAGGTTTAGATTTGGGGTTAGGTTTAGATTTGGGGTTAGGTTTAGATTTTAGGTTTAGATTTGGGGTTAGGTTTAGATTTTAGGTTTAGGTTTGGGGTTAGGTTTAGATTTGGGATTAGGTTTAGATTTTAGGTTTAGATTTGGGGTTAGGTTTAGATTTTAGGTTTAGATTTGGGGTTTAGATTTGGGGTTAGGTTTAGATTTTAGGTTTAGATTTGGGGTTAGATTTAGATTTTAGGTTTATATTTGGGGTAAGGTTTACATTTGGGGTTAGGTTTAGATTTTAGGTTTAGATTTGGGGTTAGGTTTAGATTTGGGGTTAGGTTTAGATTTTAGGTTTAGATTTGGGGTTAGGTTTAGATTTTAGGTTTAGATATGGGGTTAGGTTTAGATTTGGGGTTAGGTTTAGATTTTAGGTTTAGATTTGGGGTTAGGTTTAGATTTGGGGTTAGGTTTAGATTTTAGGTTTAGATTTGGGGTTAGGTTTAGATTTTAGGTTTAGATTTGGGGTTAGGTTTAGATTTTAGGTTTAGATTTGGGGTTAGGTTTAGATTTTAGGTTTAGATTTGGGGTTAGGTTTAGATTTGGGGTTAGGTTTAGATTTTAGGTTTAGATTTGGGGTTAGGTTTAGATTTTAGGTTTAGATTTTAGGTTTAGATTTGGGGTTAGGTTTAGATTTTAGTTTTAGATTTGGGGTTAGGTTTAGATTTTAGGTTTAGATTTGGGGTTAGGTTTAGATTTTAGGTTTAGATTTGGGGTAAGATTTACATTTGGGGTTAGGTTTAGATTTTAGGTTTAGATTTGGGGTTAGGTTTAGATTTGGGGTTAGGTTTAGATTTTAGGTTTAGATTTGGGGTTAGGTTTAGATTTTAGGTTTAGATATGGGGTTAGGTTTAGATTTGGGGTTAGGTTTAGATTTTAGGTTTAGATTTGGGGTTAGGTTTAGATTTGGGGTTAGGTTTAGATTTTAGGTTTAGATTTGGGGTTAGGTTTACATTTTAGGTTTAGATTTGGGGTTAGGTTTAGATTTTAGGTTTAGATTTGGGGTTAGGTTTAGATTTGGGGTTAGGTTTAGATTTTAGGTTTAGATTTGGGGTTTAAGGTTTAGATTTGGGGTTAGGTTTAGATTTTAGGTTTAGATTTGGGGTTAGGTTTAGATTTTAGGTTTAAATTTGGGGTTAGGTTTAGATTTGGGGTTAGGTTTAGATTTTAGGTTTAGATTTGGGGTTAGGTTTAGATTTGGGGTTAGGTTTAGATTTTAGGTTTAGATTTGGGGTTAGGTTTAGATTTTAGGTTTAGATTTGGGGTTAGGTTTAGATTTTAGGTTTAGATTTGGGGTTAGGTTTAGATTTTAGGTTTAGATTTGGGGTTAGGTTTAGATTTTAGGTTTAGATTTGGGGTTAGGTTTAGATTTGGGGTTAGGTTTAGATTTTAGGTTTAGATTTGGGGTTAGGTTTAGATTTTAGGTTTAGATTTTAGGTTTAGATTTGGGGTTAGGTTTAGATTTTAGTTTTAGATTTGGGGTTAGGTTTAGATTTTAGGTTTAGATTTGGGGTTAGGTTTAGATTTTAGGTTTAGATTTGGGGTAAGATTTACATTTGGGGTTAGGTTTAGATTTTAGGTTTAGATTTGGGGTTAGGTTTAGATTTGGGGTTAGGTTTAGATTTTAGGTTTAGATTTGGGGTTAGGTTTAGATTTTAGGTTTAGATATGGGGTTAGGTTTAGATTTGGGGTTAGGTTTAGATTTTAGGTTTAGATTTGGGGTTAGGTTTAGATTTGGGGTTAGGTTTAGATTTTAGGTTTAGATTTGGGGTTAGGTTTACATTTTAGGTTTAGATTTGGGGTTAGGTTTAGATTTTAGGTTTAGATTTGGGGTTAGGTTTAGATTTGGGGTTAGGTTTAGATTTTAGGTTTAGATTTGGGGTTTAAGGTTTAGATTTGGGGTTAGGTTTAGATTTTAGGTTTAGATTTGGGGTTAGGTTTAGATTTTAGGTTTAAATTTGGGGTTAGGTTTAGATTTGGGGTTAGGTTTAGATTTTAGGTTTAGATTTGGGTTTAGGTTTAGATTTGGGGTTAGGTTTAGATTTTAGGTTTAGATTTGGGGTTAGATTTAGATTTTAGGTTTAGATTTGGGGTTAGGTTTAGATTTGAGGTTAGGTTTAGATTTTAGGTTTAGATTTGGGGTTAGGTTTAGATTTTAGGTTTAGATTTGGGGTTAGGTTTAGATTTGGGGTTAGGTTTAGATTTTAGGTTTAGATTTGGGGTTAGGTTTAGATTTTAGGTTTAGATTTGGGGTTAGGTTTAGATTTGGGGTTAGGTTTAGATTTTAGGTTTAGATTTGGGGTTAGGTTTAGATTTTAGGTTTAGATTTGGGGTTTAGATTTGGGGTTAGGTTTAGATTTTAGGTTTAGATTTGGGGTTAGGTTTAGATTTGGGGTTAGGTTTAGATTTTAGGTTTAGATTTGGGGTTAGGTTTAGATTTTAGGTTTAGATTTGGGGTTAGGTTTAGATTTTAGGTTTAGATTTGGGGTTAGGTTTAGATTTGGGGTTAGGTTTAGATTTTAGGTTTAGATTTGGGGTTAGGTTTAGATTTTAGGTTTAGATTTGGGGTTAGGTTTAGATTTGGGGTTAGGTTTAGATTTTAGGTTTAGATTTGGGGTTAGGTTTAGATTTTAGGTTTAGATATGGGGTTAGGTTTAGATTTGGGGTTAGGTTTAGATTTTAGGTTTAGATTTGGGGTTAGGTTTAGATTTGGGGTTAGGTTTAGATTTTAGGTTTAGATTTGGGGTTAGGTTTAGATTTGGGGTTAGGTTTAGATTTTAGGTTTGGATTTGGGGTTAGGTTTAGATTTTAGGTTTAGATTTGGGGTTAGGTTTACATTTTAGGTTTAGATTTGGGGTTAGGTTTAGATTTTAGGTTTAGATTTGGGGTTAGGTTTAGATTTGGGGTTAGGTTTAGATTTTAGGTTTAGATTTGGGGTTAGGTTTAGATTTCAGGTTTAGATTTGGGGTTAGGTTTAGATTTGGGGTTAGGTTTAGATTTTAGGTTTAGATTTGGGGTTAGGTTTACATTTTAGGTTTAGATTTGGGGTTAGGTTTAGATTTTAGGTTTAGATTTGGGGTTAGGTTTAGATTTGGGGTTAGGTTTAGATTTTAGGTTTAGATTTGGGGTTTAAGGTTTAGATTTGGGGTTAGGTTTAGATTTTAGGTTTAGATTTGGGGTTAGGTTTAGATTTTAGGTTTAAATTTGGGGTTAGGTTTAGATTTGGGGTTAGGTGTAGATTTTAGGTTTAGATTTGGGTTTAGGTTTAGATTTGGGGTTAGGTTTAGATTTTAGGTTTAGATTTGGGGTTAGATTTAGATTTTAGGTTTAGATTTGGGGTTAGGTTTAGATTTGAGGTTAGGTTTAGATTTTAGGTTTAGATTTGGGGTTAGGTTTAGATTTTAGGTTTAGATTTGGGGTTAGGTTTAGATTTGGGGTTAGGTTTAGATTTTAGGTTTAGATTTGGGGTTAGGTTTAGATTTTAGGTTTAGATTTGGGGTTAGGTTTAGATTTGGGGTTAGGTTTAGATTTTAGGTTTAGATTTGGGGTTAGGTTTAGATTTTAGGTTTAGATTTGGGGTTTAGATTTGGGGTTAGGTTTAGATTTTAGGTTTAGATTTGGGGTTAGGTTTAGATTTGGGGTTAGGTTTAGATTTTAGGTTTAGATTTGGGGTTAGGTTTAGATTTTAGGTTTAGATTTGGGGTTAGGTTTAGATTTTAGGTTTAGATTTGGGGTTAGGTTTAGATTTGGGGTTAGGTTTAGATTTTAGGTTTAGATTTGGGGTTAGGTTTAGATTTTAGGTTTAGATTTGGGGTTAGGTTTAGATTTGGGGTTAGGTTTAGATTTTAGGTTTAGATTTGGGGTTAGGTTTAGATTTTAGGTTTAGATATGGGGTTAGGTTTAGATTTGGGGTTAGGTTTAGATTTTAGGTTTAGATTTGGGGTTAGGTTTAGATTTGGGGTTAGGTTTAGATTTTAGGTTTAGATTTGGGGTTAGGTTTAGATTTGGGGTTAGGTTTAGATTTTAGGTTTGGATTTGGGGTTAGGTTTAGATTTTAGGTTTAGATTTGGGGTTAGGTTTACATTTTAGGTTTAGATTTGGGGTTAGGTTTAGATTTTAGGTTTAGATTTGGGGTTAGGTTTAGATTTGGGGTTAGGTTTAGATTTTAGGTTTAGATTTGGGGTTAGGTTTAGATTTCAGGTTTAGATTTGGGGTTAGGTTTAGATTTTAGGTTTAGATTTGGGGTTAGGTTTAGATTTGGGGTGAGGTTTAGATTTTAGGTTTAGATTTGGGGTTAGGTTTAGATTTTAGGTTTAGTTTTGGGGTTTAGATTTGGGGTTAGGTTTAGATTTTAGGTTTAGATTTGGGGTTAGGTTTAGATTTTAGGTTTAGATATGGGGTTAGGTTTAGATTTGGGGTTAGGTTTAGATTTTAGGTTTAGATTTGGGGTTAGGTTTAGATTTTAGGTTTAGATTTGGGGTTAGGTTTAGATTTGGGGTTAGGTTTAGATTTTAGGTTTAGATTTGGGGTTAGGTTTAGATTTTAGGTTTAGATATGGGGTTAGGTTTAGATTTGGGGTTAGGTTTAGATTTTAGGTTTAGATTTGGGGTTAGGTTTAGATTTGGGGTTAGGTTTAGATTTTAGGTTTAGATTTGGGGTTAGGTTTAGATTTTAGGTTTAGATTTGGGGTTAGGTTTAGATTTGGGGTTAGGTTTAGATTTTAGGTTTAGATTTGGGGTTAGGTTTAGATTTGGGGTTAGGTTTAGATTTTAGGTTTGGATTTGGGGTTAGGTTTAGATTTTAGGTTTAGATTTGGGGTTAGGTTTAGATTTTAGGTTTAGATTTGGGGTTAGGTTTAGATTTTAGGTTTAGATTTGGGGTTTATATTTGGGGTTAGGTTTAGATTTTAGGTTTAGATTTGGGGTTAGGTTTAGATTTTAGGTTTAGATTTGGGGTTAGGTTTAGATTTTAGGTTTAGATTTGGGGTAAGGTTTACATTTGGGGTTAGGTTTAGATTTTAGGTTTAGATTTGGGGTTAGGTTTAGATTTGGGGTTAGGTTTAGATTTTAGGTTTAGATTTGGGGTTAGGTTTAGATTTTAGGTTTAGATTTGGGGTTAGGTTTAGATTTTAGGTTTAGATTTGGGGTTAGGTTTAGATTTGGGGTTAGGTTTAGATTTTAGGTTTAGATTTGGGGTTAGGTTTAGATTTGGGGTTAGGTTTAGATTTTAGGTTTGGATTTGGGGTTAGGTTTAGATTTTAGGTTTAGATTTGGGGTTAGGTTTAGATTTTAGGTTTAGATTTGTGGTTAGGTTTAGATTTTAGGTTTAGATTTGGGGTTAGGTTTAGATTTGGGGTTAGGTTTAGATTTTAGGTTTAGATTTGGGGTTAGGTTTAGATTTCAGGTTTAGATTTGGGGTTAGGTTTAGATTTGGGGTTAGGTTTAGATTTTAGGTTTAGATTTGGGGTTAGGTTTAGATTTGGGGTGAGGTTTAGATTTTAGGTTTAGATTTGGGGTTAGGTTTAGATTTTAGGTTTAGATTTGGGGTTTAGATTTGGGGTTAGGTTTAGATTTTAGGTTTAGATTTGGGGTTAGGTTTAGATTTTAGGTTTAGATATGGGGTTAGGTTTAGATTTGGGGTTAGGTTTAGATTTTAGGTTTAGATTTGGGGTTAGGTTTAGATTTGGGGTTAGGTTTAGATTTTAGGTTTAGATTTGGGGTTAGGTTTAGATTTTAGGTTTAGATTTGGGGTTAGGTTTAGATTTGGGGTTAGGTTTAGATTTTAGGTTTGGATTTGGGGTTAGGTTTAGATTTTAGGTTTAGATTTGGGGTTAGGTTTAGATTTTAGGTTTAGATTTGGGGTTAGGTTTAGATTTTAGGTTTAGATTTGGGGTTTATATTTGGGGTTAGGTTTAGATTTTAGGTTTAGATTTGGGGTTAGGTTTAGATTTTAGGTTTAGATTTGGGGTTAGGTTTAGATTTTAGGTTTAGATTTGGGGTAAGGTTTACATTTGGGGTTAGGTTTAGATTTTAGGTTTAGATTTGGGGTTAGGTTTAGATTTGGGGTTAGGTTTAGATTTTAGGTTTAGATTTGGGGTTAGGTTTAGATTTTAGGTTTAGATATGGGGTTAGGTTTAGATTTGGGGTTAGGTTTAGATTTTAGGTTTAGATTTGGGGTTAGGTTTAGATTTGGGGTTAGGTTTAGATTTTAGGTTTAGATTTGGGGTTAGGTTTAGATTTTAGGTTTAGATTTGGGGTTAGGTTTAGATTTTAGGTTTAGATTTGGGGTTAGGTTTAGATTTTAGGTTTAGATTTGGGGTTAGGTTTAGATTTTAGGTTTAGATTTGGGGTTAGGTTTAGATTTGGGGTTAGGTTTAGATTTTAGGTTTAGATTTGGGGTTAGGTTTAGATTTGGGGTTAGGTTTAGATTTTAGGTTTAGATTTGGGGTTAGGTTTAGATTTTACGTTTAAATTTGGGGTTAGGTTTAGATTTGGGGTGAGGTTTAGATTTTATGTTTAGATTTGGGGTTAGGTTTAGATTTGGGGTTAGGTTTAGATTTTAGGTTTAGATTTGGGGTTAGATTTATATTTTAGGTTTAGATTTGGGGTTAGGTTTAGATTTTACGTTTAAATTTGGGGTTAGGTTTAGATTTGGGGTTAGGTTTAGATTTTAGGTTTAGATTTGGGGTTAGGTTTAGATTTGGGGTTAGGTTTAGATTTTAGGTTTGGATTTGGGGTTAGGTGTAGATTTTAGGTTTAGATTTGGGGTTAGGTTTAGACTTGGGGTTAGGTTTAGATTTTAGGTTTAGATTTGGGGTTAGGTTTAGATTTTAGGTTTAGATTTGGGGTTAGGTTTAGATTTTAGGTTTAGATTTGGGGTTAGGTTTAGATTTGGGGTTAGGTTTAGATTTTAGGTTTAGATTTTGGGATAGGTTTAGATTTTAGGTTTAGATTTGGGGTTTAGATTTGGGGTTAGGTTTAGATTTTAGGTTTAGATTTAAGGTTAGGTTTCGATTTCGGGTTACGTTTAGATTTTAGGTTTAGATTTGGGGTTAGGTTTAGATTTTAGGTTTAGATTTGGGGTTAGGTTTAGATTTCAGGTTTAGATTTGGGGTTAGGTTTAGATTTTAGGTTTAGATTTGGGCTTAGGTTTAGATTTGGGGTTAGGTTTAGATTTTAGGTTTAGATTTGGGGTTAGGTTTAGATTTTAGGTTTAGATTTGGGGTTAGGTTTAGATTTTAGGTTTAGATTTGGGGTTAGGTTTAGATTTGGGGTTAGGTTTAGATTTTAGGTTTAGATTTGGGGTTAGGTTTAGATTTGGGGTTAGGTTTAGATTTTAGGTTTAGATTTGGGGTTAGGTTTAGATTTGGGGTTAGGTTTAGATTTTAGGTTTGGATTTGGGGTTAGGTTTAGATTTTAGGTTTAGATTTGGGGTTAGGTTTAGATTTTAGGTTTAGATTTGGGGTTAGGTTTAGATTTTAGGTTTAGATTTGGGGTTAGGTTTAGATTTTAGGTTTAGATTTGGGGTTAGGTTTAGATTTGGGGTTAGGTTTAGATTTTAGGTTTAGATTTGGGGTTAGGTTTAGATTTTAGGTTTAGATTTGGGGTTAGGTTTAGATTTGGGGTTAGGTTTAGATTTTAGGTTTAGATTTGGGGTTAGGTTTAGATTTTAGGTTTAGATTTGGGGTTAGGTTTAGATTTGGGGTGAGGTTTAGATTTTAGGTTTAGATTTGGGGTTAGGTTTAGATTTTAGGTTTAGATTTTAGGTTTAGATTTGGGGTTAGGTTTAGATTTTAGGTTTAGATTTGGGGTTAGGTTTAGATTTTAGGTTTAGATTTGGGGTTAGGTTTAGATTTTAGGTTTAGATTTGGGGTAAGATTTACATTTGGGGTTAGGTTTAGATTTTAGGTTTAGATTTGGGGTTAGGTTTAGATTTGGGGTTAGGTTTAGATTTTAGGTTTAGATTTGGGGTTAGGTTTAGATTTTAGGTTTAGATATGGGGTTAGGTTTAGATTTGGGGTTAGGTTTAGATTTTAGGTTTAGATTTGGGGTTAGGTTTAGATTTGGGGTTAGGTTTAGATTTTAGGTTTAGATTTGGGGTTAGGTTTAGATTTTAGGTTTAGATTTGGGGTTAGGTTTAGATTTTAGGTTTAGATTTGGGGTTAGGTTTAGATTTTAGGTTTAGATTTGGGGTTAGGTTTAGATTTTAGGTTTAGATTTGGGGTTTAAGGTTTAGATTTGGGGTTAGGTTTAGATTTTAGGTTTAGATTTGGGGTTAGGTTTAGATTTTAGGTTTAAATTTGGGGTTAGGTTTAGATTTGGGGTTAGGTTTAGATTTTAGGTTTAGATTTGGGTTTAGGTTTAGATTTGGGGTTAGGTTTAGATTTTAGGTTTAGATTTGGGGTTAGATTTAGATTTTAGGTTTAGATTTGGGGTTAGGTTTAGATTTGAGGTTAGGTTTAGATTTTAGGTTTAGATTTGGGGTTAGGTTTAGATTTTAGGTTTAGATTTGGGGTTAGGTTTAGATTTGGGGTTAGGTTTAGATTTTAGGTTTAGATTTGGGGTTAGGTTTAGATTTGGGGTTAGGTTTAGATTTTAGGTTTAGATTTGGGGTTAGGTTTAGATTTTAGGTTTAGATTTGGGGTTAGGTTTAGATTTGGGGTTAGGTTTAGATTTTAGGTTTAGATTTGGGGTTAGGTTTAGATTTTAGGTTTAGATATGGGGTTAGGTTTAGATTTGGGGTTAGGTTTAGATTTTAGGTTTAGATTTGGGGTTAGGTTTAGATTTGGGGTTAGGTTTAGATTTTAGGTTTAGATTTGGGGTTAGGTTTAGATTTTAGGTTTAGATTTGGGGTTAGGTTTAGATTTGGGGTTAGGTTTAGATTTTAGGTTTAGATTTGGGGTTAGGTTTAGATTTGGGGTTAGGTTTAGATTTTAGGTTTGGATTTGGGGTTAGGTTTAGATTTTAGGTTTAGATTTGGGGTTAGGTTTAGATTTTAGGTTTAGATTTGGGGTTAGGTTTAGATTTTAGGTTTAGATTTGGGGTTAGGTTTAGATTTGGGGTTAGGTTTAGATTTTAGGTTTAGATTTGGGGTTAGGTTTAGATTTCAGGTTTAGATTTGGGGTTAGGTTTAGATTTGGGCTTAGGTTTAGATTTTAGGTTTAGATTTGGGGTTAGGTTTAGATTTGGGGTGAGGTTTAGATTTTAGGTTTAGATTTGGGGTTAGGTTTAGATTTTAGGTTTAGATTTGGGGTTTAGATTTGGGGTTAGGTTTAGATTTTAGGTTTAGATTTGGGGTTAGGTTTAGATTTTAGGTTTAGATATGGGGTTAGGTTTAGATTTGGGGTTAGGTTTAGATTTTAGGTTTAGATTTGGGGTTAGGTTTAGATTTTAGGTTTAGATTTGGGGTTAGGTTTAGATTTGGGGTTAGGTTTAGATTTTAGGTTTAGATTTGGGGTTAGGTTTAGATTTTAGGTTTAGATATGGGGTTAGGTTTAGATTTGGGGTTAGGTTTAGATTTTAGGTTTAGATTTGGGGTTAGGTTTAGATTTGGGGTTAGGTTTAGATTTTAGGTTTAGATTTGGGGTTAGGTTTAGATTTTAGGTTTAGATTTGGGGTTAGGTTTAGATTTGGGGTTAGGTTTAGATTTTAGGTTTAGATTTGGGGTTAGGTTTAGATTTGGGGTTAGGTTTAGATTTTAGGTTTGGATTTGGGGTTAGGTTTAGATTTTAGGTTTAGATTTGGGGTTAGGTTTAGATTTTAGGTTTAGATTTGGGGTTAGGTTTAGATTTTAGGTTTAGATTTGGGGTTTAGATTTGGGGTTAGGTTTAGATTTTA
The DNA here is from genome assembly GCF_037038585.1 of Patagioenas fasciata. NCBI lineage: Eukaryota > Metazoa > Chordata > Aves > Columbiformes > Columbidae > Patagioenas > Patagioenas fasciata. The sequence goes on from NW_027288812.1 coordinate 16,261, forward strand.
GGTTTAGATATGGGGTTAGGTTTAGATTTTAGGTTTAGATTTGGGGTTAGGTTTAGATTTTAGGTTTAGATTTGGGGTAAGGTTTACATTTGGGGTTAGGTTTAGATTTTAGGTTTAGATTTGGGGTTAGGTTTAGATTTGGGGTTAGGTTTAGATTTTAGGTTTAGATTTGGGGTTAGGTTTAGATTTTAGGTTTAGATATGGGGTTAGGTTTAGATTTGGGGTTAGGTTTAGATTTTAGGTTTAGATTTGGGGTTAGGTTTAGATTTGGGGTTAGGTTTAGATTTTAGGTTTAGATTTGGGGTTAGGTTTAGATTTTAGGTTTAGATTTGGGGTTAGGTTTAGATTTGGGGTTAGGTTTAGATTTTAGGTTTAGATTTGGGGTTTAAGGTTTAGATTTGGGGTTAGGTTTAGATTTTAGGTTTAGATTTGGGGTTAGGTTTAGATTTTAGGTTTAAATTTGGGGTTAGGTTTAGATTTGGGGTTAGGTTTAGATTTTAGGTTTAGATTTGGGTTTAGGTTTAGATTTGGGGTTAGGTTTAGATTTTAGGTTTAGATTTGGGGTTAGATTTAGATTTTAGGTTTAGATTTGGGGTTAGGTTTAGATTTGAGGTTAGGTTTAGATTTTAGGTTTAGATTTGGGGTTAGGTTTAGATTTTAGGTTTAGATTTGGGGTTAGGTTTAGATTTGGGGTTAGGTTTAGATTTTAGGTTTAGATTTGGGGTTAGGTTTAGATTTTAGGTTTAGATTTGGGGTTAGGTTTAGATTTGGGGTTAGGTTTAGATTTTAGGTTTAGATTTGGGGTTAGGTTTAGATTTTATGTTTAGATTTGGGGTTTAGATTTGGGGTGAGGTTTAGATTTTAGGTTTAGATTTGGGGTTAGGTTTAGATTTGGGGTTAGGTTTAGATTTTAGGTTTAGATTTGGGGTTAGGTTTAGATTTTAGGTTTAGATTTGGGGTTAGGTTTAGATTTTAGGTTTAGATATGGGGTTAGGTTTAGATTTGGGGTTAGGTTTAGATTTTAGGTTTAGATTTGGGGTTAGGTTTAGATTTGGGGTTAGGTTTAGATTTTAGGTTTAGATTTGGGGTTAGGTTTAGATTTTAGGTTTAGATTTGGGGTTAGGTTTAGATTTGGGGTTAGGTTTAGATTTTAGGTTTAGATTTGGGGTTAGGTTTAGATTTGGGGTTAGGTTTAGATTTTAGGTTTGGATTTGGGGTTAGGTTTAGATTTTAGGTTTAGATTTGGGGTTAGGTTTAGATTTTAGGTTTAGATTTGGGGTTAGGTTTAGATTTTAGGTTTAGATTTGGGGTTAGGTTTAGATTTGGGGTTAGGTTTAGATTTTAGGTTTAGATTTGGGGTTAGGTTTAGATTTCAGGTTTAGATTTGGGGTTAGGTTTAGATTTGGGGTTAGGTTTAGATTTTAGGTTTAGATTTGGGGTTAGGTTTAGATTTGGGGTGAGGTTTAGATTTTAGGTTTAGATTTGGGGTTAGGTTTAGATTTTAGGTTTAGATTTGGGGTTTAGATTTGGGGTTAGGTTTAGATTTTAGGTTTAGATTTGGGGTTAGGTTTAGATTTTAGGTTTAGATATGGGGTTAGGTTTAGATTTGGGGTTAGGTTTAGATTTTAGGTTTAGATTTGGGGTTAGGTTTAGATTTTAGGTTTAGATTTGGGGTTAGGTTTAGATTTGGGGTTAGGTTTAGATTTTAGGTTTAGATTTGGGGTTAGGTTTAGATTTTAGGTTTAGATATGGGGTTAGGTTTAGATTTGGGGTTAGGTTTAGATTTTAGGTTTAGATTTGGGGTTAGGTTTAGATTTGGGGTTAGGTTTAGATTTTAGGTTTAGATTTGGGGTTAGGTTTAGATTTTAGGTTTAGATTTGGGGTTAGGTTTAGATTTGGGGTTAGGTTTAGATTTTAGGTTTAGATTTGGGGTTAGGTTTAGATTTGGGGTTAGGTTTAGATTTTAGGTTTGGATTTGGGGTTAGGTTTAGATTTTAGGTTTAGATTTGGGGTTAGGTTTAGATTTTAGGTTTAGATTTGGGGTTAGGTTTAGATTTTAGGTTTAGATTTGGGGTTTATATTTGGGGTTAGGTTTAGATTTTAGGTTTAGATTTGGGGTTAGGTTTAGATTTGGGGTTAGGTTTAGATTTTAGGTTTAGATTTGGGGTTAGGTTTAGATTTGGGGTTAGGTTTAGATTTTAGGTTTGGATTTGGGGTTAGGTTTAGATTTTAGGTTTAGATTTGGGGTTAGGTTTAGATTTTAGGTTTAGATTTGGGGTTAGGTTTAGATTTTAGGTTTAGATTTGGGGTTAGGTTTAGATTTGGGGTTAGGTTTAGATTTTAGGTTTAGATTTGGGGTTAGGTTTAGATTTCAGGTTTAGATTTGGGGTTAGGTTTAGATTTGGGGTTAGGTTTAGATTTTAGGTTTAGATTTGGGGTTAGGTTTAGATTTGGGGTGAGGTTTAGATTTTAGGTTTAGATTTGGGGTTAGGTTTAGATTTTAGGTTTAGATTTGGGGTTTAGATTTGGGGTTAGGTTTAGATTTTAGGTTTAGATTTGGGGTTAGGTTTAGATTTTAGGTTTAGATATGGGGTTAGGTTTAGATTTGGGGTTAGGTTTAGATTTTAGGTTTAGATTTGGGGTTAGGTTTAGATTTTAGGTTTAGATTTGGGGTTAGGTTTAGATTTGGGGTTAGGTTTAGATTTTAGGTTTAGATTTGGGGTTAGGTTTAGATTTTAGGTTTAGATATGGGGTTAGGTTTAGATTTGGGGTTAGGTTTAGATTTTAGGTTTAGATTTGGGGTTAGGTTTAGATTTGGGGTTAGGTTTAGATTTTAGGTTTAGATTTGGGGTTAGGTTTAGATTTTAGGTTTAGATTTGGGGTTAGGTTTAGATTTGGGGTTAGGTTTAGATTTTAGGTTTAGATTTGGGGTTAGGTTTAGATTTTAGGTTTAGATATGGGGTTAGGTTTAGATTTGGGGTTAGGTTTAGATTTTAGGTTTAGATTTGGGGTTAGGTTTAGATTTTAGGTTTAGATTTGGGGTTAGGTTTAGATTTTAGGTTTAGATTTGGGGTTTATATTTGGGGTTAGGTTTAGATTTTAGGTTTAGATTTGGGGTTAGGTTTAGATTTTAGGTTTAGATTTGGGGTTAGGTTTAGATTTTAGGTTTAGATTTGGGGTAAGGTTTACATTTGGGGTTAGGTTTAGATTTTAGGTTTAGATTTGGGGTTAGGTTTAGATTTGGGGTTAGGTTTAGATTTTAGGTTTAGATTTGGGGTTAGGTTTAGATTTTAGGTTTAGATATGGGGTTAGGTTTAGATTTGGGGTTAGGTTTAGATTTTAGGTTTAGATTTGGGGTTAGGTTTAGATTTGGGGTTAGGTTTAGATTTTAGGTTTAGATTTGGGGTTAGGTTTAGATTTTAGGTTTAGATTTGGGGTTAGGTTTAGATTTTAGGTTTAGATTTGGGGTTAGGTTTAGATTTTAGGTTTAGATTTGGGGTTAGGTTTAGATTTTAGGTTTAGATTTGGGGTTAGGTTTAGATTTGGGGTTAGGTTTAGATTTTAGGTTTAGATTTGGGGTTAGGTTTAGATTTGGGGTTAGGTTTAGATTTTAGGTTTAGATTTGGGGTTAGGTTTAGATTTTACGTTTAAATTTGGGGTTAGGTTTAGATTTGGGGTGAGGTTTAGATTTTAGGTTTAGATTTGGGGTTAGGTTTAGATTTGGGGTTAGGTTTAGATTTTAGGTTTAGATTTGGGGTTAGATTTATATTTTAGGTTTAGATTTGGGGTTAGGTTTAGATTTTACGTTTAAATTTGGGGTTAGGTTTAGATTTGGGGTTAGGTTTAGATTTTAGGTTTAGATTTGGGGTTAGGTTTAGATTTGGGGTTAGGTTTAGATTTTAGGTTTGGATTTGGGGTTAGGTGTAGATTTTAGGTTTAGATTTGGGGTTAGGTTTAGACTTGGGGTTAGGTTTAGATTTTAGGTTTAGATTTGGGGTTAGGTTTAGATTTTAGGTTTAGATTTGGGGTTAGGTTTAGATTTTAGGTTTAGATATGGGGTTAGGTTTAGATTTGGGGTTAGGTTTAGATTTTAGGTTTAGATTTGGGGATAGGTTTAGATTTTAGGTTTAGATTTTAGGTTTAGATTTGGGGTTAGGTTTAGATTTTAGGTTTAGATTTGGGGTTAGGTTTAGATTTTAGGTTTAGATTTGGGGTTAGGTTTAGATTTTAGGTTTAGATTTGGGGTTAGGTTTAGATTTTAGGTTTAGATTTGGGGTTAGGTTTAGATTTGGGGTTAGGTTTAGATTTTAGGTTTAGATTTGGGGTTAGGTTTAGATTTGGGGTTAGGTTTAGATTTTAGGTTTAGATTTGGGGTTAGGTTTAGATTTTACGTTTAAATTTGGGGTTAGGTTTAGATTTGGGGTGAGTTTTAGATTTTATGTTTAGATTTGGGGTTAGGTTTAGATTTGGGGTTAGGTTTAGATTTTAGGTTTAGATTTGGGGTTAGATTTATATTTTAGGTTTAGATTTGGGGTTAGGTTTAGATTTTACGTTTAAATTTGGGGTTAGGTTTAGATTTGGGGTTAGGTTTAGATTTTAGGTTTAGATTTGGGGTTAGGTTTAGATTTGGGGTTAGGTTTAGATTTTAGGTTTGGATTTGGGGTTAGGTGTAGATTTTAGGTTTAGATTTGGGGTTAGGTTTAGACTTGGGGTTAGGTTTAGATTTTAGGTTTAGATTTGGGGTTAGGTTTAGATTTTAGGTTTAGATTTGGGGTTAGGTTTAGATTTTAGGTTTAGATTTGGGGTTAGGTTTAGATTTGGGGTTAGGTTTAGATTTTAGGTTTAGATTTTGGGATAGGTTTAGATTTTAGGTTTAGATTTGGGGTTTAGATTTGGGGTTAGGTTTAGATTTTAGGTTTAGATTTAAGGTTAGGTTTCGATTTCGGGTTACGTTTAGATTTTAGGTTTAGATTTGGGGTTAGGTTTAGATTTTAGGTTTAGATTTGGGGTTAGGTTTAGATTTCAGGTTTAGATTTGGGGTTAGGTTTAGATTTTAGGTTTAGATTTGGGCTTAGGTTTAGATTTGGGGTTAGGTTTAGATTTTAGGTTTAGATTTGGGGTTAGGTTTAGATTTTAGGTTTAGATTTGGGGTTAGGTTTAGATTTTAGGTTTAGATTTGGGGTTAGGTTTAGATTTGGGGTTAGGTTTAGATTTTAGGTTTAGATTTGGGGTTAGGTTTAGATTTGGGGTTAGGTTTAGATTTTAGGTTTAGATTTGGGGTTAGGTTTAGATTTGGGGTTAGGTTTAGATTTTAGGTTTGGATTTGGGGTTAGGTTTAGATTTTAGGTTTAGATTTGGGGTTAGGTTTAGATTTTAGGTTTAGATTTGGGGTTAGGTTTAGATTTTAGGTTTAGATTTGGGGTTAGGTTTAGATTTTAGGTTTAGATTTGGGGTTAGGTTTAGATTTGGGGTTAGGTTTAGATTTTAGGTTTAGATTTGGGGTTAGGTTTAGATTTTAGGTTTAGATTTGGGGTTAGGTTTAGATTTGGGGTTAGGTTTAGATTTTAGGTTTAGATTTGGGGTTAGGTTTAGATTTTAGGTTTAGATTTGGGGTTAGGTTTAGATTTGGGGTGAGGTTTAGATTTTAGGTTTAGATTTGGGGTTAGGTTTAGATTTTAGGTTTAGATTTTAGGTTTAGATTTGGGGTTAGGTTTAGATTTTAGGTTTAGATTTGGGGTTAGGTTTAGATTTTAGGTTTAGATTTGGGGTTAGGTTTAGATTTTAGGTTTAGATTTGGGGTAAGATTTACATTTGGGGTTAGGTTTAGATTTTAGGTTTAGATTTGGGGTTAGGTTTAGATTTGGGGTTAGGTTTAGATTTTAGGTTTAGATTTGGGGTTAGGTTTAGATTTTAGGTTTAGATATGGGGTTAGGTTTAGATTTGGGGTTAGGTTTAGATTTTAGGTTTAGATTTGGGGTTAGGTTTAGATTTGGGGTTAGGTTTAGATTTTAGGTTTAGATTTGGGGTTAGGTTTAGATTTTAGGTTTAGATTTGGGGTTAGGTTTAGATTTTAGGTTTAGATTTGGGGTTAGGTTTAGATTTTAGGTTTAGATTTGGGGTTAGGTTTAGATTTTAGGTTTAGATTTGGGGTTTAAGGTTTAGATTTGGGGTTAGGTTTAGATTTTAGGTTTAGATTTGGGGTTAGGTTTAGATTTTAGGTTTAAATTTGGGGTTAGGTTTAGATTTGGGGTTAGGTTTAGATTTTAGGTTTAGATTTGGGTTTAGGTTTAGATTTGGGGTTAGGTTTAGATTTTAGGTTTAGATTTGGGGTTAGATTTAGATTTTAGGTTTAGATTTGGGGTTAGGTTTAGATTTGAGGTTAGGTTTAGATTTTAGGTTTAGATTTGGGGTTAGGTTTAGATTTTAGGTTTAGATTTGGGGTTAGGTTTAGATTTGGGGTTAGGTTTAGATTTTAGGTTTAGATTTGGGGTTAGGTTTAGATTTGGGGTTAGGTTTAGATTTTAGGTTTAGATTTGGGGTTAGGTTTAGATTTTAGGTTTAGATTTGGGGTTAGGTTTAGATTTGGGGTTAGGTTTAGATTTTAGGTTTAGATTTGGGGTTAGGTTTAGATTTTAGGTTTAGATATGGGGTTAGGTTTAGATTTGGGGTTAGGTTTAGATTTTAGGTTTAGATTTGGGGTTAGGTTTAGATTTGGGGTTAGGTTTAGATTTTAGGTTTAGATTTGGGGTTAGGTTTAGATTTTAGGTTTAGATTTGGGGTTAGGTTTAGATTTGGGGTTAGGTTTAGATTTTAGGTTTAGATTTGGGGTTAGGTTTAGATTTGGGGTTAGGTTTAGATTTTAGGTTTGGATTTGGGGTTAGGTTTAGATTTTAGGTTTAGATTTGGGGTTAGGTTTAGATTTTAGGTTTAGATTTGGGGTTAGGTTTAGATTTTAGGTTTAGATTTGGGGTTAGGTTTAGATTTGGGGTTAGGTTTAGATTTTAGGTTTAGATTTGGGGTTAGGTTTAGATTTCAGGTTTAGATTTGGGGTTAGGTTTAGATTTGGGCTTAGGTTTAGATTTTAGGTTTAGATTTGGGGTTAGGTTTAGATTTGGGGTGAGGTTTAGATTTTAGGTTTAGATTTGGGGTTAGGTTTAGATTTTAGGTTTAGATTTGGGGTTTAGATTTGGGGTTAGGTTTAGATTTTAGGTTTAGATTTGGGGTTAGGTTTAGATTTTAGGTTTAGATATGGGGTTAGGTTTAGATTTGGGGTTAGGTTTAGATTTTAGGTTTAGATTTGGGGTTAGGTTTAGATTTTAGGTTTAGATTTGGGGTTAGGTTTAGATTTGGGGTTAGGTTTAGATTTTAGGTTTAGATTTGGGGTTAGGTTTAGATTTTAGGTTTAGATATGGGGTTAGGTTTAGATTTGGGGTTAGGTTTAGATTTTAGGTTTAGATTTGGGGTTAGGTTTAGATTTGGGGTTAGGTTTAGATTTTAGGTTTAGATTTGGGGTTAGGTTTAGATTTTAGGTTTAGATTTGGGGTTAGGTTTAGATTTGGGGTTAGGTTTAGATTTTAGGTTTAGATTTGGGGTTAGGTTTAGATTTGGGGTTAGGTTTAGATTTTAGGTTTGGATTTGGGGTTAGGTTTAGATTTTAGGTTTAGATTTGGGGTTAGGTTTAGATTTTAGGTTTAGATTTGGGGTTAGGTTTAGATTTTAGGTTTAGATTTGGGGTTTAGATTTGGGGTTAGGTTTAGATTTTAGGTTTAGATATGGGGTTAGGTTTAGATTTTAGGTTTAGATTTGGGGTTAGGTTTAGATTTTAGGTTTAGATTTGGGGTAAGGTTTACATTTGGGGTTAGGTTTAGATTTTAGGTTTAGATTTGGGGTTAGGTTTAGATTTGGGGTTAGGTTTAGATTTTAGGTTTAGATTTGGGGTTAGGTTTAGATTTTAGGTTTAGATATGGGGTTAGGTTTAGATTTGGGGTTAGGTTTAGATTTTAGGTTTAGATTTGGGGTTAGGTTTAGATTTGGGGTTAGGTTTAGATTTTAGGTTTAGATTTGGGGTTAGGTTTAGATTTTAGGTTTAGATTTGGGGTTAGGTTTAGATTTGGGGTTAGGTTTAGATTTTAGGTTTAGATTTGGGGTTTAAGGTTTAGATTTGGGGTTAGGTTTAGATTTTAGGTTTAGATTTGGGGTTAGGTTTAGATTTTAGGTTTAAATTTGGGGTTAGGTTTAGATTTGGGGTTAGGTTTAGATTTTAGGTTTAGATTTGGGTTTAGGTTTAGATTTGGGGTTAGGTTTAGATTTTAGGTTTAGATTTGGGGTTAGATTTAGATTTTAGGTTTAGATTTGGGGTTAGGTTTAGATTTGAGGTTAGGTTTAGATTTTAGGTTTAGATTTGGGGTTAGGTTTAGATTTTAGGTTTAGATTTGGGGTTAGGTTTAGATTTGGGGTTAGGTTTAGATTTTAGGTTTAGATTTGGGGTTAGGTTTAGATTTTAGGTTTAGATTTGGGGTTAGGTTTAGATTTTAGGTTTAGATTTGGGGTTAGGTTTAGATTTTAGGTTTAGATTTGGGGTAAGATTTACATTTGGGGTTAGGTTTAGATTTTAGGTTTAGATTTGGGGTTAGGTTTAGATTTGGGGTTAGGTTTAGATTTTAGGTTTAGATTTGGGGTTAGGTTTAGATTTTAGGTTTAGATATGGGGTTAGGTTTAGATTTGGGGTTAGGTTTAGATTTTAGGTTTAGATTTGGGGTTAGGTTTAGATTTGGGGTTAGGTTTAGATTTTAGGTTTAGATTTGGGGTTAGGTTTAGATTTTAGGTTTAGATTTGGGGTTAGGTTTAGATTTTAGGTTTAGATTTGGGGTTAGGTTTAGATTTTAGGTTTAGATTTGGGGTTAGGTTTAGATTTTAGGTTTAGATTTGGGGTTTAAGGTTTAGATTTGGGGTTAGGTTTAGATTTTAGGTTTAGATTTGGGGTTAGGTTTAGATTTTAGGTTTAAATTTGGGGTTAGGTTTAGATTTGGGGTTAGGTTTAGATTTTAGGTTTAGATTTGGGTTTAGGTTTAGATTTGGGGTTAGGTTTAGATTTTAGGTTTAGATTTGGGGTTAGATTTAGATTTTAGGTTTAGATTTGGGGTTAGGTTTAGATTTGAGGTTAGGTTTAGATTTTAGGTTTAGATTTGGGGTTAGGTTTAGATTTTAGGTTTAGATTTGGGGTTAGGTTTAGATTTGGGGTTAGGTTTAGATTTTAGGTTTAGATTTGGGGTTAGGTTTAGATTTGGGGTTAGGTTTAGATTTTAGGTTTAGATTTGGGGTTAGGTTTAGATTTTAGGTTTAGATTTGGGGTTAGGTTTAGATTTGGGGTTAGGTTTAGATTTTAGGTTTAGATTTGGGGTTAGGTTTAGATTTTAGGTTTAGATATGGGGTTAGGTTTAGATTTGGGGTTAGGTTTAGATTTTAGGTTTAGATTTGGGGTTAGGTTTAGATTTGGGGTTAGGTTTAGATTTTAGGTTTAGATTTGGGGTTAGGTTTAGATTTTAGGTTTAGATTTGGGGTTAGGTTTAGATTTGGGGTTAGGTTTAGATTTTAGGTTTAGATTTGGGGTTAGGTTTAGATTTGGGGTTAGGTTTAGATTTTAGGTTTGGATTTGGGGTTAGGTTTAGATTTTAGGTTTAGATTTGGGGTTAGGTTTAGATTTTAGGTTTAGATTTGGGGTTAGGTTTAGATTTTAGGTTTAGATTTGGGGTTAGGTTTAGATTTGGGGTTAGGTTTAGATTTTAGGTTTAGATTTGGGGTTAGGTTTAGATTTCAGGTTTAGATTTGGGGTTAGGTTTAGATTTGGGCTTAGGTTTAGATTTTAGGTTTAGATTTGGGGTTAGGTTTAGATTTGGGGTGAGGTTTAGATTTTAGGTTTAGATTTGGGGTTAGGTTTAGATTTTAGGTTTAGATTTGGGGTTTAGATTTGGGGTTAGGTTTAGATTTTAGGTTTAGATTTGGGGTTAGGTTTAGATTTTAGGTTTAGATATGGGGTTAGGTTTAGATTTGGGGTTAGGTTTAGATTTTAGGTTTAGATTTGGGGTTAGGTTTAGATTTTAGGTTTAGATTTGGGGTTAGGTTTAGATTTGGGGTTAGGTTTAGATTTTAGGTTTAGATTTGGGGTTAGGTTTAGATTTTAGGTTTAGATATGGGGTTAGGTTTAGATTTGGGGTTAGGTTTAGATTTTAGGTTTAGATTTGGGGTTAGGTTTAGATTTGGGGTTAGGTTTAGATTTTAGGTTTAGATTTGGGGTTAGGTTTAGATTTTAGGTTTAGATTTGGGGTTAGGTTTAGATTTGGGGTTAGGTTTAGATTTTAGGTTTAGATTTGGGGTTAGGTTTAGATTTGGGGTTAGGTTTAGATTTTAGGTTTGGATTTGGGGTTAGGTTTAGATTTTAGGTTTAGATTTGGGGTTAGGTTTAGATTTTAGGTTTAGATTTGGGGTTAGGTTTAGATTTTAGGTTTAGATTTGGGGTTTAGATTTGGGGTTAGGTTTAGATTTTAGGTTTAGATATGGGGTTAGGTTTAGATTTTAGGTTTAGATTTGGGGTTAGGTTTAGATTTTAGGTTTAGATTTGGGGTAAGGTTTACATTTGGGGTTAGGTTTAGATTTTAGGTTTAGATTTGGGGTTAGGTTTAGATTTGGGGTTAGGTTTAGATTTTAGGTTTAGATTTGGGGTGAGGTTTAGATTTTAGGTTTAGATATGGGGTTAGGTTTAGATTTGGGGTTAGGTTTAGATTTTAGGTTTAGATTTGGGGTTAGGTTTAGATTTGGGGTTAGGTTTAGATTTTAGGTTTAGATTTGGGGTTAGGTTTAGATTTTAGGTTTAGATTTGGGGTTAGGTTTAGATTTGGGGTTAGGTTTAGATTTTAGGTTTAGATTTGGGGTTTAAGGTTTAGATTTGGGGTTAGGTTTAGATTTTAGGTTTAGATTTGGGGTTAGGTTTAGATTTTAGGTTTAAATTTGGGGTTAGGTTTAGATTTGGGGTTAGGTTTAGATTTTAGGTTTAGATTTGGGTTTAGGTTTAGATTTGGGGTTAGGTTTAGATTTTAGGTTTAGATTTGGGGTTAGATTTAGATTTTAGGTTTAGATTTGGGGTTAGGTTTAGATTTGAGGTTAGGTTTAGATTTTAGGTTTAGATTTGGGGTTAGGTTTAGATTTTAGGTTTAGATTTGGGGTTAGGTTTAGATTTGGGGTTAGGTTTAGATTTTAGGTTTAGATTTGGGGTTAGGTTTAGATTTTAGGTTTAGATTTGGGGTTAGGTTTAGATTTGGGGTTAGGTTTAGATTTTAGGTTTAGATTTGGGGTTAGGTTTAGATTTTATGTTTAGATTTGGGGTTTAGATTTGGGGTTAGGTTTAGATTTTAGGTTTAGATTTGGGGTTAGGTTTAGATTTGGGGTTAGGTTTAGATTTTAGGTTTAGATTTGGGGTTAGGTTTAGATTTTAGGTTTAGATTTGGGGTTAGGTTTAGATTTTAGGTTTAGATATGGGGTTAGGTTTAGATTTGGGGTTAGGTTTAGATTTTAGGTTTAGATTTGGGGTTAGGTTTAGATTTGGGGTTAGGTTTAGATTTTAGGTTTAGATTTGGGGTTAGGTTTAGATTTTAGGTTTAGATTTGGGGTTAGGTTTAGATTTGGGGTTAGGTTTAGATTTTAGGTTTAGATTTGGGGTTAGGTTTAGATTTGGGGTTAGGTTTAGATTTTAGGTTTGGATTTGGGGTTAGGTTTAGATTTTAGGTTTAGATTTGGGGTTAGGTTTAGATTTTAGGTTTAGATTTGGGGTTAGGTTTAGATTTTAGGTTTAGATTTGGGGTTAGGTTTAGATTTGGGGTTAGGTTTAGATTTTAGGTTTAGATTTGGGGTTAGGTTTAGATTTCAGGTTTAGATTTGGGGTTAGGTTTAGATTTGGGGTTAGGTTTAGATTTTAGGTTTAGATTTGGGGTTAGGTTTAGATTTGGGGTGAGGTTTAGATTTTAGGTTTAGATTTGGGGTTAGGTTTAGATTTTAGGTTTAGATTTGGGGTTTAGATTTGGGGTTAGGTTTAGATTTTAGGTTTAGATTTGGGGTTAGGTTTAGATTTTAGGTTTAGATATGGGGTTAGGTTTAGATTTGGGGTTAGGTTTAGATTTTAGGTTTAGATTTGGGGTTAGGTTTAGATTTGGGGTTAGGTTTAGATTTTAGGTTTAGATTTGGGGTTAGGTTTAGATTTTAGGTTTAGATATGGGGTTAGGTTTAGATTTGGGGTTAGGTTTAGATTTTAGGTTTAGATTTGGGGTTAGGTTTAGATTTGGGGTTAGGTTTAGATTTTAGGTTTAGATTTGGGGTTAGGTTTAGATTTTAGGTTTAGATTTGGGGTTAGGTTTAGATTTGGGGTTAGGTTTAGATTTTAGGTTTAGATTTGGGGTTAGGTTTAGATTTGGGGTTAGGTTTAGATTTTAGGTTTGGATTTGGGGTTAGGTTTAGATTTTAGGTTTAGATTTGGGGTTAGGTTTAGATTTTAGGTTTAGATTTGGGGTTAGGTTTAGATTTTAGGTTTAGATTTGGGGTTTATATTTGGGGTTAGGTTTAGATTTTAGGTTTAGATTTGGGGTTAGGTTTAGATTTTAGGTTTAGATTTGGGGTTAGGTTTAGATTTTAGGTTTAGATTTGGGGTAAGGTTTACATTTGGGGTTAGGTTTAGATTTTAGGTTTAGATTTGGGGTTAGGTTTAGATTTGGGGTTAGGTTTAGATTTTAGGTTTAGATTTGGGGTTAGGTTTAGATTTTAGGTTTAGATTTGGGGTTAGGTTTAGATTTTAGGTTTAGATTTGGGGTTAGGTTTAGATTTGGGGTTAGGTTTAGATTTTAGGTTTAGATTTGGGGTTAGGTTTAGATTTGGGGTTAGGTTTAGATTTTAGGTTTGGATTTGGGGTTAGGTTTAGATTTTAGGTTTAGATTTGGGGTTAGGTTTAGATTTTAGGTTTAGATTTGGGGTTAGGTTTAGATTTTAGGTTTAGATTTGGGGTTAGGTTTAGATTTGGGGTTAGGTTTAGATTTTAGGTTTAGATTTGGGGTTAGGTTTAGATTTCAGGTTTAGATTTGGGGTTAGGTTTAGATTTGGGGTTAGGTTTAGATTTTAGGTTTAGATTTGGGGTTAGGTTTAGATTTGGGGTGAGGTTTAGATTTTAGGTTTAGATTTGGGGTTAGGTTTAGATTTTAGGTTTAGATTTGGGGTTTAGATTTGGGGTTAGGTTTAGATTTTAGGTTTAGATTTGGGGTTAGGTTTAGATTTTAGGTTTAGATATGGGGTTAGGTTTAGATTTGGGGTTAGGTTTAGATTTTAGGTTTAGATTTGGGGTTAGGTTTAGATTTTAGGTTTAGATTTGGGGTTAGGTTTAGATTTGGGGTTAGGTTTAGATTTTAGGTTTAGATTTGGGGTTAGGTTTAGATTTTAGGTTTAGATATGGGGTTAGGTTTAGATTTGGGGTTAGGTTTAGATTTTAGGTTTAGATTTGGGGTTAGGTTTAGATTTGGGGTTAGGTTTAGATTTTAGGTTTAGATTTGGGGTTAGGTTTAGATTTTAGGTTTAGATTTGGGGTTAGGTTTAGATTTGGGGTTAGGTTTAGATTTTAGGTTTAGATTTGGGGTTAGGTTTAGATTTTAGGTTTAGATATGGGGTTAGGTTTAGATTTGGGGTTAGGTTTAGATTTTAGGTTTAGATTTGGGGTTAGGTTTAGATTTTAGGTTTAGATTTGGGGTTAGGTTTAGATTTTAGGTTTAGATTTGGGGTTTATATTTGGGGTTAGGTTTAGATTTTAGGTTTAGATTTGGGGTTAGGTTTAGATTTTAGGTTTAGATTTGGGGTTAGGTTTAGATTTTAGGTTTAGATTTGGGGTAAGGTTTACATTTGGGGTTAGGTTTAGATTTTAGGTTTAGATTTGGGGTTAGGTTTAGATTTGGGGTTAGGTTTAGATTTTAGGTTTAGATTTGGGGTTAGGTTTAGATTTTAGGTTTAGATATGGGGTTAGGTTTAGATTTGGGGTTAGGTTTAGATTTTAGGTTTAGATTTGGGGTTAGGTTTAGATTTGGGGTTAGGTTTAGATTTTAGGTTTAGATTTGGGGTTAGGTTTAGATTTTAGGTTTAGATTTGGGGTTAGGTTTAGATTTTAGGTTTAGATTTGGGGTTAGGTTTAGATTTTAGGTTTAGATTTGGGGTTAGGTTTAGATTTTAGGTTTAGATTTGGGGTTAGGTTTAGATTTGGGGTTAGGTTTAGATTTTAGGTTTAGATTTGGGGTTAGGTTTAGATTTGGGGTTAGGTTTAGATTTTAGGTTTAGATTTGGGGTTAGGTTTAGATTTTACGTTTAAATTTGGGGTTAGGTTTAGATTTGGGGTGAGGTTTAGATTTTAGGTTTAGATTTGGGGTTAGGTTTAGATTTGGGGTTAGGTTTAGATTTTAGGTTTAGATTTGGGGTTAGATTTATATTTTAGGTTTAGATTTGGGGTTAGGTTTAGATTTTACGTTTAAATTTGGGGTTAGGTTTAGATTTGGGGTTAGGTTTAGATTTTAGGTTTAGATTTGGGGTTAGGTTTAGATTTGGGGTTAGGTTTAGATTTTAGGTTTGGATTTGGGGTTAGGTGTAGATTTTAGGTTTAGATTTGGGGTTAGGTTTAGACTTGGGGTTAGGTTTAGATTTTAGGTTTAGATTTGGGGTTAGGTTTAGATTTTAGGTTTAGATTTGGGGTTAGGTTTAGATTTTAGGTTTAGATTTGGGGTTAGGTTTAGATTTGGGGTTAGGTTTAGATTTTAGGTTTAGATTTGGGGATAGGTTTAGATTTTAGGTTTAGATTTTAGGTTTAGATTTGGGGTTAGGTTTAGATTTTAGGTTTAGATTTAAGGTTAGGTTTCGATTTCGGGTTACGTTTAGATTTTAGGTTTAGATTTGGGGTTAGGTTTAGATTTTAGGTTTAGATTTGGGGTTAGGTTTAGATTTCAGGTTTAGATTTGGGGTTAGGTTTAGATTTTAGGTTTAGATTTGGGCTTAGGTTTAGATTTGGGGTTAGGTTTAGATTTTAGGTTTAGATTTGGGGTTAGGTTTAGATTTTAGGTTTAGATTTGGGGTTAGGTTTAGATTTTAGGTTTAGATTTGGGGTTAGGTTTAGATTTTAGGTTTAGATTTGGGGTTAGGTTTAGATTTGGGGTTAGGTTTAGATTTTAGGTTTAGATTTGGGGTTAGGTTTAGATTTGGGGTTAGGTTTAGATTTTAGGTTTGGATTTGGGGTTAGGTTTAGATTTTAGGTTTAGATTTGGGGTTAGGTTTAGATTTTAGGTTTAGATTTGGGGTTAGGTTTAGATTTTAGGTTTAGATTTGGGGTTAGGTTTAGATTTTAGGTTTAGATTTGGGGTTAGGTTTAGATTTGGGGTTAGGTTTAGATTTTAGGTTTAGATTTGGGGTTAGGTTTAGATTTTAGGTTTAGATTTGGGGTTAGGTTTAGATTTGGGGTTAGGTTTAGATTTTAGGTTTAGATTTGGGGTTAGGTTTAGATTTTAGGTTTAGATTTGGGGTTAGGTTTAGATTTGGGGTGAGGTTTAGATTTTAGGTTTAGATTTGGGGTTAGTTTTAGATTTTAGGTTTAGATTTTAGGTTTAGATTTGGGGTTAGGTTTAGATTTTAGGTTTAGATTTGGGGTTAGGTTTAGATTTTAGGTTTAGATTTGGGGTTAGGTTTAGATTTTAGGTTTAGATTTGGGGTAAGATTTACATTTGGGGTTAGGTTTAGATTTTAGGTTTAGATTTGGGGTTAGGTTTAGATTTGGGGTTAGGTTTAGATTTTAGGTTTAGATTTGGGGTTAGGTTTAGATTTTAGGTTTAGATATGGGGTTAGGTTTAGATTTGGGGTTAGGTTTAGATTTTAGGTTTAGATTTGGGGTTAGGTTTAGATTTGGGGTTAGGTTTAGATTTTAGGTTTAGATTTGGGGTTAGGTTTAGATTTGGGGTTAGGTTTAGATTTTAGGTTTAGATTTGGGGTTAGGTTTAGATTTGGGGTTAGGTTTAGATTTTAGGTTTAGATATGGGGTTAGGTTTAGATTTGGGGTTAGGTTTAGATTTTAGGTTTAGATTTGGGGTTAGGTTTAGATTTGGGGTTAGGTTTAGATTTTAGGTTTAGATTTGGGGTTAGGTTTAGATTTTAGGTTTAGATTTGGGGTTAGGTTTAGATTTGGGGTTAGGTTTAGATTTTAGGTTTAGATTTGGGGTTAGGTTTAGATTTGGGGTTAGGTTTAGATTTTAGGTTTGGATTTGGGGTTAGGTTTAGATTTTAGGTTTAGATTTGGGGTTAGGTTTAGATTTTAGG
The DNA here is from genome assembly GCF_037038585.1 of Patagioenas fasciata. Taxonomy (NCBI): domain Eukaryota; kingdom Metazoa; phylum Chordata; class Aves; order Columbiformes; family Columbidae; genus Patagioenas; species Patagioenas fasciata. The sequence goes on from NW_027288812.1 coordinate 32,632, forward strand.
TTTAGATTTGGGGTTAGGTTTAGATTTTAGGTTTAGATTTGGGGTTTATATTTGGGGTTAGGTTTAGATTTTAGGTTTAGATTTGGGGTTAGGTTTAGATTTTAGGTTTAGATTTGGGGTTAGGTTTAGATTTTAGGTTTAGATTTGGGGTAAGGTTTACATTTGGGGTTAGGTTTAGATTTTAGGTTTAGATTTGGGGTTAGGTTTAGATTTGGGGTTAGGTTTAGATTTTAGGTTTAGATTTGGGGTTAGGTTTAGATTTTAGGTTTAGATTTGGGGTTAGGTTTAGATTTTAGGTTTAGATTTGGGGTTAGGTTTAGATTTGGGGTTAGGTTTAGATTTTAGGTTTAGATTTGGGGTTAGGTTTAGATTTGGGGTTAGGTTTAGATTTTAGGTTTGGATTTGGGGTTAGGTTTAGATTTTAGGTTTAGATTTGGGGTTAGGTTTAGATTTTAGGTTTAGATTTGGGGTTAGGTTTAGATTTTAGGTTTAGATTTGGGGTTAGGTTTAGATTTGGGGTTAGGTTTAGATTTTAGGTTTAGATTTGGGGTTAGGTTTAGATTTCAGGTTTAGATTTGGGGTTAGGTTTAGATTTGGGGTTAGGTTTAGATTTTAGGTTTAGATTTGGGGTTAGGTTTAGATTTGGGGTGAGGTTTAGATTTTAGGTTTAGATTTGGGGTTAGGTTTAGATTTTAGGTTTAGATTTGGGGTTTAGATTTGGGGTTTGGTTTAGATTTTAGGTTTAGATTTGGGGTTAGGTTTAGATTTTAGGTTTAGATATGGGGTTAGGTTTAGATTTGGGGTTAGGTTTAGATTTTAGGTTTAGATTTGGGGTTAGGTTTAGATTTTAGGTTTAGATTTGGGGTTAGGTTTAGATTTGGGGTTAGGTTTAGATTTTAGGTTTAGATTTGGGGTTAGGTTTAGATTTTAGGTTTAGATATGGGGTTAGGTTTAGATTTGGGGTTAGGTTTAGATTTTAGGTTTAGATTTGGGGTTAGGTTTAGATTTGGGGTTAGGTTTAGATTTTAGGTTTAGATTTGGGGTTAGGTTTAGATTTTAGGTTTAGATTTGGGGTTAGGTTTAGATTTGGGGTTAGGTTTAGATTTTAGGTTTAGATTTGGGGTTAGGTTTAGATTTTAGGTTTAGATATGGGGTTAGGTTTAGATTTGGGGTTAGGTTTAGATTTTAGGTTTAGATTTGGGGTTAGGTTTAGATTTTAGGTTTAGATTTGGGGTTAGGTTTAGATTTTAGGTTTAGATTTGGGGTTTATATTTGGGGTTAGGTTTAGATTTTAGGTTTAGATTTGGGGTTAGGTTTAGATTTTAGGTTTAGATTTGGGGTTAGGTTTAGATTTTAGGTTTAGATTTGGGGTAAGGTTTACATTTGGGGTTAGGTTTAGATTTTAGGTTTAGATTTGGGGTTAGGTTTAGATTTGGGGTTAGGTTTAGATTTTAGGTTTAGATTTGGGGTTAGGTTTAGATTTTAGGTTTAGATATGGGGTTAGGTTTAGATTTGGGGTTAGGTTTAGATTTTAGGTTTAGATTTGGGGTTAGGTTTAGATTTGGGGTTAGGTTTAGATTTTAGGTTTAGATTTGGGGTTAGGTTTAGATTTTAGGTTTAGATTTGGGGTTAGGTTTAGATTTTAGGTTTAGATTTGGGGTTAGGTTTAGATTTTAGGTTTAGATTTGGGGTTAGGTTTAGATTTTAGGTTTAGATTTGGGGTTAGGTTTAGATTTGGGGTTAGGTTTAGATTTTAGGTTTAGATTTGGGGTTAGGTTTAGATTTGGGGTTAGGTTTAGATTTTAGGTTTAGATTTGGGGTTAGGTTTAGATTTTACGTTTAAATTTGGGGTTAGGTTTAGATTTGGGGTGAGGTTTAGATTTTAGGTTTAGATTTGGGGTTAGGTTTAGATTTGGGGTTAGGTTTAGATTTTAGGTTTAGATTTGGGGTTAGATTTATATTTTAGGTTTAGATTTGGGGTTAGGTTTAGATTTTACGTTTAAATTTGGGGTTAGGTTTAGATTTGGGGTTAGGTTTAGATTTTAGGTTTAGATTTGGGGTTAGGTTTAGATTTGGGGTTAGGTTTAGATTTTAGGTTTGGATTTGGGGTTAGGTGTAGATTTTAGGTTTAGATTTGGGGTTAGGTTTAGACTTGGGGTTAGGTTTAGATTTTAGGTTTAGATTTGGGGTTAGGTTTAGATTTTAGGTTTAGATTTGGGGATAGGTTTAGATTTTAGGTTTAGATTTTAGGTTTAGATTTGGGGTTAGGTTTAGATTTTAGGTTTAGATTTAAGGTTAGGTTTCGATTTCGGGTTACGTTTAGATTTTAGGTTTAGATTTGGGGTTAGGTTTAGATTTTAGGTTTAGATTTGGGGTTAGGTTTAGATTTCAGGTTTAGATTTGGGGTTAGGTTTAGATTTTAGGTTTAGATTTGGGCTTAGGTTTAGATTTGGGGTTAGGTTTAGATTTTAGGTTTAGATTTGGGGTTAGGTTTAGATTTTAGGTTTAGATTTGGGGTTAGGTTTAGATTTTAGGTTTAGATTTGGGGTTAGGTTTAGATTTGGGGTTAGGTTTAGATTTTAGGTTTAGATTTGGGGTTAGGTTTAGATTTGGGGTTAGGTTTAGATTTTAGGTTTAGATTTGGGGTTAGGTTTAGATTTGGGGTTAGGTTTAGATTTTAGGTTTGGATTTGGGGTTAGGTTTAGATTTTAGGTTTAGATTTGGGGTTAGGTTTAGATTTTAGGTTTAGATTTGGGGTTAGGTTTAGATTTTAGGTTTAGATTTGGGGTTAGGTTTAGATTTTAGGTTTAGATATGGGGTTAGGTTTAGATTTGGGGTTAGGTTTAGATTTTAGGTTTAGATTTGGGGTTAGGTTTAGATTTTAGGTTTAGATTTGGGGTTAGGTTTAGATTTGGGGTTAGGTTTAGATTTTAGGTTTAGATTTGGGGTTAGGTTTAGATTTTAGGTTTAGATTTGGGGTTAGGTTTAGATTTGGGGTGAGGTTTAGATTTTAGGTTTAGATTTGGGGTTAGGTTTAGATTTTAGGTTTAGATTTTAGGTTTAGATTTGGGGTTAGGTTTAGATTTTAGGTTTAGATTTGGGGTTAGGTTTAGATTTTAGGTTTAGATTTGGGGTTAGGTTTAGATTTTAGGTTTAGATTTGGGGTAAGATTTACATTTGGGGTTAGGTTTAGATTTTAGGTTTAGATTTGGGGTTAGGTTTAGATTTGGGGTTAGGTTTAGATTTTAGGTTTAGATTTGGGGTTAGGTTTAGATTTTAGGTTTAGATATGGGGTTAGGTTTAGATTTGGGGTTAGGTTTAGATTTTAGGTTTAGATTTGGGGTTAGGTTTAGATTTGGGGTTAGGTTTAGATTTTAGGTTTAGATTTGGGGTTAGGTTTAGATTTGGGGTTAGGTTTAGATTTGGGGTTAGGTTTAGATTTTAGGTTTAGATTTGGGGTTAGGTTTAGATTTTAGGTTTAGATTTGGGGTTAGGTTTAGATTTGGGGTTAGGTTTAGATTTTAGGTTTAGATTTGGGGTTAGGTTTAGATTTTAGGTTTAGATTTGGGGTTTAGATTTGGGGTTAGGTTTAGATTTTAGGTTTAGATTTGGGGTTAGGTTTAGATTTTAGGTTTAGATATGGGGTTAGGTTTAGATTTGGGGTTAGGTTTAGATTTTAGGTTTAGATTTGGGGTTAGGTTTAGATTTTAGGTTTAGATTTGGGGTTAGGTTTAGATTTGGGGTTAGGTTTAGATTTTAGGTTTAGATTTGGGGTTAGGTTTAGATTTTAGGTTTAGATATGGGGTTAGGTTTAGATTTGGGGTTAGGTTTAGATTTTAGGTTTAGATTTGGGGTTAGGTTTAGATTTGGGGTTAGGTTTAGATTTTAGGTTTAGATTTGGGGTTAGGTTTAGATTTTAGGTTTAGATTTGGGGTTAGGTTTAGATTTGGGGTTAGGTTTAGATTTTAGGTTTAGATTTGGGGTTAGGTTTAGATTTTAGGTTTAGATATGGGGTTAGGTTTAGATTTGGGGTTAGGTTTAGATTTTAGGTTTAGATTTGGGGTTAGGTTTAGATTTGGGGTTAGGTTTAGATTTTAGGTTTAGATTTGGGGTTAGGTTTAGATTTTAGGTTTAGATTTGGGGTTAGGTTTAGATTTGGGGTTAGGTTTAGATTTTAGGTTTAGATTTGGGGTTAGGTTTAGATTTTAGGTTTAGATATGGGGTTAGGTTTAGATTTGGGGTTAGGTTTAGATTTTAGGTTTAGATTTGGGGTTAGGTTTAGATTTGGGGTTAGGTTTAGATTTTAGGTTTAGATTTGGGGTTAGGTTTAGATTTTAGGTTTAGATTTGGGGTTAGGTTTAGATTTGGGGTTAGGTTTAGATTTTAGGTTTAGATTTGGGGTTAGGTTTAGATTTTAGGTTTAGATTTGGGGTTAGGTTTAGATTTTAGGTTTAGATTTGGGGTTAGGTTTAGATTTGGGGTTAGGTTTAGATTTTAGGTTTAGATTTGGGGTTAGGTTTAGATTTTAGGTTTAGATTTGGGGTTAGGTTTAGATTTGGGGTTAGGTTTAGATTTTAGGTTTAGATTTGGGGTTAGGTTTAGATTTGGGGTTAGGTTTAGATTTTAGGTTTGGATTTGGGGTTAGGTTTAGATTTTAGGTTTAGATTTGGGGTTAGGTTTAGATTTTAGGTTTAGATTTGGGGTTAGGTTTAGATTTTAGGTTTAGATTTGGGGTTAGGTTTAGATTTTAGGTTTAGATTTGGGGTTAGGTTTAGATTTGGGGTTAGGTTTAGATTTTAGGTTTAGATTTGGGGTTAGGTTTAGATTTTAGGTTTAGATTTGGGGTTAGGTTTAGATTTGGGGTTAGGTTTAGATTTTAGGTTTAGATTTGGGGTTAGGTTTAGATTTTAGGTTTAGATTTGGGGTTAGGTTTAGATTTGGGGTGAGGTTTAGATTTTAGGTTTAGATTTGGGGTTAGTTTTAGATTTTAGGTTTAGATTTTAGGTTTAGATTTGGGGTTAGGTTTAGATTTTAGGTTTAGATTTGGGGTTAGGTTTAGATTTTAGGTTTAGATTTGGGGTTAGGTTTAGATTTTAGGTTTAGATTTGGGGTAAGATTTACATTTGGGGTTAGGTTTAGATTTTAGGTTTAGATTTGGGGTTAGGTTTAGATTTGGGGTTAGGTTTAGATTTTAGGTTTAGATTTGGGGTTAGGTTTAGATTTTAGGTTTAGATATGGGGTTAGGTTTAGATTTGGGGTTAGGTTTAGATTTTAGGTTTAGATTTGGGGTTAGGTTTAGATTTGGGGTTAGGTTTAGATTTTAGGTTTAGATTTGGGGTTAGGTTTAGATTTGGGGTTAGGTTTAGATTTTAGGTTTAGATTTGGGGTTAGGTTTAGATTTGGGGTTAGGTTTAGATTTTAGGTTTAGATATGGGGTTAGGTTTAGATTTGGGGTTAGGTTTAGATTTTAGGTTTAGATTTGGGGTTAGGTTTAGATTTGGGGTTAGGTTTAGATTTTAGGTTTAGATTTGGGGTTAGGTTTAGATTTTAGGTTTAGATTTGGGGTTAGGTTTAGATTTGGGGTTAGGTTTAGATTTTAGGTTTAGATTTGGGGTTAGGTTTAGATTTGGGGTTAGGTTTAGATTTTAGGTTTGGATTTGGGGTTAGGTTTAGATTTTAGGTTTAGATTTGGGGTTAGGTTTAGATTTTAGGTTTAGATTTGGGGTTAGGTTTAGATTTTAGGTTTAGATTTGGGGTTTATATTTGGGGTTAGGTTTAGATTTTAGGTTTAGATTTGGGGTTAGGTTTAGATTTTAGGTTTAGATTTGGGGTTAGGTTTAGATTTTAGGTTTAGATTTGGGGTAAGGTTTACATTTGGGGTTAGGTTTAGATTTTAGGTTTAGATTTGGGGTTAGGTTTAGATTTGGGGTTAGGTTTAGATTTTAGGTTTAGATTTGGGGTTAGGTTTAGATTTTAGGTTTAGATTTGGGGTTAGGTTTAGATTTTAGGTTTAGATTTGGGGTTAGGTTTAGATTTGGGGTTAGGTTTAGATTTTAGGTTTAGATTTGGGGTTAGGTTTAGATTTGGGGTTAGGTTTAGATTTTAGGTTTGGATTTGGGGTTAGGTTTAGATTTTAGGTTTAGATTTGGGGTTAGGTTTAGATTTTAGGTTTAGATTTGGGGTTAGGTTTAGATTTTAGGTTTAGATTTGGGGTTAGGTTTAGATTTGGGGTTAGGTTTAGATTTTAGGTTTAGATTTGGGGTTAGGTTTAGATTTCAGGTTTAGATTTGGGGTTAGGTTTAGATTTGGGGTTAGGTTTAGATTTTAGGTTTAGATTTGGGGTTAGGTTTAGATTTGGGGTGAGGTTTAGATTTTAGGTTTAGATTTGGGGTTAGGTTTAGATTTTAGGTTTAGATTTGGGGTTTAGATTTGGGGTTTGGTTTAGATTTTAGGTTTAGATTTGGGGTTAGGTTTAGATTTTAGGTTTAGATATGGGGTTAGGTTTAGATTTGGGGTTAGGTTTAGATTTTAGGTTTAGATTTGGGGTTAGGTTTAGATTTTAGGTTTAGATTTGGGGTTAGGTTTAGATTTGGGGTTAGGTTTAGATTTTAGGTTTAGATTTGGGGTTAGGTTTAGATTTTAGGTTTAGATATGGGGTTAGGTTTAGATTTGGGGTTAGGTTTAGATTTTAGGTTTAGATTTGGGGTTAGGTTTAGATTTGGGGTTAGGTTTAGATTTTAGGTTTAGATTTGGGGTTAGGTTTAGATTTTAGGTTTAGATTTGGGGTTAGGTTTAGATTTGGGGTTAGGTTTAGATTTTAGGTTTAGATTTGGGGTTAGGTTTAGATTTTAGGTTTAGATATGGGGTTAGGTTTAGATTTGGGGTTAGGTTTAGATTTTAGGTTTAGATTTGGGGTTAGGTTTAGATTTTAGGTTTAGATTTGGGGTTAGGTTTAGATTTTAGGTTTAGATTTGGGGTTTATATTTGGGGTTAGGTTTAGATTTTAGGTTTAGATTTGGGGTTAGGTTTAGATTTTAGGTTTAGATTTGGGGTTAGGTTTAGATTTTAGGTTTAGATTTGGGGTAAGGTTTACATTTGGGGTTAGGTTTAGATTTTAGGTTTAGATTTGGGGTTAGGTTTAGATTTGGGGTTAGGTTTAGATTTTAGGTTTAGATTTGGGGTTAGGTTTAGATTTTAGGTTTAGATATGGGGTTAGGTTTAGATTTGGGGTTAGGTTTAGATTTTAGGTTTAGATTTGGGGTTAGGTTTAGATTTGGGGTTAGGTTTAGATTTTAGGTTTAGATTTGGGGTTAGGTTTAGATTTTAGGTTTAGATTTGGGGTTAGGTTTAGATTTTAGGTTTAGATTTGGGGTTAGGTTTAGATTTTAGGTTTAGATTTGGGGTTAGGTTTAGATTTTAGGTTTAGATTTGGGGTTAGGTTTAGATTTGGGGTTAGGTTTAGATTTTAGGTTTAGATTTGGGGTTAGGTTTAGATTTGGGGTTAGGTTTAGATTTTAGGTTTAGATTTGGGGTTAGGTTTAGATTTTACGTTTAAATTTGGGGTTAGGTTTAGATTTGGGGTGAGGTTTAGATTTTAGGTTTAGATTTGGGGTTAGGTTTAGATTTGGGGTTAGGTTTAGATTTTAGGTTTAGATTTGGGGTTAGATTTATATTTTAGGTTTAGATTTGGGGTTAGGTTTAGATTTTACGTTTAAATTTGGGGTTAGGTTTAGATTTGGGGTTAGGTTTAGATTTTAGGTTTAGATTTGGGGTTAGGTTTAGATTTGGGGTTAGGTTTAGATTTTAGGTTTGGATTTGGGGTTAGGTGTAGATTTTAGGTTTAGATTTGGGGTTAGGTTTAGACTTGGGGTTAGGTTTAGATTTTAGGTTTAGATTTGGGGTTAGGTTTAGATTTTAGGTTTAGATTTGGGGATAGGTTTAGATTTTAGGTTTAGATTTTAGGTTTAGATTTGGGGTTAGGTTTAGATTTTAGGTTTAGATTTAAGGTTAGGTTTCGATTTCGGGTTACGTTTAGATTTTAGGTTTAGATTTGGGGTTAGGTTTAGATTTTAGGTTTAGATTTGGGGTTAGGTTTAGATTTCAGGTTTAGATTTGGGGTTAGGTTTAGATTTTAGGTTTAGATTTGGGCTTAGGTTTAGATTTGGGGTTAGGTTTAGATTTTAGGTTTAGATTTGGGGTTAGGTTTAGATTTTAGGTTTAGATTTGGGGTTAGGTTTAGATTTTAGGTTTAGATTTGGGGTTAGGTTTAGATTTGGGGTTAGGTTTAGATTTTAGGTTTAGATTTGGGGTTAGGTTTAGATTTGGGGTTAGGTTTAGATTTTAGGTTTAGATTTGGGGTTAGGTTTAGATTTGGGGTTAGGTTTAGATTTTAGGTTTGGATTTGGGGTTAGGTTTAGATTTTAGGTTTAGATTTGGGGTTAGGTTTAGATTTTAGGTTTAGATTTGGGGTTAGGTTTAGATTTTAGGTTTAGATTTGGGGTTAGGTTTAGATTTTAGGTTTAGATATGGGGTTAGGTTTAGATTTGGGGTTAGGTTTAGATTTTAGGTTTAGATTTGGGGTTAGGTTTAGATTTTAGGTTTAGATTTGGGGTTAGGTTTAGATTTGGGGTTAGGTTTAGATTTTAGGTTTAGATTTGGGGTTAGGTTTAGATTTTAGGTTTAGATTTGGGGTTAGGTTTAGATTTGGGGTGAGGTTTAGATTTTAGGTTTAGATTTGGGGTTAGGTTTAGATTTTAGGTTTAGATTTTAGGTTTAGATTTGGGGTTAGGTTTAGATTTTAGGTTTAGATTTGGGGTTAGGTTTAGATTTTAGGTTTAGATTTGGGGTTAGGTTTAGATTTTAGGTTTAGATTTGGGGTAAGATTTACATTTGGGGTTAGGTTTAGATTTTAGGTTTAGATTTGGGGTTAGGTTTAGATTTGGGGTTAGGTTTAGATTTTAGGTTTAGATTTGGGGTTAGGTTTAGATTTTAGGTTTAGATATGGGGTTAGGTTTAGATTTGGGGTTAGGTTTAGATTTTAGGTTTAGATTTGGGGTTAGGTTTAGATTTGGGGTTAGGTTTAGATTTTAGGTTTAGATTTGGGGTTAGGTTTAGATTTGGGGTTAGGTTTAGATTTGGGGTTAGGTTTAGATTTTAGGTTTAGATTTGGGGTTAGGTTTAGATTTTAGGTTTAGATTTGGGGTTAGGTTTAGATTTGGGGTTAGGTTTAGATTTTAGGTTTAGATTTGGGGTTAGGTTTAGATTTTAGGTTTAGATTTGGGGTTTAGATTTGGGGTTAGGTTTAGATTTTAGGTTTAGATTTGGGGTTAGGTTTAGATTTTAGGTTTAGATATGGGGTTAGGTTTAGATTTGGGGTTAGGTTTAGATTTTAGGTTTAGATTTGGGGTTAGGTTTAGATTTTAGGTTTAGATTTGGGGTTAGGTTTAGATTTGGGGTTAGGTTTAGATTTTAGGTTTAGATTTGGGGTTAGGTTTAGATTTTAGGTTTAGATATGGGGTTAGGTTTAGATTTGGGGTTAGGTTTAGATTTTAGGTTTAGATTTGGGGTTAGGTTTAGATTTGGGGTTAGGTTTAGATTTTAGGTTTAGATTTGGGGTTAGGTTTAGATTTTAGGTTTAGATTTGGGGTTAGGTTTAGATTTGGGGTTAGGTTTAGATTTTAGGTTTAGATTTGGGGTTAGGTTTAGATTTTAGGTTTAGATATGGGGTTAGGTTTAGATTTGGGGTTAGGTTTAGATTTTAGGTTTAGATTTGGGGTTAGGTTTAGATTTGGGGTTAGGTTTAGATTTTAGGTTTAGATTTGGGGTTAGGTTTAGATTTTAGGTTTAGATTTGGGGTTAGGTTTAGATTTGGGGTTAGGTTTAGATTTTAGGTTTAGATTTGGGGTTAGGTTTAGATTTTAGGTTTAGATATGGGGTTAGGTTTAGATTTGGGGTTAGGTTTAGATTTTAGGTTTAGATTTGGGGTTAGGTTTAGATTTGGGGTTAGGTTTAGATTTTAGGTTTAGATTTGGGGTTAGGTTTAGATTTTAGGTTTAGATTTGGGGTTAGGTTTAGATTTGGGGTTAGGTTTAGATTTTAGGTTTAGATTTGGGGTTAGGTTTAGATTTTAGGTTTAGATTTGGGGTTAGGTTTAGATTTTAGGTTTAGATTTGGGGTTAGGTTTAGATTTGGGGTTAGGTTTAGATTTTAGGTTTAGATTTGGGGTTAGGTTTAGATTTTAGGTTTAGATTTGGGGTTAGGTTTAGATTTGGGGTTAGGTTTAGATTTTAGGTTTAGATTTGGGGTTAGGTTTAGATTTTAGGTTTAGATTTGGGGTTAGGTTTAGATTTCAGGTTTAGATTTGGGGTTAGGTTTAGATTTGGGGTTAGGTTTAGATTTTAGGTTTAGATTTGGGGTTAGGTTTAGATTTGGGGTGAGGTTTAGATTTTAGGTTTAGATTTGGGGTTAGGTTTAGATTTTAGGTTTAGATTTGGGGTTTAGATTTGGGGTTAGGTTTAGATTTTAGGTTTAGATTTGGGGTTAGGTTTAGATTTTAGGTTTAGATATGGGGTTAGGTTTAGATTTGGGGTTAGGTTTAGATTTTAGGTTTAGATTTGGGGTTAGGTTTAGATTTTAGGTTTAGATTTGGGGTTAGGTTTAGATTTGGGGTTAGGTTTAGATTTTAGGTTTAGATTTGGGGTTAGGTTTAGATTTTAGGTTTAGATATGGGGTTAGGTTTAGATTTGGGGTTAGGTTTAGATTTTAGGTTTAGATTTGGGGTTAGGTTTAGATTTGGGGTTAGGTTTAGATTTTAGGTTTAGATTTGGGGTTAGGTTTAGATTTTAGGTTTAGATTTGGGGTTAGGTTTAGATTTGGGGTTAGGTTTAGATTTTAGGTTTAGATTTGGGGTTAGGTTTAGATTTTAGGTTTAGATATGGGGTTAGGTTTAGATTTGGGGTTAGGTTTAGATTTTAGGTTTAGATTTGGGGTTAGGTTTAGATTTTAGGTTTAGATTTGGGGTTTATATTTGGGGTTAGGTTTAGATTTTAGGTTTAGATTTGGGGTTAGGTTTAGATTTTAGGTTTAGATTTGGGGTTAGGTTTAGATTTTAGGTTTAGATTTGGGGTAAGGTTTACATTTGGGGTTAGGTTTAGATTTTAGGTTTAGATTTGGGGTTAGGTTTAGATTTGGGGTTAGGTTTAGATTTTAGGTTTAGATTTGGGGTTAGGTTTAGATTTTAGGTTTAGATATGGGGTTAGGTTTAGATTTGGGGTTAGGTTTAGATTTTAGGTTTAGATTTGGGGTTAGGTTTAGATTTGGGGTTAGGTTTAGATTTTAGGTTTAGATTTGGGGTTAGGTTTAGATTTTAGGTTTAGATTTGGGGTTAGGTTTAGATTTTAGGTTTAGATTTGGGGTTAGGTTTAGATTTTAGGTTTAGATTTGGGGTTAGGTTTAGATTTGGGGTTAGGTTTAGATTTTAGGTTTAGATTTGGGGTTAGGTTTAGATTTGGGGTTAGGTTTAGATTTTAGGTTTAGATTTGGGGTTAGGTTTAGATTTTACGTTTAAATTTGGGGTTAGGTTTAGATTTGGGGTGAGGTTTAGATTTTAGGTTTAGATTTGGGGTTAGGTTTAGATTTGGGGTTAGGTTTAGATTTTAGGTTTAGATTTGGGGTTAGATTTATATTTTAGGTTTAGATTTGGGGTTAGGTTTAGATTTTACGTTTAAATTTGGGGTTAGGTTTAGATTTGGGGTTAGGTTTAGATTTTAGGTTTAGATTTGGGGTTAGGTTTAGATTTGGGGTTAGGTTTAGATTTTAGGTTTGGATTTGGGGTTAGGTGTAGATTTTAGGTTTAGATTTGGGGTTAGGTTTAGACTTGGGGTTAGGTTTAGATTTTAGGTTTAGATTTGGGGTTAGGTTTAGATTTTAGGTTTAGATTTGGGGTTAGGTTTAGATTTTAGGTTTAGATTTGGGGTTAGGTTTAGATTTGGGGTTAGGTTTAGATTTTAGGTTTAGATTTGGGGATAGGTTTAGATTTTAGGTTTAGATTTTAGGTTTAGATTTGGGGTTAGGTTTAGATTTTAGGTTTAGATTTAAGGTTAGGTTTCGATTTCGGGTTACGTTTAGATTTTAGGTTTAGATTTGGGGTTAGGTTTAGATTTTAGGTTTAGATTTGGGGTTAGGTTTAGATTTCAGGTTTAGATTTGGGGTTAGGTTTAGATTTTAGGTTTAGATTTGGGCTTAGGTTTAGATTTGGGGTTAGGTTTAGATTTTAGGTTTAGATTTGGGGTTAGGTTTAGATTTTAGGTTTAGATTTGGGGTTAGGTTTAGATTTTAGGTTTAGATTTGGGGTTAGGTTTAGATTTGGGGTTAGGTTTAGATTTTAGGTTTAGATTTGGGGTTAGGTTTAGATTTGGGGTTAGGTTTAGATTTTAGGTTTAGATTTGGGGTTAGGTTTAGATTTGGGGTTAGGTTTAGATTTTAGGTTTGGATTTGGGGTTAGGTTTAGATTTTAGGTTTAGATTTGGGGTTAGGTTTAGATTTTAGGTTTAGATTTGGGGTTAGGTTTAGATTTTAGGTTTAGATTTGGGGTTAGGTTTAGATTTTAGGTTTAGATTTGGGGTTAGGTTTAGATTTGGGGTTAGGTTTAGATTTTAGGTTTAGATTTGGGGTTAGGTTTAGATTTTAGGTTTAGATTTGGGGTTAGGTTTAGATTTGGGGTTAGGTTTAGATTTTAGGTTTAGATTTGGGGTTAGGTTTAGATTTTAGGTTTAGATTTGGGGTTAGGTTTAGATTTGGGGTGAGGTTTAGATTTTAGGTTTAGATTTGGGGTTAGGTTTAGATTTTAGGTTTAGATTTTAGGTTTAGATTTGGGGTTAGGTTTAGATTTTAGGTTTAGATTTGGGGTTAGGTTTAGATTTGGGGTGAGGTTTAGATTTTAGGTTTAGATTTGGGGTTAGGTTTAGATTTTAGGTTTAGATTTGGGGTTTAGATTTGGGGTTAGGTTTAGATTTTAGGTTTAGATTTGGGGTTAGGTTTAGATTTTAGGTTTAGATATGGGGTTAGGTTTAGATTTGGGGTTAGGTTTAGATTTTAGGTTTAGATTTGGGGTTAGGTTTAGATTTTAGGTTTAGATTTGGGGTTAGGTTTAGATTTGGGGTTAGGTTTAGATTTTAGGTTTAGATTTGGGGTTAGGTTTAGATTTTAGGTTTAGATATGGGGTTAGGTTTAGATTTGGGGTTAGGTTTAGATTTTAGGTTTAGATTTGGGGTTAGGTTTAGATTTGGGGTTAGGTTTAGATTTTAGGTTTAGATTTGGGGTTAGGTTTAGATTTTAGGTTTAGATTTGGGGTTAGGTTTAGATTTGGGGTTAGGTTTAGATTTTAGGTTTAGATTTGGGGTTAGGTTTAGATTTTAGGTTTAGATATGGGGTTAGGTTTAGATTTGGGGTTAGGTTTAGATTTTAGGTTTAGATTTGGGGTTAGGTTTAGATTTTAGGTTTAGATTTGGGGTTAGGTTTAGATTTTAGGTTTAGATTTGGGGTTTATATTTGGGGTTAGGTTTAGATTTTAGGTTTAGATTTGGGGTTAGGTTTAGATTTTAGGTTTAGATTTGGGGTTAGGTTTAGATTTTAGGTTTAGATTTGGGGTAAGGTTTACATTTGGGGTTAGGTTTAGATTTTAGGTTTAGATTTGGGGTTAGGTTTAGATTTGGGGTTAGGTTTAGATTTTAGGTTTAGATTTGGGGTTAGGTTTAGATTTTAGGTTTAGATATGGGGTTAGGTTTAGATTTGGGGTTAGGTTTAGATTTTAGGTTTAGATTTGGGGTTAGGTTTAGATTTGGGGTTAGGTTTAGATTTTAGGTTTAGATTTGGGGTTAGGTTTAGATTTTAGGTTTAGATTTGGGGTTAGGTTTAGATTTTAGGTTTAGATTTGGGGTTAGGTTTAGATTTTAGGTTTAGATTTGGGGTTAGGTTTAGATTTTAGGTTTAGATTTGGGGTTAGGTTTAGATTTGGGGTTAGGTTTAGATTTTAGGTTTAGATTTGGGGTTAGGTTTAGATTTGGGGTTAGGTTTAGATTTTAGGTTTAGATTTGGGGTTAGGTTTAGATTTTACGTTTAAATTTGGGGTTAGGTTTAGATTTGGGGTGAGGTTTAGATTTTAGGTTTAGATTTGGGGTTAGGTTTAGATTTGGGGTTAGGTTTAGATTTTAGGTTTAGATTTGGGGTTAGATTTATATTTTAGGTTTAGATTTGGGGTTAGGTTTAGATTTTACGTTTAAATTTGGGGTTAGGTTTAGATTTGGGGTTAGGTTTAGATTTTAGGTTTAGATTTGGGGTTAGGTTTAGATTTGGGGTTAGGTTTAGATTTTAGGTTTGGATTTGGGGTTAGGTGTAGATTTTAGGTTTAGATTTGGGGTTAGGTTTAGACTTGGGGTTAGGTTTAGATTTTAGGTTTAGATTTGGGGTTAGGTTTAGATTTTAGGTTTAGATTTGGGGTTAGGTTTAGATTTTAGGTTTAGATTTGGGGTTAGGTTTAGATTTGGGGTTAGGTTTAGATTTTAGGTTTAGATTTGGGGATAGGTTTAGATTTTAGGTTTAGATTTTAGGTTTAGATTTGGGGTTAGGTTTAGATTTTAGGTTTAGATTTAAGGTTAGGTTTCGATTTCGGGTTACGTTTAGATTTTAGGTTTAGATTTGGGGTTAGGTTTAGATTTTAGGTTTAGATTTGGGGTTAGGTTTAGATTTCAGGTTTAGATTTGGGGTTAGGTTTAGATTTTAGGTTTAGATTTGGGCTTAGGTTTAGATTTGGGGTTAGGTTTAGATTTTAGGTTTAGATTTGGGGTTAGGTTTAGATTTTAGGTTTAGATTTGGGGTTAGGTTTAGATTTTAGGTTTAGATTTGGGGTTAGGTTTAGATTTGGGGTTAGGTTTAGATTTTAGGTTTAGATTTGGGGTTAGGTTTAGATTTGGGGTTAGGTTTAGATTTTAGGTTTAGATTTGGGGTTAGGTTTAGATTTGGGGTTAGGTTTAGATTTTAGGTTTGGATTTGGGGTTAGGTTTAGATTTTAGGTTTAGATTTGGGGTTAGGTTTAGATTTTAGGTTTAGATTTGGGGTTAGGTTTAGATTTTAGGTTTAGATTTGGGGTTAGGTTTAGATTTTAGGTTTAGATTTGGGGTTAGGTTTAGATTTGGGGTTAGGTTTAGATTTTAGGTTTAGATTTGGGGTTAGGTTTAGATTTTAGGTTTAGATTTGGGGTTAGGTTTAGATTTGGGGTTAGGTTTAGATTTTAGGTTTAGATTTGGGGTTAGGTTTAGATTTTAGGTTTAGATTTGGGGTTAGGTTTAGATTTGGGGTGAGGTTTAGATTTTAGGTTTAGATTTGGGGTTAGGTTTAGATTTTAGGTTTAGATTTTAGGTTTAGATTTGGGGTTAGGTTTAGATTTTAGGTTTAGATTTGGGGTTAGGTTTAGATTTTAGGTTTAGATTTGGGGTTAGGTTTAGATTTTAGGTTTAGATTTGGGGTAAGATTTACATTTGGGGTTAGGTTTAGATTTTAGGTTTAGATTTGGGGTTAGGTTTAGATTTGGGGTTAGGTTTAGATTTTAGGTTTAGATTTGGGGTTAGGTTTAGATTTTAGGTTTAGATATGGGGTTAGGTTTAGATTTGGGGTTAGGTTTAGATTTTAGGTTTAGATTTGGGGTTAGGTTTAGATTTGGGGTTAGGTTTAGATTTTAGGTTTAGATTTGGGGTTAGGTTTAGATTTGGGGTTAGGTTTAGATTTTAGGTTTAGATTTGGGGTTAGGTTTAGATTTTAGGTTTAGATTTGGGGTTAGGTTTAGATTTGGGGTTAGGTTTAGATTTTAGGTTTAGATTTGGGGTTAGGTTTAGATTTGGGGTTAGGTTTAGATTTTAGGTTTGGATTTGGGGTTAGGTTTAGATTTTAGGTTTAGATTTGGGGTTAGGTTTAGATTTTAGGTTTAGATTTGGGGTTAGGTTTAGATTTTAGGTTTAGATTTGGGGTTTATATTTGGGGTTAGGTTTAGATTTTAGGTTTAGATTTGGGGTTAGGTTTAGATTTTAGGTTTAGATTTGGGGTTAGGTTTAGATTTTAGGTTTAGATTTGGGGTAAGGTTTACATTTGGGGTTAGGTTTAGATTTTAGGTTTAGATTTGGGGTTAGGTTTAGATTTGGGGTTAGGTTTAGATTTTAGGTTTAGATTTGGGGTTAGGTTTAGATTTTAGGTTTAGATATGGGGTTAGGTTTAGATTTGGGGTTAGGTTTAGATTTTAGGTTTAGATTTGGGGTTAGGTTTAGATTTGGGGTTAGGTTTAGATTTTAGGTTTAGATTTGGGGTTAGGTTTAGATTTTAGGTTTAGATTTGGGGTTAGGTTTAGATTTTAGGTTTAGATTTGGGGTTAGGTTTAGATTTTAGGTTTAGATTTGGGGTTAGGTTTAGATTTTAGGTTTAGATTTGGGGTTAGGTTTAGATTTGGGGTTAGCTTTAGATTTTAGGTTTAGATTTGGGGTTAGGTTTAGATTTGGGGTTAGGTTTAGATTTTAGGTTTAGATTTGGGGTTAGGTTTAGATTTTAGGTTTAAATTTGGGGTTAGGTTTAGATTTGGGGTGAGGTTTAGATTTTAGGTTTAGATTTGGGGTTAGGTTTAGATTTGGGGTTAGGTTTAGATTTTAGGTTTAGATTTGGGGTTAGATTTATATTTTAGGTTTAGATTTGTGGTTAGGTTTAGATTTTACGTTTAAATTTGGGGTTAGGTTTAGATTTGGGGTTAGGTTTAGATTTTAGGTTTAGATTTGGGGTTAGGTTTAGATTTGGGGTTAGGTTTAGATTTTAGGTTTGGATTTGGGGTTAGGTGTAGATTTTAGGTTTAGATTTGGGGTTAGGTTTAGACTTGGGGTTAGGTTTAGATTTTAGGTTTAGATTTGGGGTTAGGTTTAGATTTTAGGTTTAGATTTGGGGTTAGGTTTAGATTTGGGGTTAGGTTTAGATTTTAGGTTTAGATTTGGGGATAGGTTTAGATTTTAGGTTTAGATTTTAGGTTTAGATTTGGGGTTAGGTTTAGATTTTAGGTTTAGATTTAAGGTTAGGTTTCGATTTCGGGTTAGGTTTAGATTTTAGGTTTACATTTGGGGTTAGGTTTAGATTTTAGGTTTAGATTTGGGGTTAGGTTTAGATTTCAGGTTTAGATTTGGGGTTAGGTTTAGATTTTAGGTTTAGATTTGGGCTTAGGTTTAGATTTGGGGTTAGGTTTAGATTTTAGGTTTAGATTTGGGGTTAGGTTTAGATTTTAGGTTTAGATTTGGGGTTAGGTTTAGATTTTAGGTTTAGATTTGGGGTTAGGTTTAGATTTGGGGTTAGGTTTAGATTTTAGGTTTAGATTTGGGGTTAGGTTTAGATTTTAGGTTTAGATTTGGGGTTAGGTTTAGATTTGGGGTTAGGTTTAGATTTTAGGTTTGGATTTGGGGTTAGGTTTAGATTTTAGGTTTAGATTTGGGGTTAGGTTTAGATTTTAGGTTTAGATTTGGGGTTAGGTTTAGATTTTAGGTTTAGATTTGGGGTTAGGTTTAGATTTTAGGTTTAGATTTGGGGTTAGGTTTAGATTTGGGGTTAGGTTTAGATTTTGGGTTTAGATTTGGGGTTAGGTTTAGATTTTAGGTTTAGATTTGGGGTTAGGTTTAGATTTGGGGTTAGGTTTAGATTTTAGGTTTAGATTTGGGGTTAGGTTTAGATTTTAGGTTTAGATTTGGGGTTAGGTTTAGATTTGGGGTTAGGTTTAGATTTTAGGTTTGGATTTGGGGTTAGGTGTAGATTTTAGGTTTAGATTTGGGGTTAGGTTTAGACTTGGGGTTAGGTTTAGATTTTAGGTTTAGATTTGGGGTTAGGTTTAGATTTTAGGTTTAGATTTGGGGTTAGGTTTAGATTTTAGGTTTAGATTTGGGGTTAGGTTTAGATTTGGGGTTAGGTTTAGATTTTAGGTTTAGATTTGGGGATAGGTTTAGATTTTAGGTTTAGATTTTAGGTTTAGATTTGGGGTTAGGTTTAGATTTTAGGTTTAGATTTAAGGTTAGGTTTCGATTTCGGGTTACGTTTAGATTTTAGGTTTAGATTTGGGGTTAGGTTTAGATTTTAGGTTTAGATTTGGGGTTAGGTTTAGATTTCAGGTTTAGATTTGGGGTTAGGTTTAGATTTTAGGTTTAGATTTGGGCTTAGGTTTAGATTTGGGGTTAGGTTTAGATTTTAGGTTTAGATTTGGGGTTAGGTTTAGATTTTAGGTTTAGATTTGGGGTTAGGTTTAGATTTTAGGTTTAGATTTGGGGTTAGGTTTAGATTTGGGGTTAGGTTTAGATTTTAGGTTTAGATTTGGGGTTAGGTTTAGATTTGGGGTTAGGTTTAGATTTTAGGTTTAGATTTGGGGTTAGGTTTAGATTTGGGGTTAGGTTTAGATTTTAGGTTTGGATTTGGGGTTAGGTTTAGATTTTAGGTTTAGATTTGGGGTTAGGTTTAGATTTAGGTTTAGATTTGGGGTTAGGTTTAGATTTTAGGTTTAGATTTGGGGTTAGGTTTAGATTTTAGGTTTAGATTTGGGGTTAGGTTTAGATTTGGGGTTAGGTTTAGATTTTAGGTTTAGATTTGGGGTTAGGTTTAGATTTTAGGTTTAGATTTGGGGTTAGGTTTAGATTTGGGGTTAGGTTTAGATTTTAGGTTTAGATTTGGGGTTAGGTTTAGATTTTAGGTTTAGATTTGGGGTTAGGTTTAGATTTGGGGTGAGGTTTAGATTTTAGGTTTAGATTTGGGGTTAGGTTTAGATTTTAGGTTTAGATTTTAGGTTTAGATTTGGGGTTAGGTTTAGATTTTAGGTTTAGATTTGGGGTTAGGTTTAGATTTGGGGTGAGGTTTAGATTTTAGGTTTAGATTTGGGGTTAGGTTTAGATTTTAGGTTTAGATTTGGGGTTTAGATTTGGGGTTAGGTTTAGATTTTAGGTTTAGATTTGGGGTTAGGTTTAGATTTTAGGTTTAGATATGGGGTTAGGTTTAGATTTGGGGTTAGGTTTAGATTTTAGGTTTAGATTTGGGGTTAGGTTTAGATTTTAGGTTTAGATTTGGGGTTAGGTTTAGATTTGGGGTTAGGTTTAGATTTTAGGTTTAGATTTGGGGTTAGGTTTAGATTTTAGGTTTAGATATGGGGTTAGGTTTAGATTTGGGGTTAGGTTTAGATTTTAGGTTTAGATTTGGGGTTAGGTTTAGATTTGGGGTTAGGTTTAGATTTTAGGTTTAGATTTGGGGTTAGGTTTAGATTTTAGGTTTAGATTTGGGGTTAGGTTTAGATTTGGGGTTAGGTTTAGATTTTAGGTTTAGATTTGGGGTTAGGTTTAGATTTTAGGTTTAGATATGGGGTTAGGTTTAGATTTGGGGTTAGGTTTAGATTTTAGGTTTAGATTTGGGGTTAGGTTTAGATTTTAGGTTTAGATTTGGGGTTAGGTTTAGATTTTAGGTTTAGATTTGGGGTTTATATTTGGGGTTAGGTTTAGATTTTAGGTTTAGATTTGGGGTTAGGTTTAGATTTTAGGTTTAGATTTGGGGTTAGGTTTAGATTTGGGGTTAGGTTTAGATTTTCGGTTTAGATTTGGGGTTAGGTTTAGATTTTAGGTTTAGATTTGGGGTTAGGTTTAGATTTGGGGTTAGGTTTAGATTTTAGGTTTAGATTTGGGGTTAGGTTTAGATTTTAGGTTTAGATATGGGGTTAGGTTTAGATTTGGGGTTAGGTTTAGATTTTAGGTTTAGATTTGGGGTTAGGTTTAGATTTGGGGTTAGGTTTAGATTTGGGGTTAGGTTTAGATTTTAGGTTTAGATTTGGGGTTAGGTTTAGATTTTAGGTTTAGATTTGGGGTTAGGTTTAGATTTTAGGTTTAGATTTGGGGATAGGTTTAGATTTTAGGTTTAGATTTTAGGTTTAGATTTGGGGTTAGGTTTAGATTTTAGGTTTAGATTTAAGGTTAGGTTTCGATTTCGGGTTAGGTTTAGATTTTAGGTTTACATTTGGGGTTAGGTTTAGATTTTAGGTTTAGATTTGGGGTTAGGTTTAGATTTCAGGTTTAGATTTGGGGTTAGGTTTAGATTTTAGGTTTAGATTTGGGGTTAGGTTTAGATTTTAGGTTTAGATTTGGGGTTAGGTTTAGATTTTAGGTTTAGATTTGGGGTTAGGTTTAGATTTGGTGTTAGGTTTAGATTTTAGGTTTAGATTTGGGGTTAGGTTTAGATTTTAGGTTTAGATTTGGGGTTAGGTTTAGATTTGGGGTTAGGTTTAGATTTTAGGTTTGGATTTGGGGTTAGGTTTAGATTTTAGGTTTAGATTTGGGGTTAGGTTTAGATTTTAGGTTTAGATTTGGGGTTAGGTTTAGATTTTAGGTTTAGATTTGGGGTTAGGTTTAGATTTTAGGTTTAGATTTGGGGTTAGGTTTAGATTTGGGGTTAGGTTTAGATTTTGGGTTTAGATTTGGGGTTAGGTTTAGATTTTAGGTTTAGATTTGGGGTTAGGTTTAGATTTGGGGTTAGGTTTAGATTTTAGGTTTAGATTTGGGGTTAGGTTTAGATTTTAGGTTTAGATTTGGGGTTAGGTTTAGATTTGGGGTTAGGTTTAGATTTTAGGTTTGGATTTGGGGTTAGGTGTAGATTTTAGGTTTAGATTTGGGGTTAGGTTTAGACTTGGGGTTAGGTTTAGATTTTAGGTTTAGATTTGGGGTTAGGTTTAGATTTTAGGTTTAGATTTGGGGTTAGGTTTAGATTTTAGGTTTAGATTTGGGGTTAGGTTTAGATTTGGGGTTAGGTTTAGATTTTAGGTTTAGATTTGGGGATAGGTTTAGATTTTAGGTTTAGATTTTAGGTTTAGATTTGGGGTTAGGTTTAGATTTTAGGTTTAGATTTAAGGTTAGGTTTCGATTTCGGGTTACGTTTAGATTTTAGGTTTAGATTTGGGGTTAGGTTTAGATTTTAGGTTTAGATTTGGGGTTAGGTTTAGATTTCAGGTTTAGATTTGGGGTTAGGTTTAGATTTTAGGTTTAGATTTGGGCTTAGGTTTAGATTTGGGGTTAGGTTTAGATTTTAGGTTTAGATTTGGGGTTAGGTTTAGATTTTAGGTTTAGATTTGGGGTTAGGTTTAGATTTTAGGTTTAGATTTGGGGTTAGGTTTAGATTTGGGGTTAGGTTTAGATTTTAGGTTTAGATTTGGGGTTAGGTTTAGATTTGGGGTTAGGTTTAGATTTTAGGTTTAGATTTGGGGTTAGGTTTAGATTTGGGGTTAGGTTTAGATTTTAGGTTTGGATTTGGGGTTAGGTTTAGATTTTAGGTTTAGATTTGGGGTTAGGTTTAGATTTTAGGTTTAGATTTGGGGTTAGGTTTAGATTTTAGGTTTAGATTTGGGGTTAGGTTTAGATTTTAGGTTTAGATTTGGGGTTAGGTTTAGATTTGGGGTTAGGTTTAGATTTTAGGTTTAGATTTGGGGTTAGGTTTAGATTTTAGGTTTAGATTTGGGGTTAGGTTTAGATTTGGGGTTAGGTTTAGATTTTAGGTTTAGATTTGGGGTTAGGTTTAGATTTTAGGTTTAGATTTGGGGTTAGGTTTAGATTTGGGGTGAGGTTTAGATTTTAGGTTTAGATTTGGGGTTAGGTTTAGATTTTAGGTTTAGATTTTAGGTTTAGATTTGGGGTTAGGTTTAGATTTTAGGTTTAGATTTGGGGTTAGGTTTAGATTTGGGGTGAGGTTTAGATTTTAGGTTTAGATTTGGGGTTAGGTTTAGATTTTAGGTTTAGATTTGGGGTTTAGATTTGGGGTTAGGTTTAGATTTTAGGTTTAGATTTGGGGTTAGGTTTAGATTTTAGGTTTAGATATGGGGTTAGGTTTAGATTTGGGGTTAGGTTTAGATTTTAGGTTTAGATTTGGGGTTAGGTTTAGATTTTAGGTTTAGATTTGGGGTTAGGTTTAGATTTGGGGTTAGGTTTAGATTTTAGGTTTAGATTTGGGGTTAGGTTTAGATTTTAGGTTTAGATATGGGGTTAGGGTTAGATTTGGGGTTAGGTTTAGATTTTAGGTTTAGATTTGGGGTTAGGTTTAGATTTGGGGTTAGGTTTAGATTTTAGGTTTAGATTTGGGGTTAGGTTTAGATTTTAGGTTTAGATTTGGGGTTAGGTTTAGATTTGGGGTTAGGTTTAGATTTTAGGTTTAGATTTGGGGTTAGGTTTAGATTTTAGGTTTAGATATGGGGTTAGGTTTAGATTTGGGGTTAGGTTTAGATTTTAGGTTTAGATTTGGGGTTAGGTTTAGATTTTAGGTTTAGATTTGGGGTTAGGTTTAGATTTTAGGTTTAGATTTGGGGTTTATATTTGGGGTTAGGTTTAGATTTTAGGTTTAGATTTGGGGTTAGGTTTAGATTTTAGGTTTAGATTTGGGGTTAGGTTTAGATTTGGGGTTAGGTTTAGATTTTAGGTTTAGATTTGGGGTTAGGTTTAGATTTTAGGTTTAGATTTGGGGTTAGGTTTAGATTTGGGGTTAGGTTTAGATTTTAGGTTTAGATTTGGGGTTAGGTTTAGATTTTAGGTTTAGATATGGGGTTAGGTTTAGATTTGGGGTTAGGTTTAGATTTTAGGTTTAGATTTGGGGTTAGGTTTAGATTTGGGGTTAGGTTTAGATTTTAGGTTTAGATTTGGGGTTAGGTTTAGATTTTAGGTTTAGATTTGGGGTTAGGTTTAGATTTTAGGTTTAGATTTGGGGTTAGGTTTAGATTTTAGGTTTAGATTTGGGGTTAGGTTTAGATTTTAGGTTTAGATTTGGGGTTAGGTTTAGATTTGGGGTTAGGTTTAGATTTTAGGTTTAGATTTGGGGTTAGGTTTAGATTTGGGGTTAGGTTTAGATTTTAGGTTTAGATTTGGGGTTAGGTTTAGATTTTACGTTTAAATTTGGGGTTAGGTTTAGATTTGGGGTGAGGTTTAGATTTTAGGTTTAGATTTGGGGTTAGGTTTAGATTTGGGGTTAGGTTTAGATTTTAGGTTTAGATTTGGGGTTAGATTTATATTTTAGGTTTAGATTTGGGGTTAGGTTTAGATTTTACGTTTAAATTTGGGGTTAGGTTTAGATTTGGGGTTAGGTTTAGATTTTAGGTTTAGATTTGGGGTTAGGTTTAGATTTGGGGTTAGGTTTAGATTTTAGGTTTGGATTTGGGGTTAGGTGTAGATTTTAGGTTTAGATTTGGGGTTAGGTTTAGACTTGGGGTTAGGTTTAGATTTTAGGTTTAGATTTGGGGTTAGGTTTAGATTTTAGGTTTAGATTTGGGGTTAGGTTTAGATTTTAGGTTTAGATTTGGGGTTAGGTTTAGATTTGGGGTTAGGTTTAGATTTTAGGTTTAGATTTGGGGATAGGTTTAGATTTTAGGTTTAGATTTTAGGTTTAGATTTGGGGTTAGGTTTAGATTTTAGGTTTAGATTTAAGGTTAGGTTTCGATTTCGGGTTACGTTTAGATTTTAGGTTTAGATTTGGGGTTAGGTTTAGATTTTAGGTTTAGATTTGGGGTTAGGTTTAGATTTCAGGTTTAGATTTGGGGTTAGGTTTAGATTTTAGGTTTAGATTTGGGCTTAGGTTTAGATTTGGGGTTAGGTTTAGATTTTAGGTTTAGATTTGGGGTTAGGTTTAGATTTTAGGTTTAGATTTGGGGTTAGGTTTAGATTTTAGGTTTAGATTTGGGGTTAGGTTTAGATTTGGGGTTAGGTTTAGATTTTAGGTTTAGATTTGGGGTTAGGTTTAGATTTGGGGTTAGGTTTAGATTTTAGGTTTAGATTTGGGGTTAGGTTTAGATTTGGGGTTAGGTTTAGATTTTAGGTTTGGATTTGGGGTTAGGTTTAGATTTTAGGTTTAGATTTGGGGTTAGGTTTAGATTTTAGGTTTAGATTTGGGGTTAGGTTTAGATTTTAGGTTTAGATTTGGGGTTAGGTTTAGATTTTAGGTTTAGATTTGGGGTTAGGTTTAGATTTGGGGTTAGGTTTAGATTTTAGGTTTAGATTTGGGGTTAGGTTTAGATTTTAGGTTTAGATTTGGGGTTAGGTTTAGATTTGGGGTTAGGTTTAGATTTTAGGTTTAGATTTGGGGTTAGGTTTAGATTTTAGGTTTAGATTTGGGGTTAGGTTTAGATTTGGGGTTAGGTTTAGATTTTAGGTTTAGATTTGGGGTTAGGTTTAGATTTTAGGTTTAGATTTGGGGTTAGGTTTAGATTTGGGGTGAGGTTTAGATTTTAGGTTTAGATTTGGGGTTAGGTTTAGATTTTAGGTTTAGATTTTAGGTTTAGATTTGGGGTTAGGTTTAGATTTTAGGTTTAGATTTGGGGTTAGGTTTAGATTTTAGGTTTAGATTTGGGGTTAGGTTTAGATTTTAGGTTTAGATTTGGGGTAAGATTTACATTTGGGGTTAGGTTTAGATTTTAGGTTTAGATTTGGGGTTAGGTTTAGATTTGGGGTTAGGTTTAGATTTTAGGTTTAGATTTGGGGTTAGGTTTAGATTTTAGGTTTAGATATGGGATTAGGTTTAGATTTGGGGTTAGGTTTAGATTTTAGGTTTAGATTTGGGGTTAGGTTTAGATTTGGGGTTAGGTTTAGATTTTAGGTTTAGATTTGGGGTTAGGTTTAGATTTGGGGTTAGGTTTAGATTTTAGGTTTAGATTTGGGGTTAGGTTTAGATTTTAGGTTTAGATTTGGGGTTAGGTTTAGATTTGGGGTTAGGTTTAGATTTTAGGTTTAGATTTGGGGTTAGGTTTAGATTTGGGGTTAGGTTTAGATTTTAGGTTTGGATTTGGGGTTAGGTTTAGATTTTAGGTTTAGATTTGGGGTTAGGTTTAGATTTTAGGTTTAGATTTGGGGTTAGGTTTAGATTTTAGGTTTAGATTTGGGGTTTATATTTGGGGTTAGGTTTAGATTTGGGGTTAGGTTTAGATTTTAGGTTTAGATTTGGGGTTAGGTTTAGATTTTAGGTTTAGATTTGGGGTTAGGTTTAGATTTGGGGTTAGGTTTAGATTTTAGGTTTAGATTTGGGGTTAGGTTTAGATTTGGGGTTAGGTTTAGATTTTAGGTTTAGATTTGGGGTTAGGTTTATATTTTAGGTTTAGATTTGGGGTTAGGTTTAGATTTTAGGTTTAGATTTGGGGTTAGGTTTAGATTTTAGGTTTAGATTTGGGGTTAGGTTTAGATTTTAGGTTTAGATTTGGGGTTAGGTTTAGATTTTAGGTTTAGATTTGGGGTAAGGTTTACATTTGGGGTTAGGTTTAGATTTTAGGTTTAGATTTGGGGTTAGGTTTAGATTTGGGGTTAGGTTTAGATTTTAGGTTTAGATTTGGGGTTAGGTTTAGATTTTAGGTTTAGATTTGGGGTTAGGTTTAGATTTTAGGTTTAGATTTGGGGTTAGGTTTAGATTTGGGGTTAGGTTTAGATTTTAGGTTTAGATTTGGGCTTAGGTTTAGATTTGGGGTTAGGTTTAGATTTTAGGTTTAGATTTGGGGTTAGGTTTAGATTTTAGGTTTAGATTTGGGGTTAGGTTTAGATTTTAGGTTTAGATTTGGGGTTAGGTTTAGATTTTAGGTTTAGATTTGGGGTTAGGTTTAGATTTGGGGTTAGGTTTAGATTTTAGGTTTAGATTTGGGGTTAGGTTTAGATTTCAGGTTTAGATTTGGGGTTAGGTTTAGATTTTAGGTTTAGATTTGGGCTTAGGTTTAGATTTGGGGTTAGGTTTAGATTTTAGGTTTAGATTTGGGGTTAGGTTTAGATTTTAGGTTTAGATTTGGGGTTAGGTTTAGATTTTAGGTTTAGATTTGGGGTTAGGTTTAGATTTGGGGTTAGGTTTAGATTTTAGGTTTAGATTTGGGGTTAGGTTTAGATTTGGGGTTAGGTTTAGATTTTAGGTTTAGATTTGGGGTTAGGTTTAGATTTGGGGTTAGGTTTAGATTTTAGGTTTGGATTTGGGGTTAGGTTTAGATTTTAGGTTTAGATTTGGGGTTAGGTTTAGATTTTAGGTTTAGATTTGGGGTTAGGTTTAGATTTTAGGTTTAGATTTGGGGTTAGGTTTAGATTTTAGGTTTAGATTTGGGGTTAGGTTTAGATTTGGGGTTAGGTTTAGATTTTAGGTTTAGATTTGGGGTTAGGTTTAGATTTTAGGTTTAGATTTGGGGTTAGGTTTAGATTTGGGGTTAGGTTTAGATTTTAGGTTTAGATTTGGGGTTAGGTTTAGATTTTAGGTTTAGATTTGGGGTTAGGTTTAGATTTGGGGTGAGGTTTAGATTTTAGGTTTAGATTTGGGGTTAGGTTTAGATTTTAGGTTTAGATTTTAGGTTTAGATTTGGGGTTAGGTTTAGATTTTAGGTTTAGATTTGGGGTTAGGTTTAGATTTGGGGTGAGGTTTAGATTTTAGGTTTAGATTTGGGGTTAGGTTTAGATTTTAGGTTTAGATTTGGGGTTTAGATTTGGGGTTAGGTTTAGATTTTAGGTTTAGATTTGGGGTTAGGTTTAGATTTTAGGTTTAGATATGGGGTTAGGTTTAGATTTGGGGTTAGGTTTAGATTTTAGGTTTAGATTTGGGGTTAGGTTTAGATTTTAGGTTTAGATTTGGGGTTAGGTTTAGATTTGGGGTTAGGTTTAGATTTTAGGTTTAGATTTGGGGTTAGGTTTAGATTTTAGGTTTAGATATGGGGTTAGGTTTAGATTTGGGGTTAGGTTTAGATTTTAGGTTTAGATTTGGGGTTAGGTTTAGATTTGGGGTTAGGTTTAGATTTTAGGTTTAGATTTGGGGTTAGGTTTAGATTTTAGGTTTAGATTTGGGGTTAGGTTTAGATTTGGGGTTAGGTTTAGATTTTAGGTTTAGATTTGGGGTTAGGTTTAGATTTTAGGTTTAGATATGGGGTTAGGTTTAGATTTGGGGTTAGGTTTAGATTTTAGGTTTAGATTTGGGGTTAGGTTTAGATTTTAGGTTTAGATTTGGGGTTAGGTTTAGATTTTAGGTTTAGATTTGGGGTTTATATTTGGGGTTAGGTTTAGATTTTAGGTTTAGATTTGGGGTTAGGTTTAGATTTTAGGTTTAGATTTGGGGTTAGGTTTAGATTTGGGGTTAGGTTTAGATTTTAGGTTTAGATTTGGGGTTAGGTTTAGATTTTAGGTTTAGATTTGGGGTTAGGTTTAGATTTGGGGTTAGGTTTAGATTTTAGGTTTAGATTTGGGGTTAGGTTTAGATTTTAGGTTTAGATATGGGGTTAGGTTTAGATTTGGGGTTAGGTTTAGATTTTAGGTTTAGATTTGGGGTTAGGTTTAGATTTGGGGTTAGGTTTAGATTTTAGGTTTAGATTTGGGGTTAGGTTTAGATTTTAGGTTTAGATTTGGGGTTAGGTTTAGATTTGGGGTGAGGTTTAGATTTTAGGTTTAGATTTGGGGTTAGGTTTAGATTTTAGGTTTAGATTTTAGGTTTAGATTTGGGGTTAGGTTTAGATTTTAGGTTTAGATTTGGGGTTAGGTTTAGATTTGGGGTGAGGTTTAGATTTTAGGTTTAGATTTGGGGTTAGGTTTAGATTTTAGGTTTAGATTTGGGGTTTAGATTTGGGGTTAGGTTTAGATTTTAGGTTTAGATTTGGGGTTAGGTTTAGATTTTAGGTTTAGATATGGGGTTAGGTTTAGATTTGGGGTTAGGTTTAGATTTTAGGTTTAGATTTGGGGTTAGGTTTAGATTTTAGGTTTAGATTTGGGGTTAGGTTTAGATTTGGGGTTAGGTTTAGATTTTAGGTTTAGATTTGGGGTTAGGTTTAGATTTTAGGTTTAGATATGGGGTTAGGTTTAGATTTGGGGTTAGGTTTAGATTTTAGGTTTAGATTTGGGGTTAGGTTTAGATTTGGGGTTAGGTTTAGATTTTAGGTTTAGATTTGGGGTTAGGTTTAGATTTTAGGTTTAGATTTGGGGTTAGGTTTAGATTTGGGGTTAGGTTTAGATTTTAGGTTTAGATTTGGGGTTAGGTTTAGATTTTAGGTTTAGATATGGGGTTAGGTTTAGATTTGGGGTTAGGTTTAGATTTTAGGTTTAGATTTGGGGTTAGGTTTAGATTTTAGGTTTAGATTTGGGGTTAGGTTTAGATTTTAGGTTTAGATTTGGGGTTTATATTTGGGGTTAGGTTTAGATTTTAGGTTTAGATTTGGGGTTAGGTTTAGATTTTAGGTTTAGATTTGGGGTTAGGTTTAGATTTGGGGTTAGGTTTAGATTTTAGGTTTAGATTTGGGGTTAGGTTTAGATTTTAGGTTTAGATTTGGGGTTAGGTTTAGATTTGGGGTTAGGTTTAGATTTTAGGTTTAGATTTGGGGTTAGGTTTAGATTTTAGGTTTAGATATGGGGTTAGGTTTAGATTTGGGGTTAGGTTTAGATTTTAGGTTTAGATTTGGGGTTAGGTTTAGATTTGGGGTTAGGTTTAGATTTTAGGTTTAGATTTGGGGTTAGGTTTAGATTTTAGGTTTAGATTTGGGGTTAGGTTTAGATTTTAGGTTTAGATTTGGGGTTAGGTTTAGATTTTAGGTTTAGATTTGGGGTTAGGTTTAGATTTTAGGTTTAGATTTGGGGTTAGGTTTAGATTTGGGGTTAGGTTTAGATTTTAGGTTTAGATTTGGGGTTAGGTTTAGATTTGGGGTTAGGTTTAGATTTTAGGTTTAGATTTGGGGTTAGGTTTAGATTTTACGTTTAAATTTGGGGTTAGGTTTAGATTTGGGGTGAGGTTTAGATTTTAGGTTTAGATTTGGGGTTAGGTTTAGATTTGGGGTTAGGTTTAGATTTTAGGTTTAGATTTGGGGTTAGATTTATATTTTAGGTTTAGATTTGGGGTTAGGTTTAGATTTTACGTTTAAATTTGGGGTTAGGTTTAGATTTGGGGTTAGGTTTAGATTTTAGGTTTAGATTTGGGGTTAGGTTTAGATTTGGGGTTAGGTTTAGATTTTAGGTTTGGATTTGGGGTTAGGTGTAGATTTTAGGTTTAGATTTGGGGTTAGGTTTAGACTTGGGGTTAGGTTTAGATTTTAGGTTTAGATTTGGGGTTAGGTTTAGATTTTAGGTTTAGATTTGGGGTTAGGTTTAGATTTTAGGTTTAGATTTGGGGTTAGGTTTAGATTTGGGGTTAGGTTTAGATTTTAGGTTTAGATTTGGGGATAGGTTTAGATTTTAGGTTTAGATTTTAGGTTTAGATTTGGGGTTAGGTTTAGATTTTAGGTTTAGATTTGGGGTTAGGTTTCGATTTCGGGTTACGTTTAGATTTTAGGTTTAGATTTGGGGTTAGGTTTAGATTTTAGGTTTAGATTTGGGGTTAGGTTTAGATTTCAGGTTTAGATTTGGGGTTAGGTTTAGATTTTAGGTTTAGATTTGGGCTTAGGTTTAGATTTGGGGTTAGGTTTAGATTTTAGGTTTAGATTTGGGGTTAGGTTTAGATTTTAGGTTTAGATTTGGGGTTAGGTTTAGATTTTAGGTTTAGATTTGGGGTTAGGTTTAGATTTGGGGTTAGGTTTAGATTTTAGGTTTAGATTTGGGGTTAGGTTTAGATTTGGGGTTAGGTTTAGATTTTAGGTTTAGATTTGGGGTTAGGTTTAGATTTGGGGTTAGGTTTAGATTTTAGGTTTGGATTTGGGGTTAGGTTTAGATTTTAGGTTTAGATTTGGGGTTAGGTTTAGATTTTAGGTTTAGATTTGGGGTTAGGTTTAGATTTTAGGTTTAGATTTGGGGTTAGGTTTAGATTTTAGGTTTAGATTTGGGGTTAGGTTTAGATTTGGGGTTAGGTTTAGATTTTAGGTTTAGATTTGGGGTTAGGTTTAGATTTTAGGTTTAGATTTGGGGTTAGGTTTAGATTTGGGGTTAGGTTTAGATTTTAGGTTTAGATTTGGGGTTAGGTTTAGATTTTAGGTTTAGATTTGGGGTTAGGTTTAGATTTGGGGTTAGGTTTAGATTTTAGGTTTAGATTTGGGGTTAGGTTTAGATTTTAGGTTTAGATTTGGGGTTAGGTTTAGATTTGGGGTGAGGTTTAGATTTTAGGTTTAGATTTGGGGTTAGGTTTAGATTTTAGGTTTAGATTTTAGGTTTAGATTTGGGGTTAGGTTTAGATTTTAGGTTTAGATTTGGGGTTAGGTTTAGATTTTAGGTTTAGATTTGGGGTTAGGTTTAGATTTTAGGTTTAGATTTGGGGTAAGATTTACATTTGGGGTTAGGTTTAGATTTTAGGTTTAGATTTGGGGTTAGGTTTAGATTTGGGGTTAGGTTTAGATTTTAGGTTTAGATTTGGGGTTAGGTTTAGATTTTAGGTTTAGATATGGGATTAGGTTTAGATTTGGGGTTAGGTTTAGATTTTAGGTTTAGATTTGGGGTTAGGTTTAGATTTGGGGTTAGGTTTAGATTTTAGGTTTAGATTTGGGGTTAGGTTTAGATTTGGGGTTAGGTTTAGATTTTAGGTTTAGATTTGGGGTTAGGTTTAGATTTTAGGTTTAGATTTGGGGTTAGGTTTAGATTTGGGGTTAGGTTTAGATTTTAGGTTTAGATTTGGGGTTAGGTTTAGATTTGGGGTTAGGTTTAGATTTTAGGTTTGGATTTGGGGTTAGGTTTAGATTTTAGGTTTAGATTTGGGGTTAGGTTTAGATTTTAGGTTTAGATTTGGGGTTAGGTTTAGATTTTAGGTTTAGATTTGGGGTTTATATTTGGGGTTAGGTTTAGATTTGGGGTTAGGTTTAGATTTTAGGTTTAGATTTGGGGTTAGGTTTAGATTTTAGGTTTAGATTTGGGGTTAGGTTTAGATTTGGGGTTAGGTTTAGATTTTAGGTTTAGATTTGGGGTTAGGTTTAGATTTGGGGTTAGGTTTAGATTTTAGGTTTAGATTTGGGGTTAGGTTTATATTTTAGGTTTAGATTTGGGGTTAGGTTTAGATTTTAGGTTTAGATTTGGGGTTAGGTTTAGATTTTAGGTTTAGATTTGGGGTTAGGTTTAGATTTTAGGTTTAGATTTGGGGTTAGGTTTAGATTTTAGGTTTAGATTTGGGGTAAGGTTTACATTTGGGGTTAGGTTTAGATTTTAGGTTTAGATTTGGGGTTAGGTTTAGATTTGGGGTTAGGTTTAGATTTTAGGTTTAGATTTGGGGTTAGGTTTAGATTTTAGGTTTAGATTTGGGGTTAGGTTTAGATTTTAGGTTTAGATTTGGGGTTAGGTTTAGATTTTAGGTTTAGATTTGGGGTTAGGTTTAGATTTTAGGTTTAGATTTGGGGTTAGGTTTAGATTTGGGGTTAGGTTTAGATTTTAGGTTTAGATTTGGGGTTAGGTTTAGATTTGGGGTTAGGTTTAGATTTTAGGTTTAGATTTGGGGTTAGGTTTAGATTTGGGGTTAGGTTTAGATTTTAGGTTTAGATTTGGGGTTAGGTTTAGATTTGGGGTTAGGTGTAGATTTTAGGTTTAGATTTGGGGTTAGGTTTAGACTTGGGGTTAGGTTTAGATTTTAGGTTTAGATTTGGGGTTAGGTTTAGATTTTAGGTTTAGATTTGGGGTTAGGTTTAGATTTTAGGTTTAGATTTGGGGTTAGGTTTAGATTTGGGGTTAGGTTTAGATTTTAGGTTTAGATTTGGGGATAGGTTTAGATTTTAGGTTTAGATTTTAGGTTTAGATTTGGGGTTAGGTTTAGATTTTAGGTTTAGATTTAAGGTTAGGTTTCGATTTCGGGTTACGTTTAGATTTTAGGTTTAGATTTGGGGTTAGGTTTAGATTTTAGGTTTAGATTTGGGGTTAGGTTTAGATTTCAGGTTTAGATTTGGGGTTAGGTTTAGATTTTAGGTTTAGATTTGGGCTTAGGTTTAGATTTGGGGTTAGGTTTAGATTTTAGGTTTAGATTTGGGGTTAGGTTTAGATTTTAGGTTTAGATTTGGGGTTAGGTTTAGATTTTAGGTTTAGATTTGGGGTTAGGTTTAGATTTGGGGTTAGGTTTAGATTTTAGGTTTAGATTTGGGGTTAGGTTTAGATTTGGGGTTAGGTTTAGATTTTAGGTTTAGATTTGGGGTTAGGTTTAGATTTGGGGTTAGGTTTAGATTTTAGGTTTGGATTTGGGGTTAGGTTTAGATTTTAGGTTTAGATTTGGGGTTAGGTTTAGATTTTAGGTTTAGATTTGGGGTTAGGTTTAGATTTTAGGTTTAGATTTGGGGTTAGGTTTAGATTTTAGGTTTAGATTTGGGGTTAGGTTTAGATTTGGGGTTAGGTTTAGATTTTAGGTTTAGATTTGGGGTTAGGTTTAGATTTTAGGTTTAGATTTGGGGTTAGGTTTAGATTTGGGGTTAGGTTTAGATTTTAGGTTTAGATTTGGGGTTAGGTTTAGATTTTAGGTTTAGATTTGGGGTTAGGTTTAGATTTGGGGTGAGGTTTAGATTTTAGGTTTAGATTTGGGGTTAGGTTTAGATTTTAGGTTTAGATTTTAGGTTTAGATTTGGGGTTAGGTTTAGATTTTAGGTTTAGATTTGGGGTTAGGTTTAGATTTTAGGTTTAGATTTGGGGTTAGGTTTAGATTTTAGGTTTAGATTTGGGGTAAGATTTACATTTGGGGTTAGGTTTAGATTTTAGGTTTAGATTTGGGGTTAGGTTTAGATTTGGGGTTAGGTTTAGATTTTAGGTTTAGATTTGGGGTTAGGTTTAGATTTTAGGTTTAGATATGGGGTTAGGTTTAGATTTGGGGTTAGGTTTAGATTTTAGGTTTAGATTTGGGGTTAGGTTTAGATTTGGGGTTAGGTTTAGATTTTAGGTTTAGATTTGGGGTTAGGTTTAGATTTGGGGTTAGGTTTAGATTTTAGGTTTAGATTTGGGGTTAGGTTTAGATTTTAGGTTTAGATTTGGGGTTAGGTTTAGATTTGGGGTTAGGTTTAGATTTTAGGTTTAGATTTGGGGTTAGGTTTAGATTTTAGGTTTAGATTTGGGGTTTAGATTTGGGGTTAGGTTTAGATTTTAGGTTTAGATTTGGGGTTAGGTTTAGATTTTAGGTTTAGATATGGGGTTAGGTTTAGATTTGGGGTTAGGTTTAGATTTTAGGTTTAGATTTGGGGTTAGGTTTAGATTTTAGGTTTAGATTTGGGGTTAGGTTTAGATTTGGGGTTAGGTTTAGATTTTAGGTTTAGATTTGGGGTTAG
The DNA here is from genome assembly GCF_037038585.1 of Patagioenas fasciata. NCBI lineage: Eukaryota > Metazoa > Chordata > Aves > Columbiformes > Columbidae > Patagioenas > Patagioenas fasciata. Next base: position 65,828 of record NW_027288812.1, read on the forward strand.
GTTTAGATTTTAGGTTTAGATATGGGGTTAGGTTTAGATTTGGGGTTAGGTTTAGATTTTAGGTTTAGATTTGGGGTTAGGTTTAGATTTGGGGTTAGGTTTAGATTTTAGGTTTAGATTTGGGGTTAGGTTTAGATTTTAGGTTTAGATTTGGGGTTAGGTTTAGATTTGGGGTTAGGTTTAGATTTTAGGTTTAGATTTGGGGTTAGGTTTAGATTTTAGGTTTAGATATGGGGTTAGGTTTAGATTTGGGGTTAGGTTTAGATTTTAGGTTTAGATTTGGGGTTAGGTTTAGATTTGGGGTTAGGTTTAGATTTTAGGTTTAGATTTGGGGTTAGGTTTAGATTTTAGGTTTAGATTTGGGGTTAGGTTTAGATTTGGGGTTAGGTTTAGATTTTAGGTTTAGATTTGGGGTTAGGTTTAGATTTTAGGTTTAGATATGGGGTTAGGTTTAGATTTGGGGTTAGGTTTAGATTTTAGGTTTAGATTTGGGGTTAGGTTTAGATTTGGGGTTAGGTTTAGATTTTAGGTTTAGATTTGGGGTTAGGTTTAGATTTTAGGTTTAGATTTGGGGTTAGGTTTAGATTTGGGGTTAGGTTTAGATTTTAGGTTTAGATTTGGGGTTAGGTTTAGATTTTAGGTTTAGATTTGGGGTTAGGTTTAGATTTTAGGTTTAGATTTGGGGTTAGGTTTAGATTTGGGGTTAGGTTTAGATTTTAGGTTTAGATTTGGGGTTAGGTTTAGATTTGGGGTTAGGTTTAGATTTTAGGTTTGGATTTGGGGTTAGGTTTAGATTTTAGGTTTAGATTTGGGGTTAGGTTTAGATTTTAGGTTTAGATTTGGGGTTAGGTTTAGATTTCAGGTTTAGAATTGGGGTTAGGTTTAGATTTGGGGTTAGGTTTAGATTTTAGGTTTAGATTTGGGGTTAGGTTTAGATTTGGGGTGAGGTTTAGATTTTAGGTTTAGATTTGGGGTTAGGTTTAGATTTTAGGTTTAGATTTGGGGTTTAGATTTGGGGTTAGGTTTAGATTTTAGGTTTAGATTTGGGGTTAGGTTTAGATTTTAGGTTTAGATATGGGGTTAGGTTTAGATTTGGGGTTAGGTTAAGATTTTAGGTTTAGATTTGGGGTTAGGTTTAGATTTTAGGTTTAGATTTGGGGTTAGGTTTAGATTTGGGGTTAGGTTTAGATTTTAGGTTTAGATTTGGGGTTAGGTTTAGATTTTAGGTTTAGATATGGGGTTAGGTTTAGATTTGGGGTTAGGTTTAGATTTTAGGTTTAGATTTGGGGTTAGGTTTAGATTTGGGGTTAGGTTTAGATTTTAGGTTTAGATTTGGGGTTAGGTTTAGATTTTAGGTTTAGATTTGGGGTTAGGTTTAGATTTGGGGTTAGGTTTAGATTTTAGGTTTAGATTTGGGGTTAGGTTTAGATTTTAGGTTTAGATATGGGGTTAGGTTTAGATTTGGGGTTAGGTTTAGATTTTAGGTTTAGATTTGGGGTTAGGTTTAGATTTTAGGTTTAGATTTGGGGTTAGGTTTAGATTTTAGGTTTAGATTTGGGGTTTATATTTGGGGTTAGGTTTAGATTTTAGGTTTAGATTTGGGGTTAGGTTTAGATTTTAGGTTTAGATTTGGGGTTAGGTTTAGATTTTAGGTTTAGATTTGGGGTAAGGTTTACATTTGGGGTTAGGTTTAGATTTTAGGTTTAGATTTGGGGTTAGGTTTAGATTTGGGGTTAGGTTTAGATTTTAGGTTTAGATTTGGGGTTAGGTTTAGATTTTAGGTTTAGATATGGGGTTAGGTTTAGATTTGGGGTTAGGTTTAGATTTTAGGTTTAGATTTGGGGTTAGGTTTAGATTTGGGGTTAGGTTTAGATTTTAGGTTTAGATTTGGGGTTAGGTTTAGATTTTAGGTTTAGATTTGGGGTTAGGTTTAGATTTTAGGTTTAGATTTGGGGTTAGGTTTAGATTTGGGGTTAGGTTTAGATTTTAGGTTTAGATTTGGGGTTAGGTTTAGATTTGGGGTTAGGTTTAGATTTTAGGTTTAGATTTGGGGTTAGGTTTAGATTTTACGTTTAAATTTGGGGTTAGGTTTAGATTTGGGGTGAGGTTTAGATTTTAGGTTTAGATTTGGGGTTAGGTTTAGATTTGGGGTTAGGTTTAGATTTTAGGTTTAGATTTGGGGTTAGATTTATATTTTAGGTTTAGATTTGGGGTTAGGTTTAGATTTTACGTTTAAATTTGGGGTTAGGTTTAGATTTGGGGTTAGGTTTAGATTTTAGGTTTAGATTTGGGGTTAGGTTTAGATTTGGGGTTAGGTTTAGATTTTAGGTTTGGATTTGGGGTTAGGTGTAGATTTTAGGTTTAGATTTGGGGTTAGGTTTAGACTTGGGGTTAGGTTTAGATTTTAGGTTTAGATTTGGGGTTAGGTTTAGATTTTAGGTTTAGATTTGGGGTTAGGTTTAGATTTTAGGTTTAGATTTGGGGTTAGGTTTAGATTTGGGGTTAGGTTTAGATTTTAGGTTTAGATTTGGGGATAGGTTTAGATTTTAGGTTTAGATTTTAGGTTTAGATTTGGGGTTAGGTTTAGATTTTAGGTTTAGATTTAAGGTTAGGTTTCGATTTCGGGTTACGTTTAGATTTTAGGTTTAGATTTGGGGTTAGGTTTAGATTTTAGGTTTAGATTTGGGGTTAGGTTTAGATTTCAGGTTTAGATTTGGGGTTAGGTTTAGATTTTAGGTTTAGATTTGGGGTTAGGTTTAGATTTGGGGTTAGGTTTAGATTTTAGGTTTAGATTTGGGGTTAGGTTTAGATTTTAGGTTTAGATTTGGGGTTAGGTTTAGATTTTAGGTTTAGATTTGGGGTTAGGTTTAGATTTGGGGTTAGGTTTAGATTTTAGGTTTAGATTTGGGGTTAGGTTTAGATTTGGGGTTAGGTTTAGATTTTAGGTTTAGATTTGGGGTTAGGTTTAGATTTGGGGTTAGGTTTAGATTTTAGGTTTGGATTTGGGGTTAGGTTTAGATTTTAGGTTTAGATTTGGGGTTAGGTTTAGATTTTAGGTTTAGATTTGGGGTTAGGTTTAGATTTTAGGTTTAGATTTGGGGTTAGGTTTAGATTTTAGGTTTAGATTTGGGGTTAGGTTTAGATTTGGGGTTAGGTTTAGATTTTAGGTTTAGATTTGGGGTTAGGTTTAGATTTTAGGTTTAGATTTGGGGTTAGGTTTAGATTTGGGGTTAGGTTTAGATTTTAGGTTTAGATTTGGGGTTAGGTTTAGATTTTAGGTTTAGATTTGGGGTTAGGTTTAGATTTGGGGTGAGGTTTAGATTTTAGGTTTAGATTTGGGGTTAGGTTTAGATTTTAGGTTTAGATTTTAGGTTTAGATTTGGGGTTAGGTTTAGATTTTAGGTTTAGATTTGGGGTTAGGTTTAGATTTGGGGTGAGGTTTAGATTTTAGGTTTAGATTTGGGGTTAGGTTTAGATTTTAGGTTTACATTTGGGGTTTAGATTTGGGGTTAGGTTTAGATTTTAGGTTTAGATTTGGGGTTAGGTTTAGATTTTAGGTTTAGATATGGGGTTAGGTTTAGATTTGGGGTTAGGTTTAGATTTTAGGTTTAGATTTGGGGTTAGGTTTAGATTTTAGGTTTAGATTTGGGGTTAGGTTTAGATTTGGGGTTAGGTTTAGATTTTAGGTTTAGATTTGGGGTTAGGTTTAGATTTTAGGTTTAGATATGGGGTTAGGTTTAGATTTGGGGTTAGGTTTAGATTTTAGGTTTAGATTTGGGGTTAGGTTTAGATTTGGGGTTAGGTTTAGATTTTAGGTTTAGATTTGGGGTTAGGTTTAGATTTTAGGTTTAGATTTGGGGTTAGGTTTAGATTTGGGGTTAGGTTTAGATTTTAGGTTTAGATTTGGGGTTAGGTTTAGATTTTAGGTTTAGATATGGGGTTAGGTTTAGATTTGGGGTTAGGTTTAGATTTTAGGTTTAGATTTGGGGTTAGGTTTAGATTTTAGGTTTAGATTTGGGGTTAGGTTTAGATTTTAGGTTTAGATTTGGGGTTTATATTTGGGGTTAGGTTTAGATTTTAGGTTTAGATTTGGGGTTAGGTTTAGATTTTAGGTTTAGATTTGGGGTTAGGTTTAGATTTTAGGTTTAGATTTGGGGTAAGGTTTACATTTGGGGTTAGGTTTAGATTTTAGGTTTAGATTTGGGGTTAGGTTTAGATTTGGGGTTAGGTTTAGATTTTAGGTTTAGATTTGGGGTTAGGTTTAGATTTTAGGTTTAGATATGGGGTTAGGTTTAGATTTGGGGTTAGGTTTAGATTTTAGGTTTAGATTTGGGGTTAGGTTTAGATTTGGGGTTAGGTTTAGATTTTAGGTTTAGATTTGGGGTTAGGTTTAGATTTTAGGTTTAGATTTGGGGTTAGGTTTAGATTTTAGGTTTAGATTTGGGGTTAGGTTTAGATTTTAGGTTTAGATTTGGGGTTAGGTTTAGATTTTAGGTTTAGATTTGGGGTTAGGTTTAGATTTGGGGTTAGGTTTAGATTTTAGGTTTAGATTTGGGGTTAGGTTTAGATTTGGGGTTAGGTTTAGATTTTAGGTTTAGATTTGGGGTTAGGTTTAGATTTTACGTTTAAATTTGGGGTTAGGTTTAGATTTGGGGTGAGGTTTAGATTTTAGGTTTAGATTTGGGGTTAGGTTTAGATTTGGGGTTAGGTTTAGATTTTAGGTTTAGATTTGGGGTTAGATTTATATTTTAGGTTTAGATTTGGGGTTAGGTTTAGATTTTACGTTTAAATTTGGGGTTAGGTTTAGATTTGGGGTTAGGTTTAGATTTTAGGTTTAGATTTGGGGTTAGGTTTAGATTTGGGGTTAGGTTTAGATTTTAGGTTTGGATTTGGGGTTAGGTGTAGATTTTAGGTTTAGATTTGGGGTTAGGTTTAGACTTGGGGTTAGGTTTAGATTTTAGGTTTAGATTTGGGGTTAGGTTTAGATTTTAGGTTTAGATTTGGGGTTAGGTTTTGATTTTAGGTTTAGATTTGGGGTTAGGTTTAGATTTGGGGTTAGGTTTAGATTTTAGGTTTAGATTTGGGGATAGGTTTAGATTTTAGGTTTAGATTTTAGGTTTAGATTTGGGGTTAGGTTTAGATTTTAGGTTTAGATTTAAGGTTAGGTTTCGATTTCGGGTTACGTTTAGATTTTAGGTTTAGATTTGGGGTTAGGTTTAGATTTTAGGTTTAGATTTGGGGTTAGGTTTAGATTTCAGGTTTAGATTTGGGGTTAGGTTTAGATTTTAGGTTTAGATTTGGGCTTAGGTTTAGATTTGGGGTTAGGTTTAGATTTTAGGTTTAGATTTGGGGTTAGGTTTAGATTTTAGGTTTAGATTTGGGGTTAGGTTTAGATTTTAGGTTTAGATTTGGGGTTAGGTTTAGATTTTAGGTTTAGATTTGGGGTTAGGTTTAGATTTGGGGTTAGCTTTAGATTTTAGGTTTAGATTTGGGGTTAGGTTTAGATTTGGGGTTAGGTTTAGATTTTAGGTTTAGATTTGGGGTTAGGTTTAGATTTTAGGTTTAAATTTGGGGTTAGGTTTAGATTTGGGGTGAGGTTTAGATTTTAGGTTTAGATTTGGGGTTAGGTTTAGATTTGGGGTTAGGTTTAGATTTTAGGTTTAGATTTGGGGTTAGATTTATATTTTAGGTTTAGATTTGGGGTTAGGTTTAGATTTTACGTTTAAATTTGGGGTTAGGTTTAGATTTGGGGTTAGGTTTAGATTTTAGGTTTAGATTTGGGGTTAGGTTTAGATTTGGGGTTAGGTTTAGATTTTAGGTTTGGATTTGGGGTTAGGTGTAGATTTTAGGTTTAGATTTGGGGTTAGGTTTAGACTTGGGGTTAGGTTTAGATTTTAGGTTTAGATTTGGGGTTAGGTTTAGATTTTAGGTTTAGATTTGGGGTTAGGTTTAGATTTTAGGTTTAGATTTGGGGTTAGGTTTAGATTTGGGGTTAGGTTTAGATTTTAGGTTTAGACTTGGGTTTAGGTTTAGATTTTAGGTTTAGATTTTAGGTTTAGATTTGGGGTTAGGTTTAGATTTTAGGTTTAGATTTAAGGTTAGGTTTCGATTTCGGGTTAGGTTTAGATTTTAGGTTTACATTTGGGGTTAGGTTTAGATTTTAGGTTTAGATTTGGGGTTAGGTTTAGATTTCAGGTTTAGATTTGGGGTTAGGTTTAGATTTTAGGTTTAGATTTGGGCTTAGGTTTAGATTTGGGGTTAGGTTTAGATTTTAGGTTTAGATTTGGGGTTAGGTTTAGATTTTAGGTTTAGATTTGGGGTTAGGTTTAGATTTTAGGTTTAGATTTGGGGTAAGGTTTACATTTGGGGTTAGGTTTAGATTTTAGGTTTAGATTTGGGGTTAGGTTTAGATTTGGGGTTAGGTTTAGATTTTAGGTTTAGATTTGGGGTTAGGTTTAGATTTGGGGTTAGGTTTAGATTTTAGGTTTGGATTTGGGGTTAGGTTTAGATTTTAGGTTTAGATTTGGGGTTAGGTTTAGATTTTAGGTTTAGATTTGGGGTTAGGTTTAGATTTTAGGTTTAGATTTGGGGTTAGGTTTAGATTTTAGGTTTAGATTTGGGGTTAGGTTTAGATTTGGGGTTAGGTTTAGATTTTAGGTTTAGATTTGGGGTTAGGTTTAGATTTTAGGTTTAGATTTGGGGTTAGGTTTAGATTTGGGGTTAGGTTTAGATTTTAGGTTTAGATTTGGGGTTAGGTTTAGATTTTAGGTTTAGATTTGGGGTTAGGTTTAGATTTGGGGTTAGGTTTAGATTTTAGGTTTGGATTTGGGGTTAGGTGTAGATTTTAGGTTTAGATTTGGGGTTAGGTTTAGACTTGGGGTTAGGTTTAGATTTTAGGTTTAGATTTGGGGTTAGGTTTAGATTTTAGGTTTAGATTTGGGGTTAGGTTTAGATTTTAGGTTTAGATTTGGGGTTAGGTTTAGATTTGGGGTTAGGTTTAGATTTTAGGTTTAGATTTGGGGATAGGTTTAGATTTTAGGTTTAGATTTTAGGTTTAGATTTGGGGTTAGGTTTAGATTTTAGGTTTAGATTTAAGGTTAGGTTTCGATTTCGGGTTACGTTTAGATTTTAGGTTTAGATTTGGGGTTAGGTTTAGATTTTAGGTTTAGATTTGGGGTTAGGTTTAGATTTCAGGTTTAGATTTGGGGTTAGGTTTAGATTTTAGGTTTAGATTTGGGCTTAGGTTTAGATTTGGGGTTAGGTTTAGATTTTAGGTTTAGATTTGGGGTTAGGTTTAGATTTTAGGTTTAGATTTGGGGTTAGGTTTAGATTTTAGGTTTAGATTTGGGGTTTAGATTTGGGGTTAGGTTTAGATTTTAGGTTTAGATTTGGGGTTAGGTTTAGATTTGGGGTTAGGTTTAGATTTTAGGTTTAGATTTGGGGTTAGGTTTAGATTTGGGGTTAGGTTTAGATTTTAGGTTTGGATTTGGGGTTAGGTTTAGATTTTAGGTTTAGATTTGGGGTTAGGTTTAGATTTTAGGTTTAGATTTGGGGTTAGGTTTAGATTTTAGGTTTAGATTTGGGGTTAGGTTTAGATTTTAGGTTTAGATTTGGGGTTAGGTTTAGATTTGGGGTTAGGTTTAGATTTTAGGTTTAGATTTGGGGTTAGGTTTAGATTTTAGGTTTAGATTTGGGGTTAGGTTTAGATTTGGGGTTAGGTTTAGATTTTAGGTTTAGATTTGGGGTTAGGTTTAGATTTTAGGTTTAGATTTGGGGTTAGGTTTAGATTTGGGGTGAGGTTTAGATTTTAGGTTTAGATTTGGGGTTAGGTTTAGATTTTAGGTTTAGATTTTAGGTTTAGATTTGGGGTTAGGTTTAGATTTTAGGTTTAGATTTGGGGTTAGGTTTAGATTTGGGGTGAGGTTTAGATTTTAGGTTTAGATTTGGGGTTAGGTTTAGATTTTAGGTTTAGATTTGGGGTTTAGATTTGGGGTTAGGTTTAGATTTTAGGTTTAGATTTGGGGTTAGGTTTAGATTTTAGGTTTAGATATGGGGTTAGGTTTAGATTTGGGGTTAGGTTTAGATTTTAGGTTTAGATTTGGGGTTAGGTTTAGATTTTAGGTTTAGATTTGGGGTTAGGTTTAGATTTGGGGTTAGGTTTAGATTTTAGGTTTAGATTTGGGGTTAGGTTTAGATTTTAGGTTTAGATATGGGGTTAGGTTTAGATTTGGGGTTAGGTTTAGATTTTAGGTTTAGATTTGGGGTTAGGTTTAGATTTGGGGTTAGGTTTAGATTTTAGGTTTAGATTTGGGGTTAGGTTTAGATTTTAGGTTTAGATTTGGGGTTAGGTTTAGATTTGGGGTTAGGTTTAGATTTTAGGTTTAGATTTGGGGTTAGGTTTAGATTTTAGGTTTAGATATGGGGTTAGGTTTAGATTTGGGGTTAGGTTTAGATTTTAGGTTTAGATTTGGGGTTAGGTTTAGATTTTAGGTTTAGATTTGGGGTTAGGTTTAGATTTTAGGTTTAGATTTGGGGTTTATATTTGGGGTTAGGTTTAGATTTTAGGTTTAGATTTGGGGTTAGGTTTAGATTTTAGGTTTAGATTTGGGGTTAGGTTTAGATTTTAGGTTTAGATTTGGGGTAAGGTTTACATTTGGGGTTAGGTTTAGATTTTAGGTTTAGATTTGGGGTTAGGTTTAGATTTGGGGTTAGGTTTAGATTTTAGGTTTAGATTTGGGGTTAGGTTTAGATTTTAGGTTTAGATATGGGGTAAGGTTTAGATTTGGGGTTAGGTTTAGATTTTAGGTTTAGATTTGGGGTTAGGTTTAGATTTGGGGTTAGGTTTAGATTTTAGGTTTAGATTTGGGGTTAGGTTTAGATTTTAGGTTTAGATTTGGGGTTAGGTTTAGATTTTAGGTTTAGATTTGGGGTTAGGTTTAGATTTTAGGTTTAGATTTGGGGTTAGGTTTAGATTTTAGGTTTAGATTTGGGGTTAGGTTTAGATTTGGGGTTAGGTTTAGATTTTAGGTTTAGATTTGGGGTTAGGTTTAGATTTGGGGTTAGGTTTAGATTTTAGGTTTAGATTTGGGGTTAGGTTTAGATTTTACGTTTAAATTTGGGGTTAGGTTTAGATTTGGGGTGAGGTTTAGATTTTAGGTTTAGATTTGGGGTTAGGTTTAGATTTGGGGTTAGGTTTAGATTTTAGGTTTAGATTTGGGGTTAGGTTTAGATTTTAGGTTTAGATTTGGGGTTAGGTTTAGATTTTACGTTTAAATTTGGGGTTAGGTTTAGATTTGGGGTTAGGTTTAGATTTTAGGTTTAGATTTGGGGTTAGGTTTAGATTTGGGGTTAGGTTTAGATTTTAGGTTTGGATTTGGGGTTAGGTGTAGATTTTAGGTTTAGATTTGGGGTTAGGTTTAGACTTGGGGTTAGGTTTAGATTTTAGGTTTAGATTTGGGGTTAGGTTTAGATTTTAGGTTTAGATTTGGGGTTAGGTTTAGATTTTAGGTTTAGATTTGGGGTTAGGTTTAGATTTGGGGTTAGGTTTAGATTTTAGGTTTAGATTTGGGGATAGGTTTAGATTTTAGGTTTAGATTTTAGGTTTAGATTTGGGGTTAGGTTTAGATTTTAGGTTTAGATTTAAGGTTAGGTTTCGATTTCGGGTTACGTTTAGATTTTAGGTTTAGATTTGGGGTTAGGTTTAGATTTTAGGTTTAGATTTGGGGTTAGGTTTAGATTTCAGGTTTAGATTTGGGGTTAGGTTTAGATTTTAGGTTTAGATTTGGGCTTAGGTTTAGATTTGGGGTTAGGTTTAGATTTTAGGTTTAGATTTGGGGTTAGGTTTAGATTTTAGGTTTAGATTTGGGGTTAGGTTTAGATTTTAGGTTTAGATTTGGGGTTAGGTTTAGATTTGGGGTTAGGTTTAGATTTTAGGTTTAGATTTGGGGTTAGGTTTAGATTTGGGGTTAGGTTTAGATTTTAGGTTTAGATTTGGGGTTAGGTTTAGATTTGGGGTTAGGTTTAGATTTTAGGTTTGGATTTGGGGTTAGGTTTAGATTTTAGGTTTAGATTTGGGGTTAGGTTTAGATTTTAGGTTTAGATTTGGGGTTAGGTTTAGATTTTAGGTTTAGATTTGGGGTTAGGTTTAGATTTTAGGTTTAGATTTGGGGTTAGGTTTAGATTTGGGGTTAGGTTTAGATTTTAGGTTTAGATTTGGGGTTAGGTTTAGATTTTAGGTTTAGATTTGGGGTTAGGTTTAGATTTGGGGTTAGGTTTAGATTTTAGGTTTAGATTTGGGGTTAGGTTTAGATTTTAGGTTTAGATTTGGGGTTAGGTTTAGATTTGGGGTGAGGTTTAGATTTTAGGTTTAGATTTGGGGTTAGGTTTAGATTTTAGGTTTAGATTTTAGGTTTAGATTTGGGGTTAGGTTTAGATTTTAGGTTTAGATTTGGGGTTAGGTTTAGATTTTAGGTTTAGATTTGGGGTTAGGTTTAGATTTTAGGTTTAGATTTGGGGTAAGATTTACATTTGGGGTTAGGTTTAGATTTTAGGTTTAGATTTGGGGTTAGGTTTAGATTTGGGGTTAGGTTTAGATTTTAGGTTTAGATTTGGGGTTAGGTTTAGATTTTAGGTTTAGATATGGGGTTAGGTTTAGATTTGGGGTTAGGTTTAGATTTTAGGTTTAGATTTGGGGTTAGGTTTAGATTTGGGGTTAGGTTTAGATTTTAGGTTTAGATTTGGGGTTAGGTTTAGATTTGGGGTTAGGTTTAGATTTTAGGTTTAGATTTGGGGTTAGGTTTAGATTTTAGGTTTAGATTTGGGGTTAGGTTTAGATTTGGGGTTAGGTTTAGATTTTAGGTTTAGATTTGGGGTTAGGTTTAGATTTGGGGTTAGGTTTAGATTTTAGGTTTGGATTTGGGGTTAGGTTTAGATTTTAGGTTTAGATTTGGGGTTAGGTTTAGATTTTAGGTTTAGATTTGGGGTTAGGTTTAGATTTTAGGTTTAGATTTGGGGTTTATATTTGGGGTTAGGTTTAGATTTTTGGTTTAGATTTGGGGTTAGGTTTAGATTTTAGGTTTAGATTTGGGGTTAGGTTTAGATTTTAGGTTTAGATTTGGGGTAAGGTTTACATTTGGGGTTAGGTTTAGATTTTAGGTTTAGATTTGGGGTTAGGTTTAGATTTGGGGTTAGGTTTAGATTTTAGGTTTAGATTTGGGGTTAGGTTTAGATTTTAGGTTTAGATATGGGGTTAGGTTTAGATTTGGGGTTAGGTTTAGATTTTAGGTTTAGATTTGGGGTTAGGTTTAGATTTGGGGTTAGGTTTAGATTTTAGGTTTAGATTTGGGGTTAGGTTTAGATTTTAGGTTTAGATTTGGGGTTAGGTTTAGATTTTAGGTTTAGATTTGGGGTTAGGTTTAGATTTTAGGTTTAGATTTGGGGTTAGGTTTAGATTTGGGGTTAGGTTTAGATTTTAGGTTTAGATTTGGGGTTAGGTTTAGATTTGGGGTTAGGTTTAGATTTTAGGTTTAGATTTGGGGTTAGGTTTAGATTTTAGGTTTAAATTTGGGGTTAGGTTTAGATTTGGGGTGAGGTTTAGATTTTAGGTTTAGATTTGGGGTTAGGTTTAGATTTGGGGTTAGGTTTAGATTTTAGGTTTAGATTTGGGGTTAGATTTATATTTTAGGTTTAGATTTGGGGTTAGGTTTAGATTTTACGTTTAAATTTGGGGTTAGGTTTAGATTTGGGGTTAGGTTTAGATTTTAGGTTTAGATTTGGGGTTAGGTTTAGATTTGGGGTTAGGTTTAGATTTTAGGTTTGGATTTGGGGTTAGGTGTAGATTTTAGGTTTAGATTTGGGGTTAGGTTTAGACTTGGGGTTAGGTTTAGATTTTAGGTTTAGATTTGGGGTTAGGTTTAGATTTTAGGTTTAGATTTGGGGTTAGGTTTAGATTTTAGGTTTAGATTTGGGGTTAGGTTTAGATTTGGGGTTAGGTTTAGATTTTAGGTTTAGATTTGGGGATAGGTTTAGATTTTAGGTTTAGATTTTAGGTTTAGATTTGGGGTTAGGTTTAGATTTTAGGTTTAGATTTAAGGTTAGGTTTCGATTTCGGGTTACGTTTAGATTTTAGGTTTACATTTGGGGTTAGGTTTAGATTTTAGGTTTAGATTTGGGGTTAGGTTTAGATTTCAGGTTTAGATTTGGGGTTAGGTTTAGATTTTAGGTTTAGATTTGGGCTTAGGTTTAGATTTGGGGTTAGGTTTAGATTTTAGGTTTAGATTTGGGGTTAGGTTTAGATTTTAGGTTTAGATTTGGGGTTAGGTTTAGATTTTAGGTTTAGATTTGGGGTTAGGTTTAGATTTGGGGTTAGGTTTAGATTTTAGGTTTAGATTTGGGGTTAGGTTTAGATTTGGGGTTAGGTTTAGATTTTAGGTTTAGATTTGGGGTTAGGTTTAGATTTGGGGTTAGGTTTAGATTTTAGGTTTGGATTTGGGGTTAGGTTTAGATTTTAGGTTTAGATTTGGGGTTAGGTTTAGATTTTAGGTTTAGATTTGGGGTTAGGTTTAGATTTTAGGTTTAGATTTGGGGTTAGGTTTAGATTTTAGGTTTAGATTTGGGGTTAGGTTTAGATTTGGGGTTAGGTTTAGATTTTAGGTTTAGATTTGGGGTTAGGTTTAGATTTTAGGTTTAGATTTGGGGTTAGGTTTAGATTTGGGGTTAGGTTTAGATTTTAGGTTTAGATTTGGGGTTAGGTTTAGATTTTACGTTTAAATTTGGGGTTAGGTTTAGATTTGGGGTGAGGTTTAGATTTTAGGTTTAGATTTGGGGTTAGGTTTAGATTTTAGGTTTAGATTTTAGGTTTAGATTTGGGGTTAGGTTTAGATTTTAGGTTTAGATTTGGGGTTAGGTTTAGATTTTAGGTTTAGATTTGGGGTTAGGTTTAGATTTTAGGTTTAGATTTGGGGTAAGATTTACATTTGGGGTTAGGTTTAGATTTTAGGTTTAGATTTGGGGTTAGGTTTAGATTTGGGGTTAGGTTTAGATTTTAGGTTTAGATTTGGGGTTAGGTTTAGATTTTAGGTTTAGATATGGGGTTAGGTTTAGATTTGGGGTTAGGTTTAGATTTTAGGTTTAGATTTGGGGTTAGGTTTAGATTTGGGGTTAGGTTTAGATTTTAGGTTTAGATTTGGGGTTAGGTTTAGATTTTAGGTTTAGATTTGGGGTTAGGTTTAGATTTTAGGTTTAGATTTGGGGTTAGGTTTAGATTTGGGGTTAGGTTTAGATTTTAGGTTTAGATTTGGGGTTTAAGGTTTAGATTTGGGGTTAGGTTTAGATTTTAGGTTTAGATTTGGGGTTAGGTTTAGATTTTAGGTTTAAATTTGGGGTTAGGTTTAGATTTGGGGTTAGGTTTAGATTTTAGGTTTAGATTTGGGTTTAGGTTTAGATTTGGGGTTAGGTTTAGATTTTAGGTTTAGATTTGGGGTTAGATTTAGATTTTAGGTTTAGATTTGGGGTTAGGTTTAGATTTGAGGTTAGGTTTAGATTTTAGGTTTAGATTTGGGGTTAGGTTTAGATTTTAGGTTTAGATTTGGGGTTAGGTTTAGATTTGGGGTTAGGTTTAGATTTTAGGTTTAGATTTGGGGTTAGGTTTAGATTTTAGGTTTAGATTTGGGGTTAGGTTTAGATTTGGGGTTAGGTTTAGATTTTAGGTTTAGATTTGGGGTTAGGTTTAGATTTTATGTTTAGATTTGGGGTTTAGATTTGGGGTTAGGTTTAGATTTTAGGTTTAGATTTGGGGTTAGGTTTAGATTTGGGGTTAGGTTTAGATTTTAGGTTTAGATTTGGGGTTAGGTTTAGATTTTAGGTTTAGATTTGGGGTTAGGTTTAGATTTTAGGTTTAGATTTGGGGTTAGGTTTAGATTTGGGGTTAGGTTTAGATTTTAGGTTTAGATTTGGGGTTAGGTTTAGATTTTAGGTTTAGATTTGGGGTTAGGTTTAGATTTTAGGTTTAGATTTGGGGTTAGGTTTAGATTTTAGGTTTAGATATGGGGTTAGGTTTAGATTTGGGGTTAGGTTTAGATTTTAGGTTTAGATTTGGGGTTAGGTTTAGATTTGGGGTTAGGTTTAGATTTTAGGTTTAGATTTGGGGTTAGGTTTAGATTTTAGGTTTAGATTTGGGGTTAGGTTTAGATTTGGGGTTAGGTTTAGATTTTAGGTTTAGATTTGGGGTTAGGTTTAGATTTGGGGTTAGGTTTAGATTTTAGGTTTGGATTTGGGGTTAGGTTTAGATTTTAGGTTTAGATTTGGGGTTAGGTTTAGATTTTAGGTTTAGATTTGGGGTTAGGTTTAGATTTGGGGTTAGGTTTAGATTTTAGGTTTAGATTTGGGGTTAGGTTTAGATTTCAGGTTTAGATTTGGGGTTAGGTTTAGATTTGGGGTTAGGTTTAGATTTTAGGTTTAGATTTGGGGTTAGGTTTAGATTTGGGGTGAGGTTTAGATTTTAGGTTTAGATTTGGGGTTAGGTTTAGATTTTAGGTTTAGATTTGGGGTTTAGATTTGGGGTTAGGTTTAGATTTTAGGTTTAGATTTGGGGTTAGGTTTAGATTTTAGGTTTAGATATGGGGTTAGGTTTAGATTTGGGGTTAGGTTTAGATTTTAGGTTTAGATTTGGGGTTAGGTTTAGATTTTAGGTTTAGATTTGGGGTTAGGTTTAGATTTGGGGTTAGGTTTAGATTTTAGGTTTAGATTTGGGGTTAGGTTTAGATTTTAGGTTTAGATATGGGGTTAGGTTTAGATTTGGGGTTAGGTTTAGATTTTAGGTTTAGATTTGGGGTTAGGTTTAGATTTGGGGTTAGGTTTAGATTTTAGGTTTAGATTTGGGGTTAGGTTTAGATTTTAGGTTTAGATTTGGGGTTAGGTTTAGATTTGGGGTTAGGTTTAGATTTTAGGTTTAGATTTGGGGTTAGGTTTAGATTTGGGGTTAGGTTTAGATTTTAGGTTTGGATTTGGGGTTAGGTTTAGATTTTAGGTTTAGATTTGGGGTTAGGTTTAGATTTTATGTTTAGATTTGGGGTTTAGATTTGGGGTTAGGTTTAGATTTTAGGTTTAGATTTGGGGTTAGGTTTAGATTTGGGGTTAGGTTTAGATTTTAGGTTTAGATTTGGGGTTAGGTTTAGATTTTAGGTTTAGATTTGGGGTTAGGTTTAGATTTGGGGTGAGGTTTAGATTTTAGGTTTAGATTTGGGGTTAGGTTTAGATTTGGGGTTAGGTTTAGATTTTAGGTTTAGATTTGGGGTTAGATTTATATTTTAGGTTTAGATTTGGGGTTAGGTTTAGATTTTACGTTTAAATTTGGGGTTAGGTTTAGATTTGGGGTTAGGTTTAGATTTTAGGTTTAGATTTGGGGTTAGGTTTAGATTTGGGGTTAGGTTTAGATTTTAGGTTTGGATTTGGGGTTAGGTGTAGATTTTAGGTTTAGATTTGGGGTTAGGTTTAGACTTGGGGTTAGGTTTAGATTTTAGGTTTAGATTTGGGGTTAGGTTTAGATTTTAGGTTTAGATTTGGGGTTAGGTTTAGATTTTAGGTTTAGATTTGGGGTTAGGTTTAGATTTGGGGTTAGGTTTAGATTTTAGGTTTAGATTTGGGGATAGGTTTAGATTTTAGGTTTAGATTTTAGGTTTAGATTTGGGGTTAGGTTTAGATTTTAGGTTTAGATTTAAGGTTAGGTTTCGATTTCGGGTTACGTTTAGATTTTAGGTTTAGATTTGGGGTTAGGTTTAGATTTTAGGTTTAGATTTGGGGTTAGGTTTAGATTTCAGGTTTAGATTTGGGGTTAGGTTTAGATTTTAGGTTTAGATTTGGGCTTAGGTTTAGATTTGGGGTTAGGTTTAGATTTTAGGTTTAGATTTGGGGTTAGGTTTAGATTTTAGGTTTAGATTTGGGGTTAGGTTTAGATTTTAGGTTTAGATTTGGGGTTAGGTTTAGATTTGGGGTTAGGTTTAGATTTTAGGTTTAGATTTGGGGTTAGGTTTAGATTTGGGGTTAGGTTTAGATTTTAGGTTTAGATTTGGGGTTAGGTTTAGATTTGGGGTTAGGTTTAGATTTTAGGTTTGGATTTGGGGTTAGGTTTAGATTTTAGGTTTAGATTTGGGGTTAGGTTTAGATTTTAGGTTTAGATTTGGGGTTAGGTTTAGATTTTAGGTTTAGATTTGGGGTTAGGTTTAGATTTTAGGTTTAGATTTGGGGTTAGGTTTAGATTTGGGGTTAGGTTTAGATTTTAGGTTTAGATTTGGGGTTAGGTTTAGATTTTAGGTTTAGATTTGGGGTTAGGTTTAGATTTGGGGTTAGGTTTAGATTTTAGGTTTAGATTTGGGGTTAGGTTTAGATTTTAGGTTTAGATTTGGGGTTAGGTTTAGATTTGGGGTGAGGTTTAGATTTTAGGTTTAGATTTGGGGTTAGGTTTAGATTTTAGGTTTAGATTTTAAGTTTAGATTTGGGGTTAGGTTTAGATTTTAGGTTTAGATTTGGGGTTAGGTTTAGATTTTAGGTTTAGATTTGGGGTTAGGTTTAGATTTTAGGTTTAGATTTGGGGTAAGATTTACATTTGGGGTTAGGTTTAGATTTTAGGTTTAGATTTGGGGTTAGGTTTAGATTTGGGGTTAGGTTTAGATTTTAGGTTTAGATTTGGGGTTAGGTTTAGATTTTAGGTTTAGATATGGGGTTAGGTTTAGATTTGGGGTTAGGTTTAGATTTTAGGTTTAGATTTGGGGTTAGGTTTAGATTTGGGGTTAGGTTTAGATTTTAGGTTTAGATTTGGGGTTAGGTTTAGATTTGGGGTTAGGTTTAGATTTTAGGTTTAGATTTGGGGTTAGGTTTAGATTTTAGGTTTAGATTTGGGGTTAGGTTTAGATTTGGGGTTAGGTTTAGATTTTAGGTTTAGATTTGGGGTTAGGTTTAGATTTGGGGTTAGGTTTAGATTTTAGGTTTGGATTTGGGGTTAGGTTTAGATTTTAGGTTTAGATTTGGGGTTAGGTTTAGATTTTAGGTTTAGATTTGGGGTTAGGTTTAGATTTTAGGTTTAGATTTGGGGTTTATATTTGGGGTTAGGTTTAGATTTTAGGTTTAGATTTGGGGTTAGGTTTAGATTTTAGGTTTAGATTTGGGGTTAGGTTTAGATTTTAGGTTTAGATTTGGGGTAAGGTTTACATTTGGGGTTAGGTTTAGATTTTAGGTTTAGATTTGGGGTTAGGTTTAGATTTGGGGTTAGGTTTAGATTTTAGGTTTAGATTTGGGGTTAGGTTTAGATTTTAGGTTTAGATATGGGGTTAGGTTTAGATTTGGGGTTAGGTTTAGATTTTAGGTTTAGATTTGGGGTTAGGTTTAGATTTGGGGTTAGGTTTAGATTTTAGGTTTAGATTTGGGGTTAGGTTTAGATTTTAGGTTTAGATTTGGGGTTAGGTTTAGATTTTAGGTTTAGATTTGGGGTTAGGTTTAGATTTTAGGTTTAGATTTGGGGTTAGGTTTAGATTTTAGGTTTAGATTTGGGGTTAGGTTTAGATTTGGGGTTAGGTTTAGATTTTAGGTTTAGATTTGGGGTTAGGTTTAGATTTGGGGTTAGGTTTAGATTTTAGGTTTAGATTTGGGGTTAGGTTTAGATTTTAGGTTTAGATTTGGGGTTAGGTTTAGACTTGGGGTTAGGTTTAGATTTTAGGTTTAGATTTGGGGTTAGGTTTAGATTTGGGGTTAGGTTTAGATTTTAGGTTTGGATTTGGGGTTAGGTGTAGATTTTAGGTTTAGATTTGGGGTTAGGTTTAGACTTGGGGTTAGGTTTAGATTTTAGGTTTAGATTTGGGGTTAGGTTTAGATTTTAGGTTTAGATTTGGGGTTAGGTTTAGATTTTAGGTTTAGATTTGGGGTTAGGTTTAGATTTGGGGTTAGGTTTAGATTTTAGGTTTAGATTTGGGGATAGGTTTAGATTTTAGGTTTAGATTTTAGGTTTAGATTTGGGGTTAGGTTTAGATTTTAGGTTTAGATTTAAGGTTAGGTTTCGATTTCGGGTTACGTTTAGATTTTAGGTTTAGATTTGGGGTTAGGTTTAGATTTTAGGTTTAGATTTGGGGTTAGGTTTAGATTTCAGGTTTAGATTTGGGGTTAGGTTTAGATTTTAGGTTTAGATTTGGGCTTAGGTTTAGATTTGGGGTTAGGTTTAGATTTTAGGTTTAGATTTGGGGTTAGGTTTAGATTTTAGGTTTAGATTTGGGGTTAGGTTTAGATTTTAGGTTTAGATTTGGGGTTAGGTTTAGATTTGGGGTTAGGTTTAGATTTTAGGTTTAGATTTGGGGTTAGGTTTAGATTTGGGGTTAGGTTTAGATTTTAGGTTTAGATTTGGGGTTAGGTTTAGATTTGGGGTTAGGTTTAGATTTTAGGTTTGGATTTGGGGTTAGGTTTAGATTTTAGGTTTAGATTTGGGGTTAGGTTTAGATTTTAGGTTTAGATTTGGGGTTAGGTTTAGATTTTAGGTTTAGATTTGGGGTTAGGTTTAGATTTTAGGTTTAGATTTGGGGTTAGGTTTAGATTTGGGGTTAGGTTTAGATTTTAGGTTTAGATTTGGGGTTAGGTTTAGATTTTAGGTTTAGATTTGGGGTTAGGTTTAGATTTGGGGTTAGGTTTAGATTTTAGGTTTAGATTTGGGGTTAGGTTTAGATTTTAGGTTTAGATTTGGGGTTAGGTTTAGATTTGGGGTGAGGTTTAGATTTTAGGTTTAGATTTGGGGTTAGGTTTAGATTTTAGGTTTAGATTTTAAGTTTAGATTTGGGGTTAGGTTTAGATTTTAGGTTTAGATTTGGGGTTAGGTTTAGATTTTAGGTTTAGATTTGGGGTTAGGTTTAGATTTTAGGTTTAGATTTGGGGTAAGATTTACATTTGGGGTTAGGTTTAGATTTTAGGTTTAGATTTGGGGTTAGGTTTAGATTTGGGGTTAGGTTTAGATTTTAGGTTTAGATTTGGGGTTAGGTTTAGATTTTAGGTTTAGATATGGGGTTAGGTTTAGATTTGGGGTTAGGTTTAGATTTTAGGTTTAGATTTGGGGTTAGGTTTAGATTTGGGGTTAGGTTTAGATTTTAGGTTTAGATTTGGGGTTAGGTTTAGATTTGGGGTTAGGTTTAGATTTTAGGTTTAGATTTGGGGTTAGGTTTAGATTTTAGGTTTAGATTTGGGGTTAGGTTTAGATTTGGGGTTAGGTTTAGATTTTAGGTTTAGATTTGGGGTTAGGTTTAGATTTGGGGTTAGGTTTAGATTTTAGGTTTGGATTTGGGGTTAGGTTTAGATTTTAGGTTTAGATTTGGGGTTAGGTTTAGATTTTAGGTTTAGATTTGGGGTTAGGTTTAGATTTTAGGTTTAGATTTGGGGTTTATATTTGGGGTTAGGTTTAGATTTTAGGTTTAGATTTGGGGTTAGGTTTAGATTTTAGGTTTAGATTTGGGGTTAGGTTTAGATTTTAGGTTTAGATTTGGGGTAAGGTTTACATTTGGGGTTAGGTTTAGATTTTAGGTTTAGATTTGGGGTTAGGTTTAGATTTGGGGTTAGGTTTAGATTTTAGGTTTAGATTTGGGGTTAGGTTTAGATTTTAGGTTTAGATATGGGGTTAGGTTTAGATTTGGGGTTAGGTTTAGATTTTAGGTTTAGATTTGGGGTTAGGTTTAGATTTGGGGTTAGGTTTAGATTTTAGGTTTAGATTTGGGGTTAGGTTTAGATTTTAGGTTTAGATTTGGGGTTAGGTTTAGATTTTAGGTTTAGATTTGGGGTTAGGTTTAGATTTTAGGTTTAGATTTGGGGTTAGGTTTAGATTTTAGGTTTAGATTTGGGGTTAGGTTTAGATTTGGGGTTAGGTTTAGATTTTAGGTTTAGATTTGGGGTTAGGTTTAGATTTGGGGTTAGGTTTAGATTTTAGGTTTAGATTTGGGGTTAGGTTTAGATTTTAGGATTAGATTTGGGGTTAGGTTTAGATTTTACGTTTAAATTTGGGGTTAGGTTTAGATTTGGGGTGAGGTTTAGATTTTAGGTTTAGATTTGGGGTTAGGTTTAGATTTGGGGTTAGGTTTAGATTTTAGGTTTAGATTTGGGGTTAGATTTATATTTTAGGTTTAGATTTGGGGTTAGGTTTAGATTTTACGTTTAAATTTGGGGTTAGGTTTAGATTTGGGGTTAGGTTTAGATTTTAGGTTTAGATTTGGGGTTAGGTTTAGATTTGGGGTTAGGTTTAGATTTTAGGTTTGGATTTGGGGTTAGGTGTAGATTTTAGGTTTAGATTTGGGGTTAGGTTTAGACTTGGGGTTAGGTTTAGATTTTAGGTTTAGATTTGGGGTTAGGTTTAGATTTTAGGTTTAGATTTGGGGTTAGGTTTAGATTTTAGGTTTAGATTTGGGGTTAGGTTTAGATTTGGGGTTAGGTTTAGATTTTAGGTTTAGATTTGGGGATAGGTTTAGATTTTAGGTTTAGATTTTAGGTTTAGATTTGGGGTTAGGTTTAGATTTTAGGTTTAGATTTAAGGTTAGGTTTCGATTTCGGGTTACGTTTAGATTTTAGGTTTACATTTGGGGTTAGGTTTAGATTTTAGGTTTAGATTTGGGGTTAGGTTTAGATTTCAGGTTTAGATTTGGGGTTAGGTTTAGATTTTAGGTTTAGATTTGGGCTTAGGTTTAGATTTGGGGTTAGGTTTAGATTTTAGGTTTAGATTTGGGGTTAGGTTTAGATTTTAGGTTTAGATTTGGGGTTAGGTTTAGATTTTAGGTTTAGATTTGGGGTTAGGTTTAGATTTGGGGTTAGGTTTAGATTTTAGGTTTAGATTTGGGGTTAGGTTTAGATTTGGGGTTAGGTTTAGATTTTAGGTTTAGATTTGGGGTTAGGTTTAGATTTGGGGTTAGGTTTAGATTTTAGGTTTGGATTTGGGGTTAGGTTTAGATTTTAGGTTTAGATTTGGGGTTAGGTTTAGATTTTAGGTTTAGATTTGGGGTTAGGTTTAGATTTTAGGTTTAGATTTGGGGTTAGGTTTAGATTTTAGGTTTAGATTTGGGGTTAGGTTTAGATTTGGGGTTAGGTTTAGATTTTAGGTTTAGATTTGGGGTTAGGTTTAGATTTTAGGTTTAGATTTGGGGTTAGGTTTAGATTTGGGGTTAGGTTTAGATTTTAGGTTTAGATTTGGGGTTAGGTTTAGATTTTAGGTTTAGATTTGGGGTTAGATTTAGATTTTAGGTTTAGATTTGGGGTTAGGTTTAGATTTGAGGTTAGGTTTAGATTTTAGGTTTAGATTTTAGGTTTAGATTTGGGGTTAGGTTTAGATTTTAGGTTTAGATTTGGGGTTAGGTTTAGATTTGAGGTTAGGTTTAGATTTTAGGTTTAGATTTTAGGTTTAGATTTGGGGTTAGGTTTAGATTTTAGGTTTAGATTTGGGGTTAGGTTTAGATTTTAGGTTTAGATTTGGGGTTAGGTTTAGATTTTAGGTTTAGATTTGGGGTTAGGTTTAGATTTGGGGTTAGGTTTAGATTTTAGGTTTAGATTTGGGGTTAGGTTTAGATTTTAGGTTTAGATATGGGGTTAGGTTTAGATTTGGGGTTAGGTTTAGATTTTAGGTTTAGATTTGGGGTTAGGTTTAGATTTGGGGTTAGGTTTAGATTTTAGGTTTAGATTTGGGGTTAGGTTTAGATTTTAGGTTTAGATTTGGGGTTAGGTTTAGATTTTAGGTTTAGATTTGGGGTTAGGTTTAGATTTGGGGTTAGGTTTAGATTTTAGGTTTAGATTTGGGGTTTAAGGTTTAGATTTGGGGTTAGGTTTAGATTTTAGGTTTAGATTTGGGGTTAGGTTTAGATTTTAGGTTTAAATTTGGGGTTAGGTTTAGATTTGGGGTTAGGTTTAGATTTTAGGTTTAGATTTGGGTTTAGGTTTAGATTTGGGGTTAGGTTTAGATTTTAGGTTTAGATTTGGGGTTAGATTTAGATTTTAGGTTTAGATTTGGGGTTAGGTTTAGATTTGAGGTTAGGTTTAGATTTTAGGTTTAGATTTGGGGTTAGGTTTAGATTTTAGGTTTAGATTTGGGGTTAGGTTTAGATTTGGGGTTAGGTTTAGATTTTAGGTTTAGATTTGGGGTTAGGTTTAGATTTTAGGTTTAGATTTGGGGTTAGGTTTAGATTTGGGGTTAGGTTTAGATTTTAGGTTTAGATTTGGGGTTAGGTTTAGATTTTATGTTTAGATTTGGGGTTTAGATTTGGGGTTAGGTTTAGATTTTAGGTTTAGATTTGGGGTTAGGTTTAGATTTGGGGTTAGGTTTAGATTTTAGGTTTAGATTTGGGGTTAGGTTTAGATTTTAGGTTTAGATTTGGGGTTAGGTTTAGATTTTAGGTTTAGATTTGGGGTTAGGTTTAGATTTGGGGTTAGGTTTAGATTTTAGGTTTAGATTTGGGGTTAGGTTTAGATTTTAGGTTTAGATTTGGGGTTAGGTTTAGATTTTAGGTTTAGATATGGGGTTAGGTTTAGATTTGGGGTTAGGTTTAGATTTTAGGTTTAGATTTGGGGTTAGGTTTAGATTTGGGGTTAGGTTTAGATTTTAGGTTTAGATTTGGGGTTAGGTTTAGATTTTAGGTTTAGATTTGGGGTTAGGTTTAGATTTGGGGTTAGGTTTAGATTTTAGGTTTAGATTTGGGGTTAGGTTTAGATTTGGGGTTAGGTTTAGATTTTAGGTTTGGATTTGGGGTTAGGTTTAGATTTTAGGTTTAGATTTGGGGTTAGGTTTAGATTTTAGGTTTAGATTTGGGGTTAGGTTTAGATTTTAGGTTTAGATTTGGGGTTAGGTTTAGATTTGGGGTTAGGTTTAGATTTTAGGTTTAGATTTGGGGTTAGGTTTAGATTTCAGGTTTAGATTTGGGGTTAGGTTTAGATTTGGGGTTAGGTTTAGATTTTAGGTTTAGATTTGGGGTTAGGTTTAGATTTGGGGTGAGGTTTAGATTTTAGGTTTAGATTTGGGGTTAGGTTTAGATTTTAGGTTTAGATTTTAGGTTTAGATTTGGGGTTAGGTTTAGATTTTAGGTTTAGATTTGGGGTTAGGTTTAGATTTTAGGTTTAGATATGGGGTTAGGTTTAGATTTGGGGTTAGGTTTAGATTTTAGGTTTAGATTTGGGGTTAGGTTTAGATTTTAGGTTTAGATTTGGGGTTAGGTTTAGATTTTAGGTTTAGATTTGGGGTTAGGTTTAGATTTTAGGTTTAGATATGGGGTTAGGTTTAGATTTGGGGTTAGGTTTAGATTTTAGGTTTAGATTTGGGGTTAGGTTTAGATTTGGGGTTAGGTTTAGATTTTAGGTTTAGATTTGGGGTTAGGTTTAGATTTGGGGTTAGGTTTAGATTTTAGGTTTAGATTTGGGGTTAGGTTTAGATTTGGGGTTAGGTTTAGATTTTAGGTTTGGATTTGGGGTTAGGTTTAGATTTTAGGTTTAGATTTGGGGTTAGGTTTAGATTTTAGGTTTAGATTTGGGGTTAGGTTTAGATTTTAGGTTTAGATTTGGGGTTAGGTTTAGATTTGGGGTTAGGTTTAGATTTTAGGTTTAGATTTGGGGTTAGGTTTAGATTTTAGGTTTAGATTTGGGGTTAGGTTTAGATTTGGGGTGAGGTTTAGATTTTAGGTTTAGATTTGGGGTTAGGTTTAGATTTTAGGTTTAGATTTTAGGTTTAGATTTGGGGTTAGGTTTAGATTTGGGGTTAGGTTTAGATTTTAGGTTTAGATTTGGGGTTAGGTTTAGATTTGGGGTTAGGTTTAGATTTTAGGTTTAGATTTGGGGTTAGGTTTAGATTTTAGGTTTAGATTTGGGGTTAGGTTTAGATTTGGGGTGAGGTTTAGATTTTAGGTTTAGATTTGGGGTTAGGTTTAGATTTTAGGTTTAGATTTTAGGTTTAGATTTGGGGTTAGGTTTAGATTTTAGGTTTAGATTTGGGGTTAGGTTTAGATTTTAGGTTTAGATTTGGGGTTAGGTTTAGATTTTAGGTTTAGATTTGGGGTAAGATTTACATTTGGGGTTAGGTTTAGATTTTAGGTTTAGATTTGGGGTTAGGTTTAGATTTGGGGTTAGGTTTAGATTTTAGGTTTAGATTTGGGGTTAGGTTTAGATTTTAGGTTTAGATATGGGGTTAGGTTTAGATTTGGGGTTAGGTTTAGATTTTAGGTTTAGATTTGGGGTTAGGTTTAGATTTGGGGTTAGGTTTAGATTTTAGGTTTAGATTTGGGGTTAGGTTTAGATTTTAGGTTTAGATTTGGGGTTAGGTTTAGATTTTAGGTTTAGATTTGGGGTTAGGTTTAGATTTGGGGTTAGGTTTAGATTTTAGGTTTAGATTTGGGGTTTAAGGTTTAGATTTGGGGTTAGGTTTAGATTTTAGGTTTAGATTTGGGGTTAGGTTTAGATTTTAGGTTTAAATTTGGGGTTAGGTTTAGATTTGGGGTTAGGTTTAGATTTTAGGTTTAGATTTGGGTTTAGGTTTAGATTTGGGGTTAGGTTTAGATTTTAGGTTTAGATTTGGGGTTAGATTTAGATTTTAGGTTTAGATTTGGGGTTAGGTTTAGATTTGAGGTTAGGTTTAGATTTTAGGTTTAGATTTGGGGTTAGGTTTAGATTTTAGGTTTAGATTTGGGGTTAGGTTTAGATTTGGGGTTAGGTTTAGATTTTAGGTTTAGATTTGGGGTTAGGTTTAGATTTTAGGTTTAGATTTGGGGTTAGGTTTAGATTTGGGGTTAGGTTTAGATTTTAGGTTTAGATTTGGGGTTAGGTTTAGATTTTATGTTTAGATTTGGGGTTTAGATTTGGGGTTAGGTTTAGATTTTAGGTTTAGATTTGGGGTTAGGTTTAGATTTGGGGTTAGGTTTAGATTTTAGGTTTAGATTTGGGGTTAGGTTTAGATTTTAGGTTTAGATTTGGGGTTAGGTTTAGATTTAAGGTTTAGATTTGGGGTTAGGTTTAGATTTTAGGTTTAGATTTGGGGTTAGGTTTAGATTTTAGGTTTAGATTTGGGGTTAGGTTTAGATTTTAGGTTTAGATTTGGGGTTAGGTTTAGATTTGGGGTTAGGTTTAGATTTTAGGTTTAGATTTGGGGTTAGGTTTAGATTTTAGGTTTAGATATGGGGTTAGGTTTAGATTTGGGGTTAGGTTTAGATTTTAGGTTTAGATTTGGGGTTAGGTTTAGATTTGGGGTTAGGTTTAGATTTTAGGTTTAGATTTGGGGTTAGGTTTAGATTTTAGGTTTAGATTTGGGGTTAGGTTTAGATTTGGGGTTAGGTTTAGATTTTAGGTTTAGATTTGGGGTTAGGTTTAGATTTGGGGTTAGGTTTAGATTTTAGGTTTGGATTTGGGGTTAGGTTTAGATTTTAGGTTTAGATTTGGGGTTAGGTTTAGATTTTAGGTTTAGATTTGGGGTTAGGTTTAGATTTTAGGTTTAGATTTGGGGTTAGGTTTAGATTTGGGGTTAGGTTTAGATTTTAGGTTTAGATTTGGGGTTAGGTTTAGATTTCAGGTTTAGATTTGGGGTTAGGTTTAGATTTGGGGTTAGGTTTAGATTTTAGGTTTAGATTTGGGGTTAGGTTTAGATTTGGGGTGAGGTTTAGATTTTAGGTTTAGATTTGGGGTTAGGTTTAGATTTTAGGTTTAGATTTGGGGTTTAGATTTGGGGTTAGGTTTAGATTTTAGGTTTAGATTTGGGGTTAGGTTTAGATTTTAGGTTTAGATATGGGGTTAGGTTTAGATTTGGGGTTAGGTTTAGATTTTAGGTTTAGATTTGGGGTTAGGTTTAGATTTTAGGTTTAGATTTGGGGTTAGGTTTAGATTTGGGGTTAGGTTTAGATTTTAGGTTTAGATTTGGGGTTAGGTTTAGATTTTAGGTTTAGATATGGGGTTAGGTTTAGATTTGGGGTTAGGTTTAGATTTTAGGTTTAGATTTGGGGTTAGGTTTAGATTTGGGGTTAGGTTTAGATTTTAGGTTTAGATTTGGGGTTAGGTTTAGATTTTAGGTTTAGATTTGGGGTTAGGTTTAGATTTGGGGTTAGGTTTAGATTTTAGGTTTAGATTTGGGGTTAGGTTTAGATTTGGGGTTAGGTTTAGATTTTAGGTTTGGATTTGGGGTTAGGTTTAGATTTTAGGTTTAGATTTGGGGTTATGTTTAGATTTTAGGTTTAGATTTGGGGTTAGGTTTAGATTTTAGGTTTAGATTTGGGGTTTAGATTTGGGGTTAGGTTTAGATTTTAGGTTTAGATTTGGGGTTAGGTTTAGATTTTAGGTTTAGATTTGGGGTTAGGTTTAGATTTTAGGTTTAGATTTGGGGTAAGGTTTACATTTGGGGTTAGGTTTAGATTTTAGGTTTAGATTTGGGGTTAGGTTTAGATTTGGGGTTAGGTTTAGATTTTAGGTTTAGATTTGGGGTTAGGTTTAGATTTTAGGTTTAGATATGGGGTTAGGTTTAGATTTGGGGTTAGGTTTAGATTTTAGGTTTAGATTTGGGGTTAGGTTTAGATTTGGGGTTAGGTTTAGATTTTAGGTTTAGATTTGGGGTTAGGTTTAGATTTTAGGTTTAGATTTGGGGTTAGGTTTAGATTTTAGGTTTAGATTTGGGGTTAGGTTTAGATTTTAGGTTTAGATTTGGGGTTAGGTTTAGATTTTAGGTTTAGATTTGGGGTTAGGTTTAGATTTGGGGTTAGGTTTAGATTTTAGGTTTAGATTTGGGGTTAGGTTTAGATTTGGGGTTAGGTTTAGATTTTAGGTTTAGATTTGGGGTTAGGTTTAGATTTTACGTTTAAATTTGGGGTTAGGTTTTGATTTGGGGTGAGGTTTAGATTTTAGGTTTAGATTTGGGGTTAGGTTTAGATTTGGGGTTAGGTTTAGATTTTAGGTTTAGATTTGGGGTTAGATTTATATTTTAGGTTTAGATTTGGGGTTAGGTTTAGATTTTACGTTTAAATTTGGGGTTAGGTTTAGATTTGGGGTTAGGTTTAGATTTTAGGTTTAGATTTGGGGTTAGGTTTAGATTTGGGGTTAGGTTTAGATTTTAGGTTTGGATTTGGGGTTAGGTGTAGATTTTAGGTTTAGATTTGGGGTTAGGTTTAGACTTGGGGTTAGGTTTAGATTTTAGGTTTAGATTTGGGGTTAGGTTTAGATTTTAGGTTTAGATTTGGGGTTAGGTTTAGATTTTAGGTTTAGATTTGGGGTTAGGTTTAGATTTGGGGTTAGGTTTAGATTTTAGGTTTAGATTTGGGGATAGGTTTAGATTTTAGGTTTAGATTTTAGGTTTAGATTTGGGGTTAGGTTTAGATTTTAGGTTTAGATTTAAGGTTAGGTTTCGATTTCGGGTTACGTTTAGATTTTAGGTTTAGATTTGGGGTTAGGTTTAGATTTTAGGTTTAGATTTGGGGTTAGGTTTAGATTTCAGGTTTAGATTTGGGGTTAGGTTTAGATTTTAGGTTTAGATTTGGGCTTAGGTTTAGATTTGGGGTTAGGTTTAGATTTTAGGTTTAGATTTGGGGTTAGGTTTAGATTTTAGGTTTAGATTTGGGGTTAGGTTTAGATTTTAGGTTTAGATTTGGGGTTAGGTTTAGATTTGGGGTTAGGTTTAGATTTTAGGTTTGGATTTGGGGTTAGGTTTAGATTATAGGTTTAGATTTGGGGTTAGGTTTAGATTTGGGGTTAGGTTTAGATTTTAGGTTTAGATTTTAGGTTTAGATTTGGGGTTAGGTTTAGATTTTAGGTTTAGATTTGGGGTTTAGATTTGGGGTTAGGTTTAGATTTTAGGTTTAGATTTGGGGTTAGGTTTAGATTTGGGGTTAGGTTTAGATTTTAGGTTTAGATTTGGGGTTAGGTTTAGATTTTAGGTTTAGATTTGGGGTTAGGTTTAGATTTGGGGTTAGGTTTAGATTTTAGGTTTAGATTTGGGGTTAGGTTTAGATTTTAGGTTTAGATTTGGGGTTAGGTTTAGATTTGGGGTTAGGTTTAGATTTTAGGTTTAGATTTGGGGTTAGGTTTAGATTTGGGGTTAGGTTTAGATTTTAGGTTTAGATTTGGGGTTAGGTTTAGATTTGGGGTTAGGTTTAGATTTTAGGTTTAGATTTGGGGTTAGGTTTAGATTTTAGGTTTAGATTTGGGGTTAGGTTTAGATTTGGGGTTAGGTTTAGATTTTAGGTTTAGATTTGGGGTCAGGTTTAGATTTTAGGTTTAGATTTGGGGTTAGGTTTAGATTTGGGGTTAGGTTTAGATTTTATGTTTAGATTTGGGGTTAGGTTTAGATTTTAGGTTTAGATTTTAGATTTAGATTTGGGGTTAGGTTTAGATTTTAGGTTTAGATTTGGGGTTAGGTTTAGATTTTAGGTTTAGATTCAAGGTTAGGTTTCGATTTCGGGTTACGTTTAGATTTTAGATTTAGATTTGGGGTTAGGTTTAGATTTTAGGTTTAGATTTGGGGTTAGGTTTAGATTTTAGGTTTAGATTTTAGGTTTAGATTTGGGGTTAGGTTTAGATTTCAGGTTTAGATTTAAGGTTAGGTTTCGATTTCGGGTTACGTTTAGATTTTAGGTTTAGATTTGGGGTTAGGTTTAGATTTTAGGTTTAGATTTGGGGTTAGGTTTAGATTTCAGGTTTAGATTTGGGGTTAGGTTTAGATTTTAGGTTTAGATTTGGGGTTAGGTTTAGATTTGGGGTTAGGTTTAGATTTTAGGTTTAAATTTGGGGTTAGGTTTAGATTTTAGGTTTAGATTTGGGGTTAGGTTTAGATTTGGGTTTAGGTTTAGATTTTAGGTTTGGATTTGGGGTTAGGTTTAGATTATAGGTTTAGATTTGGGGTTAGGTTTAGACTTGGGGTTAGGTTTAGATTTTAGGTTTAGATTTGGGGTTAGGTTTAGATTTTAGGTTTAGATTTGGGGTTAGGTTTAGATTATAGGTTTAGATTTGGGGTTAGGTTTAGATTTGGGGTTAGGTTTAGATTTTAGGTTTAGATTTGGGGTTAGGTTTAGATTTTAGGTTTAAATTTGGGGTTAGGTTTAGATTTTAGGTTTAGATTTGGGGTTAGGTTTAGATTTTAGGTTTAGATTTGGGGTTAGGTTTAGATTTGGGGTTAGGTTTAGATTTTAGGTTTAGATTTGGGGTTAGGTTTAGATTTTAGGTTTAGATTTGGGGTAAGGTTTAGATTTGGGGTTAGGTTTAGATTTTAGGTTTAGATTTGGGGTTAGGTTTAGATTTGGGGTTAGGTTTAGATTTTAGGTTTAGATTTGGGGTTAGGTTTAGATTTTAGGTTTAGATTTCGGGTTAGGTTTAGATTTGGGGTTAGGTTTAGATTTTAGGTTTAGATTTGGGGTTAGGTTTAGATTTTAGGTTTAGATTTGGGGTTAGGTTTAGATTTTAGGTTTAGATTTGGGGTTAGGTTTAGATTTTAGGTTTAGATTTGGGGTTAGGTTTAGATTTGGGGTTAGGTTTAGATTTGGGGTTAGGTTTAGATTTTAGTTTTAGATTTGGGGTTAGGTTTACATTTGGGGTTAGGTATAGATTTTAGGTTTAGATTTGGGGTTAGGTTTAGATTTTAGGTTTAGATTTGGGGTTAGGTTTAGATTTGGGGTTAGGTTTAGATTTTAGGTTTAGATTTGGGGTTAGGTTTAGATTTGGGGTTAGGTTTAGATTTTAGGTTTAGATTTGGGGTTAGGTTTAGATTTTAGGTTTAGATTTGGGGTTAGGTTTAGATTTGGGGTTACGTTTAAATTTTAGGTTTAGATTTGGGGTTAGGTTTAGATTTTAGGTTTAGATTTGGGGTTAGGTTTAGATTTGGGGTTAGGTTTAGATTTTAGGTTTAGATTTGGGGTTAGGTTTAGATTTTAGGTTTAGATTTGGGGTTAGGTTTAGATTTTAGGTTTAGATTTGGGGTTAGGTTTAGATTTGGGGTTAGGTTTATATTTTAGGTTTAGATTTGGGGTTAGGTTTAGATTTTAGGTTTAGATTTGGGGTAAGGTTTAGATTGGGGTTAGGTTTAGATTTTAGTTTTAGATTTGGGGTTAGGTTTAGATTTGGGGTTAGGTTTAGATTTTAGGTTTAGATTTGGGGTTAGGTTTAGATTTTAGGTTTAGATTTGGGGTTAGGTTTAGATTATAGGTTTAGATTTGGGGTTAGGTTTAGATTTGGGGTTAGGTTTAGATTTTAGGTTTAGATTTGGGGTTAGGTTTAGATTTTAGGTTTAGATTTTAGGTTTAGATTTGGGGTTAGGTTTAGATTTTAGGTTTAGATTTAAGGTTAGGTTTCGATTTCGGGTTACGTTTAGATTTTAGGTTTAGATTTGGGGTTAGGTTTAGATTTTAGGTTTAGATTTGGGGTTAGGTTTAGATTTCAGGTTTAGATTTGGGGTTAGGTTTAGATTTTAGGTTTAGATTTGGGCTTAGGTTTAGATTTGGGGTTAGGTTTAGATTTTAGGTTTAGATTTGGGGTTAGGTTTAGATTTTAGGTTTAGATTTGGGGTTAGGTTTAGATTTTAGGTTTAGATTTGGGGTTAGGTTTAGATTTGGGGTTAGGTTTAGATTTTAGGTTTGGATTTGGGGTTAGGTTTAGATTATAGGTTTAGATTTGGGGTTAGGTTTAGATTTTAGGTTTAGATTTGGGGTTAGGTTTAGATTTTAGGTTTAGATTTGGGGTTAGGTTTAGATTTGGGGTTAGGTTTAGATTTTAGGTTTAGATTTGGGGTTAGGTTTAGATTTGGGGTTAGGTTTAGATTTTAGGTTTAGATTTGGGGTTAGGTTTAGATTTTAGGTTTAGATTTGGGGTTAGGTTTAGATTTGGGGTTAGGTTTAGATTTTAGGTTTAGATTTAAGGTTAGGTTTAGATTTTAGGTTTAGATTTGGGGTTAGGTTTAGATTTGGGGTTAGGTTTAGATTTTAGGTTTAGATTTGGGGTTAGGTTTAGATTTTAGGTTTAGATTTGGGGTTAGGTTTAGATTTGGGGTTAGGTTTAGATTTTAGGTTTAGATTTGGGGTTAGGTTTAGATTTGGGGTTAGGTTTAGATTTTAGGTTTAGATTTGGGGTTAGGTTTAGATTTTAGGTTTAGATTTGGGGTTAGTTTTAGATTTGGGGTTAGGTTTAGATTTGGGGTTAGGTTTAGATTTTATGTTTAGATTTGGGGTTAGGTTTAGATTTTAGGTTTAGATTTTAGATTTAGATTTGGGGTTAGGTTTAGATTTTAGGTTTAGATTTGGGGTTAGGTTTAGATTTTAGGTTTAGTTTCAAGGTTAGGTTTCGATTTCGGGTTACGTTTAGATTTTAGATTTAGATTTGGGGTTAGGTTTAGATTTTAGGTTTAGATTTGGGGTTAGGTTTAGATTTTAGGTTTAGATTTTAGGTTTAGATTTGGGGTTAGGTTTAGATTTCAGGTTTAGATTTAAGGTTAGGTTTCGATTTCGGGTTACGTTTAGATTTTAGGTTTAGATTTGGGGTTAGGTTTAGATTTTAGGTTTAGATTTGGGGTTAGGTTTAGATTTCAGGTTTAGATTTGGGGTTAGGTTTAGATTTTAGGTTTAGATTTGGGGTTAGGTTTAGATTTGGGGTTAGGTTTAGATTTTAGGTTTAGATTTGGGGTTAGGTTTAGATTTTAGGTTTAGATTTGGGGTTAGGTTTAGATTTGGGGTTAGGTTTAGATTTTAGGTTTGGATTTGGGGTTAGGTTTAGATTATAGGTTTAGATTTGGGGTTAGGTTTAGACTTGGGGTTAGGTTTAGATTTCAGGTTTAGATTTGGGGTTAGGTTTAGATTTTAGGTTTAGATTTGGGGTTAGGTTTAGATTATAGGTTTAGATTTGGGGTTAGGTTTAGATTTGGGGTTAGGTTTAGATTTTAGGTTTAGATTTGGGGTTAGGTTTAGATTTTAGGTTTAAATTTGGGGTTAGGTTTAGATTTTAGGTTTAGATTTGGGGTTAGGTTTAGATTTTAGGTTTAGATTTGGGGTTAGGTTTAGATTTGGGGTTAGGTTTAGATTTTAGGTTTAGATTTGGGGTTAGGTTTAGATTTTAGGTTTAGATTTGGGGTTAGGTTTAGATTTGGGGTTAGGTTTAGATTTTAGGCTTAGATTTGGGGTTAAGTTTAGATTTGGGGTTAGGTTTAGATTTTAGGTTTAGATTTGGGGTTAGGTTTAGATTTTAGGTTTAGATTTGGGGTTAGGTTTAGATTTTAGGTTTAGATTTGGGGTTAGGTTTAGATTTTAGGTTTAGATTTGGGGTTAGGTTTAGATTTGGGGTTAGGTTTAGATTTTAGGTTTAGATTTGGGGTTAGGTTTAGATTTGGGGTTAGGTTTAGATTTTAGGTTTAGATTTGGGGTTAGGTTTAGATTTGGGGTTAGGTTTAGATTTTAGGTTTAGATTTGGGGTTAGGTTTAGATTTTAGGTTTAGATTTGGTGTTAGGTTTAGATTTGGGGTTACGTTTAAATTTTAGGTTTAGATTTGGGGTTAGGTTTAGATTTTAGGTTTAGATTTGGGGTTAGGTTTAGATTTTAGGTTTAGATTTGGGGTTAGGTTTAGATTTTAGGTTTAGATTTGGGGTTAGGTTTAGATTTGGGGTTAGGTTTATATTTTAGGTTTAGATTTGGGGTTAGGTTTAGATTTTAGGTTTAGATTTGGGGTAAGGTTTAGATTTGGGGTTAGGTTTAGATTTTAGTTTTAGATTTGGGGTTAGGTTTAGATTTTAGGTTTAGATTTGGGGTTAGGTTTAGATTTTAGGTTTAGATTGGGTGTTAGGTTTAGATTTGGGGTTAGGTTTAGATTTTAGGTTTAGATTTGGGGTTAGGTTTAGATTTTAGGTTTAGATTTGGGGTTAGGTTTAGATTTGGGGTTAGGTTTAGATTTTAGGTTTGGATTTGGGGTTAGGTGTAGATTTTAGGTTTAGATTTGGGGTTAGGTTTAGACTTGGGGTTATGTTTAGATTTTAGGTTTAGATTTGGGGTTAGGTTTAGATTTTAGGTTTAGATTTGGGGTTAGGTTTAGATTTTAGGTTTAGATTTGGGGTTAGGTTTAGATTTTAGGTTTAGATTTGGGGTTAGGTTTAGATTTTAGGTTTAGATTTTAGGTTTATATTTGGGGTTAGGTTTAGATTTTAGGTTTAGATTTAAGGTTAGGTTTCGATTTCGGGTTACGTTTAGATTTTAGGTTTAGATTTGGGGTTAGGTTTAGATTTTAGGTTTAGATTTGGGGTTAGGTTTAGATTTCAGGTTTAGATTTGGGGTTAGGTTTAGATTTTAGGTTTAGATTTGGGCTTAGGTTTAGATTTGGGGTTAGGTTTAGATTTTAGGTTTAGATTTGGGGTTAGGTTTAGATTTTAGGTTTAGATTTGGGGTTAGGTTTAGATTTGGGGTTAGGTTTAGATTTTAGGTTTGGATTTGGGGTTAGGTTTAGATTATAGGTTTAGATTTGGGGTTAGGTTTAGATTTTAGGTTTAGATTTGGGGTTAGGTTTAGATTTTAGGTTTAGATTTGGGGTTAGGTTTAGATTTTAGGTTTAGATTTGGGGTTAGGTTTAGATTTGGGGTTAGGTTTAGATTTTAGGTTTAGATTTGGGGTTAGGTTTAGATTTGGGGTTAGGTTTAGATTTTAGGTTTAGATTTGGGGTTAGGTTTAGATTTCAGGTTTAGATTTGGGGTTAGGTTTAGATTTTAGGTTTAGATTTGGGGTTAGGTTTAGATTTTAGGTTTAGATTTGGGGTTAGGTTTAGATTTGGGGTTAGGTTTAGATTTTAGGTTTAGATTTGGGGTTAGGTTTAGATTTTAGGTTTAGATTTGGGGTTAGGTTTAGATTTGGGGTTAGGTTTAGATTTTAGGTTTAGATTTGGGGTTAGGTTTAGATTTGGGGTTAGGTTTAGATTTTAGGTTTAGATTTGGGGTCAGGTTTAGATTTTAGGTTTAGATTTGGGGTTCGGTTTAGATTTGGGGTTAGGTTTAGATTTTATGTTTAGATTTGGGGTTAGGTTTAGATTTTAGGTTTAGATTTTAGATTTAGATTTGGGGTTAGGTTTAGATTTTAGGTTTAGATTTGGGGTTAGGTTTAGATTTTAGGTTTAGATTCAAGGTTAGGTTTCGATTTCGGGTTACGTTTAGATTTTAGATTTAGATTTGGGGTTAGGTTTAGATTTTAGGTTTAGATTTGGGGTTAGGTTTAGATTTTAGGTTTAGATTTTAGGTTTAGATTTGGGGTTAGGTTTAGATTTCAGGTTTAGATTTAAGGTTAGGTTTCGATTTCGGGTTACGTTTAGATTTTAGGTTTAGATTTGGGGTTAGGTTTAGATTTTAGGTTTAGATTTGGGGTTAGGTTTAGATTTCAGGTTTAGATTTGGGGTTAGGTTTAGATTTTAGGTTTAGATTTGGGGTTAGGTTTAGATTTGGGGTTAGGTTTAGATTTTAGGTTTAGATTTGGGGTTAGGTTTAGATTTTAGGTTTAGATTTGGGGTTAGGTTTAGAATTGGGGTTAGGTTTAGATTTTAGGTTTGGATTTGGTGTTAGGTTTAGATTATAGGTTTAGATTTGGGGTTAGGTTTAGACTTGGGGTTAGGTTTAGATTTTAGGTTTAGATTTGGGGTTAGGTTTAGATTTTAGGTTTAGATTTGGGGTTAGGTTTAGATTATAGGTTTAGATTTGGGGTTAGGTTTAGATTTGGGGTTAGGTTTAGATTTTAGGTTTAGATTTGGGGTTAGGTTTAGATTTTAGGTTTAAATTTGGGGTTAGGTTTAGATTTTAGGTTTAGATTTGGGGTTAGGTTTAGATTTTAGGTTTAGATTTGGGGTTAGGTTTAGATTTGGGGTTAGGTTTAGATTTTAGGTTTAGATTTGGGGTTAGGTTTAGATTTTAGGTTTAGATTTGTGGTTAGGTTTCGATTTTAGGTTTAGATTTGGGGTTAGGTTTAGATTTTAGGTTTAGATTTGGGGTTAGGTTTAGATTTTAGGTTTAGATTTGGGGTTAGGTTTAGATTTGGGGTTAGGTTTAGATTTTAGGTTTAGATTTGGGGTTAGGTTTAGATTTTAGGTTTAGATTTGGGGTTAGGTTTAGATTTGGGGTTAGGTTTAGATTTTAGGTTTAGATTTGGGGTTAGGTTTAGATTTTAGGTTTAGATTTGGGGTTAGGTTTAGATTTTAGGTTTAGATTTTAGGTTTAGATTTGGGGTTAGGTTTAGATTTTAGGTTTAGATTTAAGGTTAGGTTTCGATTTCGGGTTAGGTTTAGATTTTAGGTTTAGATTTGGGGTTAGGTTTAGATTTTAGGTTTAGATTTGGGGTTAGGTTTAGATTTCAGGTTTAGATTTGGGGTTAGGTTTAGATTTTAGGTTTAGATTTGGGGTTAGATTTAGATTTGGGGTTAGGTTTAGATTTTAGGTTTAGATTTGGAGTTAGGTTTAGATTTTAGATTTAGATATGGGGTTAGGTTTAGATTTGGGGTTAGGTTTAGATTTTAGGTTTAGATTTGGGGTAAGGTTTACATTGGGGGTTAGGTTTAGATTTTAGGTTTAGATTTGGGGTTAGGTTTAGATTTTAGGTTTAGATTTGGGGTTAGGTTTAGATTTTAGGTTTAGATTTGGGGTTAGGTTTAGATTTGGGGTTAGGTTTAGATTTTAGGTTTAGATTTGGGGTTAGGTTTAGATTTTAGGTTTAGATTTGGGGTTAGGTTTAGATTTGGGGTTAGGTTTAGATTTTAGGTTTAGATTTGGGGTTAGGTTTAGATTTTAGGTTTACATTTTAGATTTAGATTTGGGGTTAGGTTTAGATTTTAGGTTTAGATTTGGGGTTATGTTTAGATTTTAGGTTTAGATTTGGGGTTAGGTTTAGATTTGGGGTTAGGTTTAGATTTTAGGTTTAGATTTGGGGTTAGGTTTAGATTTGGGGTTAGGTTTAGATTTTAGGTCTAGATTTGGGGTTAGGTTTAGATTTTAGGTTTAGATATGGGGTTAGGTTTAGATTTGGGGTTAGGTTTAGATTTTAGGTTTAGATTTGGGGTTAGGTTTAGATTTGGGGTTAGGTTTAGATTTTAGGTTTAGATTTGGGGTTAGGTTTAGATTTTAGGTTTAGATTTGGGGTTAGGTTTAGATTTGGGGTTAGGTTTAGATTTTAGGTTTAGATTTGGGGTTAGGTTTAGATTTGGGGTTAGGTTTAGATTTTAGGTTTAGATTTGGGGTTAGGTTTAGATTTTAGGTTTAGATTTCGGGTTAGGTTTAGATTTGGGGTTAGGTTTAGATTTTAGGTTTAGATTTGGGGTTAGGTTTAGATTTTAGGTTTAGATTTGGGGTTAGGTTTAGATTTTAGGTTTAGATTTGGGGTTAGGTTTAGATTTTAGGTTTAGTTTTGGGGTTAGGTTTAGATTTGGGGTTAGGTTTAGATTTTAGGTTTAGATTTGGGGTTAGGTTTAGATTTGGGGTTAGGTTTAGATTTTAGGTTTAGATTTGGGGTTAGGTTTAGATTTGGGGTTAGGTTTAGATTTTAGGTTTAGATTTGGGGTTAGGTTTAGATTTTAGGTTTAGATTTGGGGTTAGGTTTAGATTTGGGGTTACGTTTAAATTTTAGGTTTAGATTTGGGGTTAGGTTTAGATTTTAGGTTTAGATTTGGGGTTAGGTTTAGATTTGGGGTTAGGTTTAGATTTTAGGTTTAGATTTGGGGTTAGGTTTAGATTTGGGGTTAGGTTTAAATTTTAGGTTTAGATTTGGGGTTAGGTTTAGATTTTAGGTTTAGATTTGGGGTAAGGTTTAGATTTGGGGTTAGGTTTAGATTTTAGTTTTAGATTTGGGGTTAGGTTTAGATTTGGGGTTAGGTTTAGATTTTAGGTTTAGATTTGGGGTTAGGTTTAGATTTTAGGTTTAGATTTCGGGTTAGGTTTAGATTTGGGGTTAGGTTTAGATTTTAGGTTTAGATTTGGGGTTAGGTTTAGATTTTAGGTTTAGATTTGGGGTTAGGTTTAGATTTTAGGTTTAGATTTGGGGTTAGGTTTAGATTTTAGGTTTAGATTTGGGGTTAGGTTTAGATTTGGGGTTAGGTTTAGATTTGGGGTTAGGTTTAGATTTTAGTTTTAGATTTGGGGTTAGGTTTACATTTGGGGTTAGGTTTAGATTTTAGGTTTAGATTTGGGGTTAGGTTTAGATTTTAGGTTTAGATTTGGGGTTAGGTTTAGATTTGGGGTTAGGTTTAGATTTTAGGTTTAGATTTGGGGTTAGGTTTAGATTTGGGGTTAGGTTTAGATTTTAGGTTTAGATTTGGGGTTAGCTTTAGATTTGGGGTTAGGTTTAGATTTTAGGTTTAGATTTGGGGTTAGGTTTAGATTTTAGGTTTAGATTTGGGGTTAGGTTTAGATTTGGGGTTACGTTTAAATTTTAGGTTTAGATTTGTGGTTAGGTTTAGATTTTAGGTTTAGATTTGGGGTTAGGTTTAGATTTGGGGTTAGGTTTAGATTTTAGGTTTAGATTTGGGGTTAGGATTAGATTTTAGGTTTAGATTTGGGGTTAGGTTTAGATTTTAGGTTTAGATTTGGGGTTAGGTTTAGATTTGGGGTTAGGTTTAGATTTTAGGTTTAGATTTGGGGTTAGGTTTAGATTTTAGGTTTAGATTTGGGGTAAGGTTTAGATTTGAGGTTAGGTTTAGATTTTAGTTTTAGATTTGGGGTTAGGTTTAGATTTGGGGTTAGGTTTAGATTTTAGGTTTAGATTTGGGGTTAGGTTTAGATTTTAGGTTTAGATTTGGGGTTAGGTTTAGATTTTAGGTTTAGATTGGGTGTTAGGTTTAGATTTGGGGTTAGGTTTAGATTTTAGGTTTAGATTTGGGTTTAGGTTTAGATTTTAGGTTTAGATTTGGGGTTAGGTTTAGATTTTAGGTTTGGATTTGGGGTTAGGTGTAGATTTTAGGTTTAGATTTGGGGTTAGGTTTAGACTTGGGGTTAGGTTTAGATTTTAGGTTTTGATTTGGGTTTAGGTTTAGATTTTAGGTTTAGATTTGGGGTTAGGTTTAGATTTTAGGTTTAGATTTGGGGTTAGGTTTAGATTTGAGGTTAGGTTTAGATTTTAGGTTTAGATTTGGGGTTAGGTTTAGATTTTAGGTTTAGATTTGGGGTTAGGTTTAGATTTGGGGTTAGGTTTAGATTTTAGGTTTAGATTTGGGGTTAGGTTTAGATTTTAGGTTTAGATTTTAGGTTTAGATTTGGGGTTAGGTTTAGATTTTAGGTTTAGATTTAAGGTTAGGTTTCGATTACGGGTTACGTTTAGATTTTAGGTTTTGATTTGGGGTTAGGTTTAGATTTTAGGTTTAGATTTGGGGTTAGGTTTAGATTTCAGGTTTAGATTTGGGGTTAGGTTTAGATTTTAGGTTTAGATTTGGGCTTAGGTTTAGATTTGGGGTTAGGTTTAGATTTTAGGTTTAGATTTGGGGTTAGGTTTAGATTTTAGGTTTAGATTTGGGGTTAGGTTTAGATTTGGGGTTAGGTTTAGATTTTAGGTTTGGATTTGGGGTTAGGTTTAGATTATAGGTTTAGATTTGGGGTTAGGTTTAGATTTTAGGTTTAGATTTGGGGTTAGGTTTAGATTTTAGGTTTAGATTTGGGGTTAGGTTTAGATTTTAGGTTTAGATTTGGGGTTAGGTTTAGATTTGGGGTTAGGTTTAGATTTTAGGTTTAGATTTGGGGTTAGGTTTAGATTTGGGGTTAGGTTTAGATTTTAGGTTTAGATTTGGGGTTAGGTTTAGATTTTAGGTTTAGATTTGGGGTTAGGTTTAGATTTGGGGTTAGGTTTAGATTTTAGGTTTAGATTTGGGGTTAGGTTTAGATTTTAGGCTTAAATTTGGGGTAAGGTTTAGATTTGGGGTTAGGTTTAGATTTTAGGTTTAGATTTGGGGTTAGGTTTAGATTTTAGGTTTAGATTTGGGGTTAGGCTTAGATTTGGGGTTAGGTTTAGATTTTAGGTTTAGATTTGGGGTTAGGTTTAGATTTTAGGTTTAGATTTGGGGTTAGGTTTAGATTTTGGGGTTAGGTTTAGATTTTAGGTTTAGATTTGGGGTTAGGTTTAGATTTTAGGTTTAGATTTGGGGTTAGGCTTAGATTTGGGGTTAGGTTTAGATTTTAGGTTTAGATTTGGGGTTAGGTTTAGATTTTAGGTTTAGATTTGGGGTTAGGTTTAGATTTGGGGTTAGGTTTAGATTTTAGGTTTAGATTTGGGGTCAGGTTTAGATTTTAGGTTTAGATTTGGGGTTAGGTTTAGATTTGGGGTTATGTTTAGATTTTATGTTTAGATTTGGGGTTATGTTTAGATTTTAGGTTTAGATTTTAGATTTAGATTTGGGGTTAGGTTTAGATTTTAGGTTTAGATTTGGGGTTAGGTTTAGATTTTAGGTTTACATTCAAGGTTAGGTTTCGATTTCGGGTTACGTTTAGATTTTAGATTTAGATTTGGGGTTAGGTTTAGATTTTAGGTTTAGATTTGGGGTTAGGTTTAGATTTTAGGTTTAGATTTTAGGTTTAGATTTGGGGTTAGGTTTAGATTTCAGGTTTAGATTTAAGGTTAGGTTTCGATTTCGGGTTACGTTTAGATTTTAGGTTTAGATTTGGGGTTAGGTTTAGATTTTAGGTTTAGATTTGGGGTTAGGTTTAGATTTCAGGTTTAGATTTGGGGTTAGGTTTAGATTTTAGGTTTAGATTTGGGGTTAGGTTTAGATTTGGGGTTAGGTTTAGATTTTAGGTTTAGATTTGGGGTTAGGTTTAGATTTGGGGTTAGGTTTAGATTTTAGGTTTGGATTTGGGGTTAGGTTTAGATTATAGGTTTAGATTTGGGGTTAGGTTTAGACTTGGGGTTAGGTTTAGATTTTAGGTTTAGATTTGGGTTTAGGTTTAGATTTTAGGTTTAGATTTGGGGTTAGGTTTAGATTTTAGGTTTGGATTTGGGGT
This sequence comes from Patagioenas fasciata, assembly GCF_037038585.1. NCBI lineage: Eukaryota > Metazoa > Chordata > Aves > Columbiformes > Columbidae > Patagioenas > Patagioenas fasciata. The sequence goes on from NW_027288812.1 coordinate 105,748, forward strand.
TAGGTGTAGATTTTAGGTTTAGATTTGGGGTTAGGTTTAGACTTGGGGTTAGGTTTAGATTTTAGGTTTTGATTTGGGTTTAGGTTTAGATTTTAGGTTTAGATTTGGGGTTAGGTTTAGATTTTAGGTTTAGATTTGGGGTTAGGTTTAGATTTGGGGTTAGGTTTAGATTTTAGGTTTAGATTTGGGGTTAGGTTTAGATTTTAGGTTTAGATTTGGGGTTAGGTTTAGATTTTAGGTTTAGATTTTAGGTTTAGATTTGGGGTTAGGTTTAGATTTTAGGTTTAGATTTAAGGTTAGGTTTCGATTACGGGTTACGTTTAGATTTTAGGTTTTGATTTGGGGTTAGGTTTAGATTTTAGGTTTAGATTTGGGGTTAGGTTTAGATTTCAGGTTTAGATTTGGGGTTAGGTTTAGATTTTAGGTTTAGATTTGGGCTTAGGTTTAGATTTGGGGTTAGGTTTAGATTTTAGGTTTAGATTTGGGGTTAGGTTTAGATTTTAGGTTTAGATTTGGGGTTAGGTTTAGATTTGGGGTTAGGTTTAGATTTTAGGTTTGGATTTGGGGTTAGGTTTAGATTATAGGTTTAGATTTTAGGTTTAGATTTTAGGTTTAGATTTGGGGTTAGGTTTAGATTTTAGGTTTAGATTTGGGGTTAGGTTTAGATTTTAGGTTTAGATTTGGGGTTAGGTTTAGATTTGGGGTTAGGTTTAGATTTTAGGTTTAGATTTGGGGTTAGGTTTAGATTTGGGGTTAGGTTTAGATTTTAGGTTTAGATTTGGGGTTAGGTTTAGATTTTAGGTTTAGATTTGGGGTTAGGTTTAGATTTGGGGTTAGGTTTAGATTTTAGGTTTAGATTTGGGGTTAGGTTTAGATTTTAGGCTTAAATTTGGGGTAAGGTTTAGATTTGGGGTTAGGTTTAGATTTTAGGTTTAGATTTGGGGTTAGGTTTAGATTTTAGGTTTAGATTTGGGGTTAGGTTTAGATTTGGGGTTAGGTTTAGATTTTAGGTTTAGATTTGGGGTTAGGTTTAGATTTTAGGTTTAGATTTGGGGTTAGGTTTAGATTTTAGGTTTAGATTTGGGGTTAGGTTTAGATTTGGGGTTAGGTTTAGATTTTAGGTTCAGATTTGGGGTCAGGTTTAGATTTTAGGTTTAGATTTGGGGTTAGGTTTAGATTTGGGGTTATGTTTAGATTTTATGTTTAGATTTGGGGTTATGTTTAGATTTTAGGTTTAGATTTTAGATTTAGATTTGGGGTTAGGTTTAGATTTTAGGTTTAGATTTGGGGTTAGGTTTAGATTTTAGGTTTACATTCAAGGTTAGGTTTCGATTTCGGGTTACGTTTAGATTTTAGATTTAGATTTGGGGTTAGGTTTAGATTTTAGGTTTAGATTTGGGGTTAGGTTTAGATTTTAGGTTTAGATTTTAGGTTTAGATTTGTGGTTAGGTTTAGATTTCAGGTTTAGATTTAAGGTTAGGTTTCGATTTCGGGTTACGTTTAGATTTTAGGTTTAGATTTGGGGTTAGGTTTAGATTTTAGGTTTAGATTTGGGGTTAGGTTTAGATTTCAGGTTTAGATTTGGGGTTAGGTTTAGATTTTAGGTTTAGATTTGGGGTTAGGTTTAGATTTGGGGTTAGGTTTAGATTTTAGGTTTAGATTTGGGGTTAGGTTTAGATTTTAGGTTTAGATTTGGGGTTAGGTTTAGATTTGGGGTTAGGTTTAGATTTTAGGTTTGGATTTGGGGTTAGGTTTAGATTATAGGTTTAGATTTGGGGTTAGGTTTAGACTTGGGGTTAGGTTTAGATTTTAGGTTTAGATTTGGGTTTAGGTTTAGATTTTAGGTTTAGATTTGGGGTTAGGTTTAGATTTTAGGTTTGGATTTGGGGTTAGGTGTAGATTTTAGGTTTAGATTTGGGGTTAGGTTTAGACTTGGGGTTAGGTTTAGATTTTAGGTTTTGATTTGGGTTTAGGTTTAGATTTTAGGTTTAGATTTGGGGTTAGGTTTAGATTTTAGGTTTAGATTTGGGGTTAGGTTTAGATTTGGGGTTAGGTTTAGATTTTAGGTTTAGATTTGGGGTTAGGTTTAGATTTTAGGTTTAGATTTGGGGTTAGGTTTAGATTTTAGGTTTAGATTTTAGGTTTAGATTTGGGGTTAGGTTTAGATTTTAGGTTTAGATTTAAGGTTAGGTTTCGATTACGGGTTACGTTTAGATTTTAGGTTTTGATTTGGGGTTAGGTTTAGATTTTAGGTTTAGATTTGGGGTTAGGTTTAGATTTCAGGTTTAGATTTGGGGTTAGGTTTAGATTTTAGGTTTAGATTTGGGCTTAGGTTTAGATTTGGGGTTAGGTTTAGATTTTAGGTTTAGATTTGGGGTTAGGTTTAGATTTTAGGTTTAGATTTGGGGTTAGGTTTAGATTTGGGGTTAGGTTTAGATTTTAGGTTTGGATTTGGGGTTAGGTTTAGATTATAGGTTTAGATTTGGGGTTAGGTTTAGATTTTAGGTTTAGATTTGGGGTTAGGTTTAGATTTTAGGTTTAGATTTGGGGTTAGGTTTAGATTTTAGGTTTAGATTTGGGGTTAGGTTTAGATTTGGGGTTAGGTTTAGATTTTAGGTTTAGATTTGGGGTTAGGTTTAGATTTGGGGTTAGGTTTAGATTTTAGGTTTAGATTTGGGGTTAGGTTTAGATTTTAGGTTTAGATTTGGGGTTAGGTTTAGATTTGGGGTTAGGTTTAGATTTTAGGTTTAGATTTGGGGTTAGGTTTAGATTTTAGGCTTAAATTTGGGGTAAGGTTTAGATTTGGGGTTAGGTTTAGATTTTAGGTTTAGATTTGGGGTTAGGTTTAGATTTTAGGTTTAGATTTGGGGTTAGGTTTAGATTTGGGGTTAGGTTTAGATTTTAGGTTTAGATTTGGGGTTAGGTTTAGATTTTAGGTTTAGATTTGGGGTTAGGTTTAGATTTTAGGTTTAGATTTGGGGTTAGGTTTAGATTTGGGGTTAGGTTTAGATTTTAGGTTCAGATTTGGGGTCAGGTTTAGATTTTAGGTTTAGATTTGGGGTTAGGTTTAGATTTGGGGTTATGTTTAGATTTTATGTTTAGATTTGGGGTTATGTTTAGATTTTAGGTTTAGATTTTAGATTTAGATTTGGGGTTAGGTTTAGATTTTAGGTTTAGATTTGGGGTTAGGTTTAGATTTTAGGTTTACATTCAAGGTTAGGTTTCGATTTCGGGTTACGTTTAGATTTTAGATTTAGATTTGGGGTTAGGTTTAGATTTTAGGTTTAGATTTGGGGTTAGGTTTAGATTTTAGGTTTAGATTTTAGGTTTAGATTTGGGGTTAGGTTTAGATTTCAGGTTTAGATTTAAGGTTAGGTTTCGATTTCGGGTTACGTTTAGATTTTAGGTTTAGATTTGGGGTTAGGTTTAGATTTTAGGTTTAGATTTGGGGTTAGGTTTAGATTTCAGGTTTAGATTTGGGGTTAGGTTTAGATTTTAGGTTTAGATTTGGGGTTAGGTTTAGATTTGGGGTTAGGTTTAGATTTTAGGTTCAGATTTGGGGTCAGGTTTAGATTTTAGGTTTAGATTTGGGGTTAGGTTTAGATTTGGGGTTATGTTTAGATTTTATGTTTAGATTTGGGGTTATGTTTAGATTTTAGGTTTAGATTTTAGATTTAGATTTGGGGTTAGGTTTAGATTTTAGGTTTAGATTTGGGGTTAGGTTTAGATTTTAGGTTTACATTCAAGGTTAGGTTTCGATTTCGGGTTACGTTTAGATTTTAGATTTAGATTTGGGGTTAGGTTTAGATTTTAGGTTTAGATTTGGGGTTAGGTTTAGATTTTAGGTTTAGATTTTAGGTTTAGATTTGGGGTTAGGTTTAGATTTCAGGTTTAGATTTAAGGTTAGGTTTCGATTTCGGGTTACGTTTAGATTTTAGGTTTAGATTTGGGGTTAGGTTTAGATTTTAGGTTTAGATTTGGGGTTAGGTTTAGATTTCAGGTTTAGATTTGGGGTTAGGTTTAGATTTTAGGTTTAGATTTGGGGTTAGGTTTAGATTTGGGGTTAGGTTTAGATTTTAGGTTTAGATTTGGGGTTAGGTTTAGATTTTAGGTTTAGATTTGGGGTTAGGTTTAGATTTGGGGTTAGGTTTAGATTTTAGGTTTAGATTTGGGGTTAGGTTTAGATTTTAGGTTTAGATTTGGGGTTAGGTTTAGATTTTAGGTTTAGATTTGGGGTTAGGTTTAGATTTTAGGTTTAGATTTGGGGTTAGGTTTAGATTTGGGGTTAGGTTTAGATTTTAGGCTTAGATTTGGGGTTAAGTTTAGATTTGGGGTTAGGTTTAGATTTTAGGTTTAGATTTGGGGTTAGGTTTAGATTTTAGGTTTAGATTTGGGGTTAGGTTTAGATTTTAGGTTTAGATTTGGGGTTAGGTTTAGATTTTAGGTTTAGATTTGGGGTTAGGTTTAGATTTGGGGTTAGGTTTAGATTTTAGGTTTAGATTTGGGGTTAGGTTTAGATTTTAGGTTTAGATTTGGGGTTAGGTTTAGATTTCAGGTTTAGATTTGGGGTTAGGTTTAGATTTTAGGTTTAGATTTGGGGTTAGGTTTAGATTTGGGGTTAGGTTTAGATTTTAGGTTTAGATTTGGGATTAGGTTTAGATTTTAGGTTTAGATTTGGGGTTAGGTTTAGATTTGGGGTTAGGTTTAGATTTTAGGTTCAGATTTGGGGTCAGGTTTAGATTTTAGGTTTAGATTTGGGGTTAGGTTTAGATTTGGGGTTATGTTTAGATTTTATGTTTAGATTTGGGGTTATGTTTAGATTTTAGGTTTAGATTTTAGATTTAGATTTGGGGTTAGGTTTAGATTTTAGGTTTAGATTTGGGGTTAGGTTTAGATTTTAGGTTTACATTCAAGGTTAGGTTTCGATTTCGGGTTACGTTTAGATTTTAGATTTAGATTTGGGGTTAGGTTTAGATTTTAGGTTTAGATTTGGGGTTAGGTTTAGATTTTAGGTTTAGATTTTAGGTTTAGATTTGGGGTTAGGTTTAGATTTCAGGTTTAGATTTAAGGTTAGGTTTCGATTTCGGGTTACGTTTAGATTTTAGGTTTAGATTTGGGGTTAGGTTTAGATTTTAGGTTTAGATTTGGGGTTAGGTTTAGATTTCAGGTTTAGATTTGGGGTTAGGTTTAGATTTTAGGTTTAGATTTGGGGTTAGGTTTAGATTTTAGGTTTAGATTTGGGGTTAGGTTTAGATTTGGGGTTATGTTTAGATTTTATGTTTAGATTTGGGGTTATGTTTAGATTTTAGGTTTAGATTTTAGATTTAGATTTGGGGTTAGGTTTAGATTTTAGGTTTAGATTTGGGGTTAGGTTTAGATTTTAGGTTTACATTCAAGGTTAGGTTTCGATTTCGGGTTACGTTTAGATTTTAGATTTAGATTTGGGGTTAGGTTTAGATTTTAGGTTTAGATTTGGGGTTAGGTTTAGATTTTAGGTTTAGATTTTAGGTTTAGATTTGGGGTTAGGTTTAGATTTCAGGTTTAGATTTAAGGTTAGGTTTCGATTTCGGGTTACGTTTAGATTTTAGGTTTAGATTTGGGGTTAGGTTTAGATTTTAGGTTTAGATTTGGGGTTAGGTTTAGATTTCAGGTTTAGATTTGGGGTTAGGTTTAGATTTTAGGTTTAGATTTGGGGTTAGGTTTAGATTTGGGGTTAGGTTTAGATTTTAGGTTTAGATTTGGGGTTAGGTTTAGATTTTAGGTTTAGACTTGGGGTTAGGTTTAGATTTGGGGTTAGGTTTAGATTTTAGGTTTAGATTTGGGGTTAGGTTTAGATTTTAGGTTTAGATTTGGGGTTAGGTTTAGATTTTAGGTTTAGATTTGGGGTTAGGTTTAGATTTTAGGTTTAGATTTGGGGTTAGGTTTAGATTTGGGGTTAGGTTTAGATTTTAGGCTTAGATTTGGGGTTAAGTTTAGATTTGGGGTTAGGTTTAGATTTTAGGTTTAGATTTGGGGTTAGGTTTAGATTTTAGGTTTAGATTTGGGGTTAGGTTTAGATTTTAGGTTTAGATTTGGGGTTAGGTTTAGATTTGGGGTTAGGTTTAGATTTTAGGTTTAGATTTGGGGTTAGGTTTAGATTTCAGGTTTAGATTTGGGGTTAGGTTTAGATTTTAGGTTTAGATTTGGGGTTAGGTTTAGATTTGGGGTTAGGTTTAGATTTTAGGTTTAGATTTGGGATTAGGTTTAGATTTTAGGTTTAGATTTGGGGTTAGGTTTAGATTTGGGGTTAGGTTTAGATTTTAGGTTTGGATTTGGGGTTAGGTTTAGATTATAGGTTTAGATTTGGGGTTAGGATTAGACTTGGGGTTAGGTTTAGATTTTAGGTTTAGATTTGGGGTTAGGTTTAGATTTTAGGTTTAGATTTGGGTTTAGGTTTATATTATAGGTTTAGATTTGGGGTTAGGTTTAGATTTGGGGTTAGGTTTAGATTTTAGGTTTAGATTTGGGGTTAGGTTTAGATTTTAGGTTTAGATTTGGGGTTAGGTTTAGATTTTAGGTTTAGATTTGGGGTTAGGTTTAGATTTGGGGTTAGGTTTAGATTTTAGGTTTAGATTTGGGGTTAGGTTTAGATTTTAGGTTTAGATTTGGGGTTAGGTTTAGATTTTAGATTTAGATTTGGGGTTAGGTTTAGATTTGGGGTTAGGTTTAGATTTTAGGTTTAGATTTGGGGTTAGGTTTAGATTTTAGGTTTAGATTTGGGGTTAGGTTTAGATTTGGGGTTAGGTTTAGATTTTAGGTTTAGATTTGGGGTTAGGTTTAGATTTTAGGTTTAGATTTGGGGTTAGGTTTAGATTTGGGGTTAGGTTTAGATTTTAGGTTTAGATTTGAGTTTAGGTTTAGATTTTAGGTTTAGATTTTAGATTTAGATTTGGGGTTAGGTTTAGATTTTAGGTTTAGATTTAAGGTTAGGTTTCGATTTCGGGTTACGTTTAGATTTTAGGTTTAGATTTGGGGTTAGGTTTAGATTTTAGGTTTAGATTTGGGGTTAGGTTTAGATTTTAGGTTTAGATTTGGGGTTAGGTTTAGATTTTAGGTTTAAATTTGGGGTTAGGTTTAGATTTTAGGTTTAGATTTGGGGTTAGGTTTAGATTTGGGGTTAGGTTTAGATTTTAGGTTTAGATTTGGGGTTAGGTTTAGATTTGGGGTTAGGTTTAGATTTTAGGTTTAGATTTGGGGTTAGGTTTAGATTTGGGGTTAGGTTTAGATTTTAGGTCTAAATTTGGGGTTAGGTTTAGATTTTAGGTTTAGATTTGGGGTTAGGTTTAGATTTTAGGTTTAGATTTGGGGTTAGGTTTAGATTTTAGGTTTAGATTTGGGGTTAGGTTTAGATTTTAGGTTTAGATTTGGGGTTAGGTTTAGATTTTAGGTTTAGATTTGGGGTTAGGTTTAGATTTGGGGTTAGGTTTAGATTTTAGGTTTAGATTTGGGGTTAGGTTTAGATTTTAGGTTTAGATTTGGGGTTAGGTTTAGATTTGGGGTTAGGTTTAGATTTTAGGTTTAGATTTGGGGTTAGGTTTAGATTTTAGGTTTAGATTTTAGATTTAGATTTGGGGTTAGGTTTAGATTTTAGGTTTAGATTTGGGGTTAGGTTTAGATTTTAGGTTTAGATTTGGGGTTAGGTTTAGATTTTAGGTTTAGATTTTAGGTTTAGATTTGGGGTTAGGTTTAGATTTTAGGTTTAGATTTGGGGTTAGGTTTAGATTTTAGGTTTAGATTTGGGGTTAGGTTTAGATTTGGGGTTAGGTTTAGATTTTAGGTTTAGATTTGGGGTTAGTTTTAGATTTTAGGTTTAGATTTGGGGTTAGGTTTAGATTTGGGGTTAGGTTTAGATTTTAGGTTTAGATTTGGGGTTAGGTTTAGATTTTAGGTTTAGATTTGGGGTTAGGTTTAGATTTTAGGTTTAGATTTGGGGTTAGGTTTAGATTTGGGGTTAGGTTTAGATTTTAGGTTTAGATTTGGGGTTAGGTTTAGATTTTAGGTTTAGATTTAAGGTTAGGTTTCGATTTCCGGTTAGGTTTAGATTTTAGGTTTAGATTTGGGGTTAGGTTTAGATTTTAGGTTTAGATTTTAGGTTTAGATTTGGGGTTAGGTTTAGATTTTAGGTTTAGATTTAAGGTTAGGTTTCGATTTCGGGTTACGTTTAGATTTTAGGTTTAGATTTGGGGTTAGGTTTAGATTTTAGGTTTAGATTTGGGGTTAGGTTTAGATTTCAGGTTTAGATTTGTGGTTAGGTTTAGATTTTAGGTTTAGATTTGGGGTTAGGTTTAGATTTGGGGTTAGGTTTAGATTTTAGGTTTAGATTTGGGGTTAGGTTTAGATTTGGGGTTAGGTTTAGATTTTAGGTTTAGATTTGGGGTTAGGTTTAGATTTGGGGTTAGGTTTAGATTTTAGGTTTAGATTTGGGGTTAGGTTTAGATTTTAGGTTTAGATTTGGGGTTAGGTTTAGATTTTAGGTTTAGATTTTAGGTTTAGATTTGGGGTTAGGTTTAGATTTTAGGTTTAGATTTAAGGTTAGGTTTCGATTTCGGCTTACGTTTAGATTTTAGGTTTAGATTTGGGGTTAGGTTTAGATTTTAGGTTTAGATTTGGGGTTAGGTTTAGATTTTAGGTTTATATTTAAGGTTAGGTTTCGATTTCGGGTTAGATTTAGATTTTAGGTTTAGATTTGGGGTTAGGTTTAGATTTTAGGTTTAGATTTGGGGTTAGGTTTAGATTTTAGGTTTAGATTTGGGGTTAGGTTTAGACTTGGGGTTAGGTTTAGATTTTAGGTTTAGATTTGGGGTTAGGTTTAGATTTTAGGTTTAGATTTGGGGTTAGGTTTAGATTATAGGTTTAGATTTGGGGTTAGGTTTAGATTTGGGGTTAGGTTTAGATTTTAGGTTTAGATTTGGGGTTAGGTTTAGATTTTAGGTATAAATTTGGGGTTAGGTTTAGATTTTAGTTTTAGATTTGGGGTTAGGTTTAGATTTGGGGTTAGGTTTAGATTTTAGGTTTAGATTTGGGGTTAGGTTTAGATTTGGGGTTAGGTTTAGATTTTAGGTTTAGATTTGGGGTTAGGTTTAGATTTGGGGTTAGGTTTAGATTTTAGGTCTAGATTTGGGGTTAGGTTTAGATTTTAGGTTTAGATTTGGGGTTAGGTTTAGATTTTAGGTTTAGATTTGGGGTTAGGTTTAGATTTTAGGTTTAGATTTGGGGTTAGGTTTAGATTTGGGGTTAGGTTTAGATTTTAGGTTTAGATTTGGGGTTAGGTTTAGATTTGGGGTTAAGTTTAGATTTTAGGTTTAGATTTGGGGTTAGGTTTAGATTTTAGGTTTAGATTTGGGGTTAGGTTTAGATTTTAGGTTTAGATTTGGGGTTAGGTTTAGATTTGGGGTTAGGTTTAGATTTTAGGTTTAGATTTGGGTTTAGGTTTAGATTTTAGGTTTAGATTTGGGGTTAGGTTTAGATTTGGGGTTAGGTTTAGATTTTAGGTTTAGATTTGGGGTTAGGTTTAGATTTTAGGTTTAGATTTTAGATTTAGATTTGGGGTTAGGTTTAGATTTTAGGTTTAGATTTGGGGTTAGGTTTAGATTTTAGGTTTAGATTTAAGGTTAGGATTCGATTTGGGGTTACGTTTAGATTTTAGATTTAGATTTGGGGTTAGGTTTAGATTTTAGGTTTACATTTGGGGTTAGGTTTAGATTTTAGGTTTAGATTTGGGGTTAGGTTTAGATTTGGGGTTAGGTTTAGATTTTAGGTTTAGATTTGGGGTTAGGTTTAGATTTGGGGTTAGGTTTAGATTCTAGGTTTAGATTTGGGGTTAGGTTTAGATTTGGGGTTAGGTTTAGATTTTAGGTTTAGATTTGGGGTTAGGTTTAGATTTGGGGTTAGGTTTAGATTTTAGGTTTAGATTTGGGGTTAGGTTTAGATTTTGCGTTTAGATTTTAGGTTTAGATTTGGGGTTAGGTTTAGATTTTAGGTTTAGATTTGGGGTTAGGTTTAGATTTTAGGTTTAGATTTGGGGTTAGGTTTAGATTTGGGGTTAGGTTTAGATTTTAGGTTTAGATTTGGGGTTAGGTTTAGATTTCAGGTTTAGATTTGGGGTTAGGTTTAGATTTTAGGTTTAGATTTGGGGTTAGGTTTAGATTTTAGGTTTAGATTTGGGGTTAGGTTTAGATTTTAGGTTTAGATTTGGGGTTAGGTTTAGATTTGGGGTTAGGTTTAGATTTTAGGTTTAGATTTGGGGTTAGGTTTAGATTTTAGGTTTAGATTTAAGGTTAGGTTTCGATTTCGGGTTAGGTTTAGATTTTAGGTTTAGATTTGGGGTTAGGTTTAGATTTTAGGTTTAGATTTTAGGTTTAGATTTGGGGTTAGGTTTAGATTTTAGGTTTAGATTTAAGGTTAGGTTTCGATTTCGGGTTACGTTTAGATTTTAGGTTTAGATTTGGGGTTAGGTTTAGATTTTAGGTTTAGATTTGGGGTTAGGTTTAGATTTCAGGTTTAGATTTGGGTTTAGGTTTAGATTTTAGGTTTAGATTTTAGGTTTAGATTTGGGGTTAGGTTTAGATTTTAGGTTTAGATTTGGGGTTAGGTTTAGATTTGGGGTTAGGTTTAGATTTTAGGTTTAGATTTGGGGTTAGGTTTAGATTTTAGGTTTAGATTTGGGGTTAGGTTTAGATTTGGGGTTAGGTTTAGATTTTAGGTTTAGATTTGGGGTTAGGTTTAGATTTTAGGTTTAGATTTTAGGTTTAGATTTGGGGTTAGGTTTAGATTTTAGGTTTAGATTTAAGGTTAGGTTTCGATTTCGGCTTACGTTTAGATTTTAGGTTTAGATTTGGGGTTAGGTTTAGATTTTAGTTTTAGATTTGGGGTTAGGTTTAGATTTCAGGTTTAGATTTGGGGTTAGGTTTAGATTTTAGGTTTAGATTTGGGGTTAGGTTTAGATTTGGGGTTAGGTTTAGATTTTAGGTTTAGATTTGGGGTTAGGTTTAGATTTTAGGTTTAGATTTGGGGTTAGGTTTAGATTTGGGGTTAGGTTTAGATTTTAGGTTTGGATTTGGGGTTAGGTTTAGATTTTAGGTTTAGATTTGGGGTTAAGTTTAGATTTTAGGTTTGGATTTGGGGTTAGGTTTAGATTATAGGTTTAGATTTGGGGTTAGCTTTAGATTTGGGGTTAGGTTTAGATTTTAGGTTTAGATTTGGGGTTAGGTTTAGATTTTAAATTTAGATTTGGGGTTAGGTTTAGATTTGGGGTTAGGTTTAGATTTTAGGTTTAGATTTGGGGTTAGGTTTAGTTTTTAGGTTTAGATTTAAGGTTAGGTTTCGATTTCGGGTTACGTTTAGATTTTAGATTTAGATTTGGGGTTAGGTTTAGATTTTAGGTTTAAATTTGGGGTTAGGTTTAGATTTTAGGTTTAGATTTGGGTTTAGGTTTAGATTTGGGGTTAGGTTTAGATTTTAGGTTTAGATTTGGGGTTAGGTTTAGATTTGGGGTTAGGTTTAGATTCTAGGTTTAGATTTGGGGTTAGGTTTAGATTTGGGGTTAGGTTTAGATTTTAGGTTTAGATTTGGGGTTAGGTTTAGATTTGGGGTTAGGTTTAGATTCTAGGTTTAGATTTGGGGTTAGGTTTAGATTTGGGGTTAGGTTTAGATTTTAGGTTTAGATTTGGGGTTAGGTTTAGATTTTAGGTTTAGATTTGGGGTTAGGTTTAGATTTGGGGTTAGGTTTAGATTTTAGGTTTAGATTTGGGGTTAGGTTTAGATTTTAGGTTTAGATTTAAGGTTAGGTTTCGATTTCGGGTTAGGTTTAGATTTTAGGTTTAGATTTGGGGTTAGGTTTAGATTTTAGGTTTAGATTTTAGGTTTAGATTTGGGGTTAGGTTTAGATTTTAGGTTTAGATTTAAGGTTAGGTTTCGATTTCGGGTTACGTTTAGATTTTAGGTTTAGATTTGGGGTTAGGTTTAGATTTTAGGTTTAGATTTGGGGTTAGGTTTAGATTTCAGGTTTAGATTTGGGGTTAGGTTTAGATTTTAGGTTTAGATTTGGGGTTAGGTTTAGATTTGGGGTTAGGTTTAGATTTTAGGTTTAGATTTGGGGTTAGGTTTAGATTTGGGGTTAGGTTTAGATTTTAGGTTTAGATTTGGGGTTAGGTTTAGATTTTAGGTTTAGATTTGGGGTTAGGTTTAGATTTGGGGTTAGGTTTAGATTTTAGGTTTAGATTTGGGGTTAGGTTTAGATTTTAGGTTTAGATTTTAGGTTTAGATTTGGGGTTAGGTTTAGATTTTAGGTTTAGATTTAAGGTTAGGTTTCGATTTCGGCTTACGTTTAGATTTTAGGTTTAGATTTGGGGTTAGGTTTAGATTTTAGTTTTAGATTTGGGGTTAGGTTTAGATTTCAGGTTTAGATTTGGGGTTAGGTTTAGATTTTAGGTTTAGATTTGGGGTTAGGTTTAGATTTGGGGTTAGGTTTAGATTTTAGGTTTAGATTTGGGGTTAGGTTTAGATTTTAGGTTTAGATTTGGGGTTAGGTTTAGATTTGGGGTTAGGTTTAGATTTTAGGTTTGGATTTGGGGTTAGGTTTAGATTTTAGGTTTAGATTTGGGGTTAGGTTTAGATTTGGGGTTAGGTTTAGATTTTAGGTTTGGATTTGGGGTTAGGTTTAGATTATAGGTTTAGATTTGGGGTTAGGTTTAGATTTGGGGTTAGGTTTAGATTTTAGGTTTAGATTTGGGGTGAGGTTTAGATTTTAGGTTTAGATTTGGGGTTAGGTTTAGATTTGGGGTTAGGTTTAGATTTTAGGTTTAGATTTGGGGTTAGGTTTAGTTTTTAGGTTTAGATTTAAGGTTAGGTTTCGATTTCGGGTTACGTTTAGATTTTAGATTTAGATTTGGGGTTAGGTTTAGATTTTAGGTTTAAATTTGGGGTTAGGTTTAGATTTTAGGTTTAGATTTGGGGTTAGGTTTAGATTTGGGGTTAGGTTTAGATTTTAGGTTTAGATTTGGGGTTAGGTTTAGATTTGGGGTTAGGTTTAGATTCTAGGTTTAGATTTGGGGTTAGGTTTAGATTTGGGGTTAGGTTTAGATTTTAGGTTTAGATTTGGGGTTAGGTTTAGATTTGGGGTTAGGTTTAGATTTTAGGTTTAGATTTGGGGTTAGGTTTAGATTTGGGGTTAGGTTTAGATTTTAGGTTTAGATTTGGGGTTAGGTTTAGATTTTAGGTTTAGATTTGGGGTTAGGTTTAGATTTTAGGTTTAGATTTGGGGTTAGGTTTAGATTTGGGGTTAGGTTTAGATTTTAGGTTTAGATTTGGGGTTAGGTTTAGATTTGGGGTTAGGTTTAGATTTTAGGTTTAGATTTGGGGTTAGGTTTAGATTTGGGGTTAGGTTTAGATTTTAGGTTTAGATTTGGGGTTAGGTTTAGATTTGGGGTTAGGTTTAGATTTTAGGTTTAGATTTGGGTTTAGGTTTAGATTTTAGGTTTAGATTTTAGATTTAGATTTGGGGTTAGGTTTAGATTTTAGGTTTAGATTTAAGGTTAGGTTTCGATTTCGGGTTACGTTTAGATTTTAGGTTTAGATTTGGGGTTAGGTTTAGATTTTAGGTTTAGATTTGGGGTTAGGTTTAGATTTCAGGTTTAGATTTGGGGTTAGGTTTAGATTTTAGGTTTAGATTTGGGGTTAGGTTTAGATTTGGGGTTAGGTTTAGATTTTAGGTTTAGATTTGGGGTTAGGTTTAGATTTGGGGTTAGGTTTAGATTTTAGGTTTAGATTTGGGGTTAGGTTTAGATTTTAGGTTTAGATTTGGGGTTAGGTTTAGATTTTAGGTTTAGATTTGGGGTTAGGTTTAGATTTTAGGTTTGGATTTGGGGTTAGGTTTAGATTTTAGGTTTAGATTTGGGGTTAGGTTTAGATTTTAGGTTTAGATTTGGGGTTAGGTTTAGATTTTAGGTTTAGATTTGGGGTTAGGTTTAGATTTTAGGTTTAGATTTAAGGTTAGGTTTGGATTTGGGGTTAGGTTTAGATTTTAGGTTTAGATTTGGGGTTAGGTTTAGATTTTAGGTTTAGATTTGGGGTTAGGTTTAGATTTTAGGTTTAGATTTGGGGTTAGGTTTAGACTTGGTGTTAGGTTTAGATTTTAGGTTTAGATTTGGGGTTAGGTTTAGATTTTAGGTTTATATTTGGGGTTAGGTTTAGATTATAGGTTTAAATTTGGGGTTAGGTTTAGATTTTAGGTTTAGATTTGGGGTTAGGTTTAGATTTTAGGTTTAGATTTGGGGTTAGGTTTAGATTTGGGGTTAGGTTTAGATTTTAGGTTTAGATTTGGGGTTAGGGTTAGATTTGGGGTTAGGTTTAGATTTTAGGTCTAGATTTGGGGTTAGGTTTAGATTTTAGGTTTAGATTTGGGGTTAGGTTTAGATTTGGGGTTAGGTTTAGATTTTAGGTTTAGATTTGGGGTTAGGTTTAGATTTGGGGTTAGGTTTAGATTTTAGGTTTAGATTTGGGGTTAGGTTTAGATTTTAGGTTTAGATTTGGGGTTAGGTTTAGATTTGGGGTTAGGTTTAGATTTTAGGTTTAGATTTGGGGTTAGGTTTAGATTTTAGGTTTAGATTTGGGGTTAGGTTTAGATTTGGGGTTAGGTTTAGATTTTAGGTTTAGATTTGGGGTTAGGTTTAGATTTTAGGTTTAGATTTTAGATTTAGATTTGGGGTTAGGTTTAGATTTTAGGTTTAGATTTGGGGTTAGGTTTAGATTTTAGGTTTAGATTTAAGGTTAGGTTTCGATTTCGGGTTACGTTTAGATTTTAGATTTAGATTTGGGGTTAGGTTTAGATTTTAGGTTTAAATTTGGGGTTAGGTTTAGATTTGGGGTTAGGTTTAGATTCTAGGTTTAGATTTGGGGTTAGGTTTAGATTTGGGGTTAGGTTTAGATTTTAGGTTTAGATTTGGGGTTAGGTTTAGATTTGGGGTTAGGTTTAGATTCTAGGTTTAGATTTGGGGTTAGGTTTAGATTTGGGGTTAGGTTTAGATTCTAGGTTTAGATTTGGGGTTAGGTTTAGATTTGGGGTTAGGTTTAGATTTTAGGTTTAGATTTGGGGTTAGGTTTAGATTTTAGGTTTAGATTTGGGGTTAGGTTTAGATTTGGGGTTAGGTTTAGATTTTAGGTTTAGATTTGGGGTTAGGTTTAGATTTTAGGTTTAGATTTAAGGTTAGGTTTCGATTTCGGGTTAGGTTTAGATTTTAGGTTTAGATTTGGGGTTAGGTTTAGATTTTAGGTTTAGATTTTAGGTTTAGATTTGGGGTTAGGTTTAGATTTTAGGTTTAGATTTAAGGTTAGGTTTCGATTTCGGGTTACGTTTAGATTTTAGGTTTAGATTTGGGGTTAGGTTTAGATTTTAGGTTTAGATTTGGGGTTAGGTTTAGATTTCAGGTTTAGATTTGGGGTTAGGTTTAGATTTTAGGTTTAGATTTGGGGTTAGGTTTAGATTTGGGGTTAGGTTTAGATTTTAGGTTTAGATTTGGGGTTAGGTTTAGATTTGGGGTTAGGTTTAGATTTTAGGTTTAGATTTGGGGTTAGGTTTAGATTTTAGGTTTAGATTTGGGGTTAGGTTTAGATTTGGGGTTAGGTTTAGATTTTAGGTTTAGATTTGGGGTTAGGTTTAGATTTTAGGTTTAGATTTTAGGTTTAGATTTGGGGTTAGGTTTAGATTTTAGGTTTAGATTTAAGGTTAGGTTTCGATTTCGGCTTACGTTTAGATTTTAGGTTTAGATTTGGGGTTAGGTTTAGATTTTAGTTTTAGATTTGGGGTTAGGTTTAGATTTCAGGTTTAGATTTGGGGTTAGGTTTAGATTTTAGGTTTAGATTTGGGGTTAGGTTTAGATTTGGGGTTAGGTTTAGATTTTAGGTTTAGATTTGGGGTTAGGTTTAGATTTTAGGTTTAGATTTGGGGTTAGGTTTAGATTTGGGGTTAGGTTTAGATTTTAGGTTTGGATTTGGGGTTAGGTTTAGATTTTAGGTTTAGATTTGGGGTTAGGTTTAGATTTGGGGTTAGGTTTAGATTTTAGGTTTGGATTTGGGGTTAGGTTTAGATTATAGGTTTAGATTTGGGGTTAGGTTTAGATTTGGGGTTAGGTTTAGATTTTAGGTTTAGATTTGGGGTGAGGTTTAGATTTTAGGTTTAGATTTGGGGTTAGGTTTAGATTTGGGGTTAGGTTTAGATTTTAGGTTTAGATTTGGGGTTAGGTTTAGTTTTTAGGTTTAGATTTAAGGTTAGGTTTCGATTTCGGGTTACGTTTAGATTTTAGATTTAGATTTGGGGTTAGGTTTAGATTTTAGGTTTAAATTTGGGGTTAGGTTTAGATTTTAGGTTTAGATTTGGGGTTAGGTTTAGATTTGGGGTTAGGTTTAGATTTTAGGTTTAGATTTGGGGTTAGGTTTAGATTTGGGGTTAGGTTTAGATTCTAGGTTTAGATTTGGGGTTAGGTTTAGATTTGGGGTTAGGTTTAGATTTTAGGTTTAGATTTGGGGTTAGGTTTAGATTTGGGGTTAGGTTTAGATTTTAGGTTTAGATTTGGGGTTAGGTTTAGATTTGGGGTTAGGTTTAGATTTTAGGTTTAGATTTGGGGTTAGGTTTAGATTTTAGGTTTAGATTTGGGGTTAGGTTTAGATTTTAGGTTTAGATTTGGGGTTAGGTTTAGATTTGGGGTTAGGTTTAGATTTTAGGTTTAGATTTGGGGTTAGGTTTAGATTTGGGGTTAGGTTTAGATTTTAGGTTTAGATTTGGGGTTAGGTTTAGATTTGGGGTTAGGTTTAGATTTTAGGTTTAGATTTGGGGTTAGGTTTAGATTTGGGGTTAGGTTTAGATTTTAGGTTTAGATTTGGGTTTAGGTTTAGATTTTAGGTTTAGATTTTAGATTTAGATTTGGGGTTAGGTTTAGATTTTAGGTTTAGATTTAAGGTTAGGTTTCGATTTCGGGTTACGTTTAGATTTTAGGTTTAGATTTGGGGTTAGGTTTAGATTTTAGGTTTAGATTTGGGGTTAGGTTTAGATTTCAGGTTTAGATTTGGGGTTAGGTTTAGATTTTAGGTTTAGATTTGGGGTTAGGTTTAGATTTGGGGTTAGGTTTAGATTTTAGGTTTAGATTTGGGGTTAGGTTTAGATTTGGGGTTAGGTTTAGATTTTAGGTTTAGATTTGGGGTTAGGTTTAGATTTTAGGTTTAGATTTGGGGTTAGGTTTAGATTTTAGGTTTAGATTTGGGGTTAGGTTTAGATTTTAGGTTTGGATTTGGGGTTAGGTTTAGATTTTAGGTTTAGATTTGGGGTTAGGTTTAGATTTTAGGTTTAGATTTGGGGTTAGGTTTAGATTTTAGGTTTAGATTTGGGGTTAGGTTTAGATTTTAGGTTTAGATTTAAGGTTAGGTTTGGATTTGGGGTTAGGTTTAGATTTTAGGTTTAGATTTGGGGTTAGGTTTAGATTTTAGGTTTAGATTTGGGGTTAGGTTTAGATTTTAGGTTTAGATTTGGGGTTAGGTTTAGACTTGGTGTTAGGTTTAGATTTTAGGTTTAGATTTGGGGTTAGGTTTAGATTTTAGGTTTATATTTGGGGTTAGGTTTAGATTATAGGTTTAAATTTGGGGTTAGGTTTAGATTTTAGGTTTAGATTTGGGGTTAGGTTTAGATTTTAGGTTTAGATTTGGGGTTAGGTTTAGATTTGGGGTTAGGTTTAGATTTTAGGTTTAGATTTGGGGTTAGGGTTAGATTTGGGGTTAGGTTTAGATTTTAGGTCTAGATTTGGGGTTAGGTTTAGATTTTAGGTTTAGATTTGGGGTTAGGTTTAGATTTGGGGTTAGGTTTAGATTTTAGGTTTAGATTTGGGGTTAGGTTTAGATTTGGGGTTAGGTTTAGATTTTAGGTTTAGATTTGGGGTTAGGTTTAGATTTTAGGTTTAGATTTGGGGTTAGGTTTAGATTTGGGGTTAGGTTTAGATTTTAGGTTTAGATTTGGGGTTAGGTTTAGATTTTAGGTTTAGATTTGGGGTTAGGTTTAGATTTGGGGTTAGGTTTAGATTTTAGGTTTAGATTTGGGGTTAGGTTTAGATTTTAGGTTTAGATTTTAGATTTAGATTTGGGGTTAGGTTTAGATTTTAGGTTTAGATTTGGGGTTAGGTTTAGATTTTAGGTTTAGATTTAAGGTTAGGTTTCGATTTCGGGTTACGTTTAGATTTTAGATTTAGATTTGGGGTTAGGTTTAGATTTTAGGTTTAAATTTGGGGTTAGGTTTAGATTTTAGGTTTAGATTTGGGGTTAGGTTTAGATTTGGGGTTAGGTTTAGATTTTAGGTTTAGATTTGGGGTTAGGTTTAGATTTTAGGTTTAGATTTTAGATTTAGATTTGGGGTTAGGTTTAGATTTTAGGTTTAGATTTATGGTTAGGTTTCGATTTCGGGTTACGTTTAGATTTTAGGTTTAGATTTGGGGTTAGGTTTAGATTTTAGGTTTAGATTTGGGGTTAGGTTTAGATTTCAGGTTTAGATTTGGGGTTAGGTTTAGATTTTAGGTTTAGATTTGGGGTTAGGTTTAGATTTTAGGTTTAGATTTGGGGTTAGGTTTAGATTTTAGGTTTAGATTTGGGGTTAGGTTTAGATTTGGGGTTAGGTTTAGATTTTAGGTTTAGATTTGGGGTTAGGTTTAGATTTTAGGTTTAGATTTGGGGTTAGGTTTAGATTTGGGGTTAGGTTTAGATTTTAGGTTTAGATTTGGGGTTAGGTTTAGATTTTAGGTTTAGATTTGGGGTTAGGTTTAGATTTGGGGTTAGGTTTAGATTTTAGGTTTAGATTTGGGGTTAGGTTTAGATTTTAGGTTTAGATTTTAGGTTTAGATTTGGGGTTAGGTTTAGATTTTAGGTTTAGATTTGGGGTTAGGTTTAGATTTTAGGTTTAGATTTAAGGTTAGGTTTCGATTTCGGGTTACGTTTAGATTTTAGATTTAGATTTGGGGTTAGGTTTAGATTTTAGGTTTAGATTTGGGGTTAGGTTTAGATTTTAGGTTTAGATAGGGGTTAGGTTTAGATTTGGGGTTAGGTTTAGATTTTAGGTTTAGATTTGGGGTTAGGTTTAGATTTGGGGTTAGGTTTAGATTCTAGGTTTAGATTTGGGGTTAGGTTTAGATTTGGGGTTAGGTTTAGATTTTAGGTTTAGATTTGGGGTTAGGTTTAGATTTGGGGTTAGGTTTAGATTTTAGGTTTAGATTTGGGGTTAGGTTTAGATTTTAGGTTTAGATTTGGGGTTAGGTTTAGATTTGGGGTTAGGTTTAGATTTTAGGTTTAGATTTGGGGTTAGGTTTAGATTTTAGGTTTAGATTTGGGGTTAGGTTTAGATTTTAGGTTTAGATTTGGGGTTAGGTTTAGATTTGGGGTTAGGTTTAGATTTTAGGTTTAGATTTGGGGTTAGGTTTAGATTTTAGGTTTAGATTTTAGATTTAGATTTGGGGTTAGGTTTAGATTTTAGGTTTAGATTTATGGTTAGGTTTCGATTTCGGGTTACGTTTAGATTTTAGGTTTAGATTTGGGGTTAGGTTTAGATTTTAGGTTTAGATTTGGGGTTAGGTATAGATTTCAGGTTTAGATTTGGGGTTAGGTTTAGATTTTAGGTTTAGATTTGGGGTTAGGTTTAGATTTGGGGTTAGGTTTAGATTTTAGGTTTAGATTTTAGGTTTAGATTTGGGGTTAGGTTTAGATTTTAGGTTTAGATTTGGGGTTAGGTTTAGATTTTAGGTTTAGATTTGGGGTTAGGTTTAGATTTTAGGTTTAGATTTGGGGTTAGGTTTAGATTTGGGGTTAGGTTTAGATTTTAGGTTTAGATTTGGGGTTAGGTTTAGATTATAGGTTTAGATTTGGGGTTAGGTTTAGATTTTAGGTTTATATTTAAGGTTAGGTTTCGATTTCGGGTTACGTTTAGTTTTTAGGTTTAGATTTGGGGTTAGGTTTAGATTTTAGGTTTAGATTTGGGGTTAGGTTTAGATTTCAGGTTTAGATTTGGGGTTAGGTTTAGATTTTAGCTTTAGATTTGGGGTTAAGTTTAGATTTGGGGTTAGGTTTAGATTTTAGGTTTAGATTTGGGGTTAGGTTTAGATTTGGGGTTAGGTTTAGATTTTAGGTTTAGATTTGGGGTTAGGTTTAGATTTGGGGTTAGGTTTAGATTTTAGGTTTAGATTTGGGGTTAGGTTTAGATTTTAGGTTTAGATTTGGGGTTAGGTTTAGATTTTAGGTTTAGATTTGGGGTTAGGTTTAGATTTTAGGTTTAGATTTGGGGTTAGGTTTAGATTTTAGGTTTAGATTTGGGGTTAGGTTTAGATTTGGGGTTAGGTTTAGATTTTAGGTTTAGATTTGGGGTTAGGTTTAGATTTGGGGTTAGGTTTAGATTTGGGGTTAGGTTTAGATTTTAGGTTTAGATTTGGGGTTAGGTTTAGATTTGGGGTTAGGTTTAGATTTTAGGTTTAGATTTGGGGTTAGGTTTAGATTTTAGGTTTAGATTTTAGATTTAGATTTGGGTTTAGGTTTAGATTTTAGGTTTAGATTTGGGGTTAGGTTTAGATTTTAGGTTTAGATTTGGGGTTAGGTTTAGATTTTAGGTTTAGATTTGGGGTTAGGTTTAGATTTTAGGTTTAGATTTGGGGTTAGGTTTAGATTTTAGGTTTAGATTTGGGGTTAGGTTTAGATTTGGGGTTAGGTTTAGATTTTAGGTTTAGATTTGGGGTTAGGTTTAGATTTTAGGTTTAGATTTTAGATTTAGATTTGGGGTTAGGTTTAGATTTTAGGTTTAGATTTATGGTTAGGTTTCGATTTGGGGTTAGGTTTAGATTTTAGGTTTAGATTTGGGGTTAGGTTTAGATTTTAGGTTTAGATTTGGGGTTAGGTATAGATTTCAGGTTTAGATTTGGGGTTAGGTTTAGATTTTAGGTTTAGATTTGGGGTTAGGTTTAGATTTGGGGTTAGGTTTAGATTTTAGGTTTAGATTTTAGGTTTAGATTTGGGGTTAGGTTTAGATTTTAGGTTTAGATTTGGGGTTAGGTTTAGATTTTAGGTTTAGATTTGGGGTTAGGTTTAGATTTTAGGTTTAGATTTGGGGTTAGGTTTAGATTTGGGGTTAGGTTTAGATTTTAGGTTTAGATTTGGGGTTAGGTTTAGATTATAGGTTTAGATTTGGGGTTAGGTTTAGATTTTAGGTTTATATTTAAGGTTAGGTTTCGATTTCGGGTTACGTTTAGTTTTTAGGTTTAGATTTGGGGTTAGGTTTAGATTTTAGGTTTAGATTTGGGGTTAGGTTTAGATTTCAGGTTTAGATTTGGGGTTAGGTTTAGATTTTAGGTTTAGATTTGGGGTTAAGTTTAGATTTGGGGTTAGGTTTAGATTTTAGGTTTAGATTTGGGGTTAGGTTTAGATTTGGGGTTAGGTTTAGAATTTAGGTTTAGATTTGGGGTTAGGTTTAGATTTGGGGTTAGGTTTAGATTTTAGGTTTAGATTTGGGGTTAGGTTTATATTTTAGGTTTAGATTTGGGGTTAGGTTTAGATTTTAGGTTTAGATTTGGGGTTAGGTTTAGATTTGGGGTTAGGTTTAGATTTTAGGTTTAGATTTGGGGTTAGGTTTAGATTTGGGGTTAGGTTTAGATTTGGGGTTAGGTTTAGATTTTAGGTTTAGATTTGGGGTTAGGTTTAGATTTGGGGTTAGGTTTAGATTTTAGGTTTAGATTTTAGGTTTAGATTTGGGGTTAGGTTTAGATTTTAGGTTTAGATTTGGGGTTAGGTTTAGATTTCAGGTTTAGATTTGGGGTTAGGTTTAGATTCTAGGTTTAGATTTGGGGTTAGGTTTAGATTTTAGGTTTAGATTTGGGGTTAGGTTTAGATTTGGGGTTAGGTTTAGATTTTAGGTTTAGATTTGGGGTTAGGTTTAGATTTTAGGTTTATATTTAAGGTTAGGTTTCGATTTCGGGTTACGTTTAGTTTTTAGGTTTAGATTTGGGGTTAGGTTTAGATTTTAGGTTTAGATTTGGGGTTAGGTTTAGATTTCAGGTTTAGATTTGGGGTTAGGTTTAGATTTTAGGTTTAGATTTGGGGTTAAGTTTAGATTTGGGGTTAGGTTTAGATTTTAGGTTTAGATTTGGGGTTAGGTTTAGATTTGGGGTTAGGTTTAGATTTTAGGTTTAGATTTGGGGTTAGGTTTAGATTTGGGGTTAGGTTTAGATTTTAGGTTTAGATTTGGGGTTAGGTTTAGATTTTAGGTTTAGATTTGGGGTTAGGTTTAGATTTTAGGTTTAGATTTGGGGTTAGGTTTAGATTTTAGGTTTAGATTTGGGGTTAGGTTTAGATTTTAGGTTTAGATTTGGGGTTAGGTTTAGATTTGGGGTTAGGTTTAGATTTTAGGTTTAGATTTGGGGTTAGGTTTAGATTTGGGGTTAGGTTTAGATTTGGGGTTAGGTTTAGATTTTAGGTTTAGATTTGGGGTTAGGTTTAGATTTTAGGTTTAGATTTTAGATTTAGATTTGGGTTTAGGTTTAGATTTTAGGTTTAGATTTGGGGTTAGGTTTAGATTTTAGGTTTAGATTTGGGGTTAGGTTTAGATTTTAGGTTTAGATTTGGGGTTAGGTTTAGATTTTAGGTTTAGATTTGGGGTTAGGTTTAGATTTTAGGTTTAGATTTGGGGTTAGGTTTAGATTTGGGGTTAGGTTTAGATTTTAGGTTTAGATTTGGGGTTAGGTTTAGATTTTAGGTTTAGATTTTAGATTTAGATTTGGGGTTAGGTTTAGATTTTAGGTTTAGATTTATGGTTAGGTTTCGATTTCGGGTTACGTTTAGATTTTAGGTTTAGATTTGGGGTTAGGTTTAGATTTTAGGTTTAGATTTTAGATTTAGATTTGGGGTTAGGTTTAGATTTTAGGTTTAGATTTATGGTTAGGTTTCGATTTCGGGTTACGTTTAGATTTTAGGTTTAGATTTGGGGTTAGGTTTAGATTTTAGGTTTAGATTTGGGGTTAGGTATAGATTTCAGGTTTAGATTTGGGGTTAGGTTTAGATTTTAGGTTTAGATTTGGGGTGAGGTTTAGATTTGGGGTTAGGTTTAGATTTTAGGTTTAGATTTTAGGTTTAGATTTGGGGTTAGGTTTAGATTTTAGGTTTAGATTTGGGGTTAGGTTTAGATTTTAGGTTTAGATTTGGGGTTAGGTTTAGATTTTAGGTTTAGATTTGGGGTTAGGTTTAGATTTGGGGTTAGGTTTAGATTTTAGGTTTAGATTTGGGGTTAGGTTTAGATTATAGGTTTAGATTTGGGGTTAGGTTTAGATTTTAGGTTTATATTTAAGGTTAGGTTTCGATTTCGGGTTACGTTTAGTTTTTAGGTTTAGATTTGGGGTTAGGTTTAGATTTTAGGTTTAGATTTGGGGTTAGGTTTAGATTTCAGGTTTAGATTTGGGGTTAGGTTTAGATTTTAGGTTTAGATTTGGGGTTAAGTTTAGATTTGGGGTTAGGTTTAGATTTTAGGTTTAGATTTGGGGTTAGGTTTAGATTTGGGGTTAGGTTTAGATTTTAGGTTTAGATTTGGGGTTAGGTTTAGATTTGGGGTTAGGTTTAGATTTTAGGTTTAGATTTGGGGTTAGGTTTAGATTTTAGGTTTAGATTTGGGGTTAGGTTTAGATTTTAGGTTTAGATTTGGGGTTAGGTTTAGATTTTAGGTTTAGATTTGGGGTTAGGTTTAGATTTTAGGTTTAGATTTGGGGTTAGGTTTAGATTTGGGGTTAGGTTTAGATTTGGGGTTAGGTTTAGATTTTAGGTTTAGATTTGGGGTTAGGTTTAGATTTGGGGTTAGGTTTAGATTTTAGGTTTAGATTTTAGGTTTAGATTTGGGGTTAGGTTTAGATTTTAGGTTTAGATTTGGGGTTAGGTTTAGATTTCAGGTTTAGATTTGGGGTTAGGTTTAGATTCTAGGTTTAGATTTGGGGTTAGGTTTAGATTTGGGGTTAGGTTTAGATTTTAGGTTTAGATTTGGGGTTAGGTTTAGATTTGGGGTTAGGTTTAGATTTTAGGTTTAGATTTTAGGTTTAGATTTGGGGTTAGGTTTAGATTTTAGGTTTAGATTTAAGGTTAGGTTTCGATTTCGGGTTACGTTTAGATTTTAGGTTTAGATTTGGGGTTAGGTTTAGATTTTAGGTTTAGATTTGGGGTTAGGTTTAGATTTCAGGTTTAGATTTGGGGTTAGGTTTAGATTTTAGGTTTAGATTTGGGGTTAGGTTTAGATTTGGGGTTAGGTTTAGATTTTAGGTTTAGATTTGGGGTTAGGTTTAGATTTGGGGTTAGGTTTAGATTTTAGGTTTAGATTTGGGGTTAGGTTTAGATTTTAGGTTTAGATTTGGGGTTAGGTTTAGATTTTAGGTTTAGATTTGGGGTTAGGTTTAGATTTTAGGTTTAGATTTTAGGTTTAGATTTGGGGTTAGGTTTAGATTTTAGGTTTATATTTAAGGTTAGGTTTCGATTTCGGGTTACGTTTAGTTTTTAGGTTTAGATTTGGGGTTAGGTTTAGATTTTAGGTTTAGATTTGGGGTTAGGTTTAGATTTCAGGTTTAGATTTGGGGTTAGGTTTAGATTTTAGGTTTAGATTTGGGGTTAAGTTTAGATTTGGGGTTAGGTTTAGATTTTAGGTTTAGATTTGGGGTTAGGTTTAGATTTGGGGTTAGGTTTAGATTTTAGGTTTAGATTTGGGGTTAGGTTTAGATTTGGGGTTAGGTTTAGATTTTAGGTTTAGATTTGGGGTTAGGTTTAGATTTTAGGTTTAGATTTGGGGTTAGGTTTAGATTTTAGGTTTAGATTTGGGGTTAGGTTTAGATTTTAGGTTTAGATTTGGGGTTAGGTTTAGATTTTAGGTTTAGATTTGGGGTTAGGTTTAGATTTGGGGTTAGGTTTAGATTTTAGGTTTAGATTTGGGGTTAGGTTTAGATTTGGGGTTAGGTTTAGATTTGGGGTTAGGTTTAGATTTTAGGTTTAGATTTGGGGTTAGGTTTAGATTTTAGGTTTAGATTTTAGATTTAGATTTGGGTTTAGGTTTAGATTTTAGGTTTAGATTTGGGGTTAGGTTTAGATTTTAGGTTTAGATTTGGGGTTAGGTTTAGATTTTAGGTTTAGATTTGGGGTTAGGTTTAGATTTTAGGTTTAGATTTGGGGTTAGGTTTAGATTTTAGGTTTAGATTTGGGGTTAGGTTTAGATTTGGGGTTAGGTTTAGATTTTAGGTTTAGATTTGGGGTTAGGTTTAGATTTTAGGTTTAGATTTTAGATTTAGATTTGGGGTTAGGTTTAGATTTTAGGTTTAGATTTATGGTTAGGTTTCGATTTCGGGTTACGTTTAGATTTTAGGTTTAGATTTGGGGTTAGGTTTAGATTTTAGGTTTAGATTTTAGATTTAGATTTGGGGTTAGGTTTAGATTTTAGGTTTAGATTTATGGTTAGGTTTCGATTTCGGGTTACGTTTAGATTTTAGGTTTAGATTTGGGGTTAGGTTTAGATTTTAGGTTTAGATTTGGGGTTAGGTATAGATTTCAGGTTTAGATTTGGGGTTAGGTTTAGATTTTAGGTTTAGATTTGGGGTTAGGTTTAGATTTGGGGTTAGGTTTAGATTTTAGGTTTAGATTTTAGGTTTAGATTTGGGGTTAGGTTTAGATTTTAGGTTTAGATTTGGGGTTAGGTTTAGATTTTAGGTTTAGATTTGGGGTTAGGTTTAGATTTTAGGTTTAGATTTGGGGTTAGGTTTAGATTTGGGGTTAGGTTTAGATTTTAGGTTTAGATTTGGGGTTAGGTTTAGATTATAGGTTTAGATTTGGGGTTAGGTTTAGATTTTAGGTTTATATTTAAGGTTAGGTTTCGATTTCGGGTTACGTTTAGTTTTTAGGTTTAGATTTGGGGTTAGGTTTAGATTTTAGGTTTAGATTTGGGGTTAGGTTTAGATTTCAGGTTTAGATTTGGGGTTAGGTTTAGATTTTAGGTTTAGATTTGGGGTTAAGTTTAGATTTGGGGTTAGGTTTAGATTTTAGGTTTAGATTTGGGGTTAGGTTTAGATTTGGGGTTAGGTTTAGATTTTAGGTTTAGATTTGGGGTTAGGTTTAGATTTGGGGTTAGGTTTAGATTTTAGGTTTAGATTTGGGGTTAGGTTTAGATTTTAGGTTTAGATTTGGGGTTAGGTTTAGATTTTAGGTTTAGATTTGGGGTTAGGTTTAGATTTTAGGTTTAGATTTGGGGTTAGGTTTAGATTTTAGGTTTAGATTTGGGGTTAGGTTTAGATTTGGGGTTAGGTTTAGATTTGGGGTTAGGTTTAGATTTTAGGTTTAGATTTGGGGTTAGGTTTAGATTTGGGGTTAGGTTTAGATTTTAGGTTTAGATTTTAGGTTTAGATTTGGGGTTAGGTTTAGATTTTAGGTTTAGATTTGGGGTTAGGTTTAGATTTCAGGTTTAGATTTGGGGTTAGGTTTAGATTCTAGGTTTAGATTTGGGGTTAGGTTTAGATTTGGGGTTAGGTTTAGATTTTAGGTTTAGATTTGGGGTTAGGTTTAGATTTGGGGTTAGGTTTAGATTTTAGGTTTAGATTTTAGGTTTAGATTTGGGGTTAGGTTTAGATTTTAGGTTTAGATTTAAGGTTAGGTTTCGATTTCGGGTTACGTTTAGATTTTAGGTTTAGATTTGGGGTTAGGTTTAGATTTTAGGTTTAGATTTGGGGTTAGGTTTAGATTTCAGGTTTAGATTTGGGGTTAGGTTTAGATTTTAGGTTTAGATTTGGGGTTAGGTTTAGATTTGGGGTTAGGTTTAGATTTTAGGTTTAGATTTGGGGTTAGGTTTAGATTTGGGGTTAGGTTTAGATTTTAGGTTTAGATTTGGGGTTAGGTTTAGATTTTAGGTTTAGATTTGGGGTTAGGTTTAGATTTTAGGTTTAGATTTGGGGTTAGGTTTAGATTTTAGGTTTAGATTTTAGGTTTAGATTTGGGGTTAGGTTTAGATTTTAGGTTTAGATTTAAGGTTAGGTTTCGATTTCGGATTACGTTTAGATTTTAGGTTTAGATTTGGGGTTAGGTTTAGATTTTAGTTTTAGATTTGGGGTTAGGTTTAGATTTCAGGTTTAGATTTGGGGTTAGGTTTAGATTTTAGGTTTAGATTTGGGGTTAGGTTTAGATTTGGGGTTAGGTTTAGATTTTAGGTTTAGATTTGGGGTTAGGTTTAGATTTTAGGTTTATATTTGGGGTTAGGTTTAGATTTGGGGTTAGGTTTAGATTTTAGGTTTGGATTTGGGGTTAGGTTTAGATTTTAGGTTTAGATTTGGGGTTAAGTTTAGATTTTAGGTTTGGATTTGGGGTTAGGTTTAGATTATAGGTTTAGATTTGGGGTTAGGTTTAGATTTGGGGTTAGGTTTAGATTTTAGGTTTAGATTTGGGGTTAGGTTTAGATTTTAGGTTTAGATTTGGGGTTAGGTTTAGATTTGGGGTTAGGTTTAGATTTTAGGTTTAGATTTGGGGTTAGGTTTAGTTTTTAGGTTTAGATTTAAGGTTAGGTTTCGATTTCGGGTTACGTTTAGATTTTAGATTTAGATTTGGGGTTAGGTTTAGATTTTAGGTTTAAATTTGGGGTTAGGTTTAGATTTTAGGTTTAGATTTGGGGTTAGGTTTAGATTTGGGGTTAGGTTTAGATTTTAGGTTTAGATTTGGGGTTAGGTTTAGATTTGGGGTTAGGTTTAGATTCTAGGTTTAGATTTGGGGTTAGGTTTAGATTTGGGGTTAGGTTTAGATTTTAGGTTTAGATTTGGGGTTAGGTTTAGATTTGGGGTTAGGTTTAGATTCTAGGTTTAGATTTGGGGTTAGGTTTAGATTTGGGGTTAGGTTTAGATTTTAGGTTTAGATTTGGGGTTAGGTTTAGATTTTAGGTTTAGATTTGGGGTTAGGTTTAGATTTGGGGTTAGGTTTAGATTTTAGGTTTAGATTTGGGGTTAGGTTTAGATTTTAGGTTTAGATTTAAGGTTAGGTTTCGATTTCGGGTTAGGTTTAGATTTTAGGTTTAGATTTGGGGTTAGGTTTAGATTTTAGGTTTAGATTTTAGGTTTAGATTTGGGGTTAGGTTTAGATTTTAGGTTTAGATTTAAGGTTAGGTTTCGATTTCGGGTTACGTTTAGATTTTAGGTTTAGATTTGGGGTTAGGTTTAGATTTTAGGTTTAGATTTGGGGTTAGGTTTAGATTTCAGGTTTAGATTTGGGGTTAGGTTTAGATTTTAGGTTTAGATTTGGGGTTAGGTTTAGATTTGGGGTTAGGTTTAGATTTTAGGTTTAGATTTGGGGTTAGGTTTAGATTTGGGGTTAGGTTTAGATTTTAGGTTTAGATTTGGGGTTAGGTTTAGATTTTAGGTTTAGATTTGGGGTTAGGTTTAGATTTGGGGTTAGGTTTAGATTTTAGGTTTAGATTTGGGGTTAGGTTTAGATTTTAGGTTTAGATTTTAGGTTTAGATTTGGGGTTAGGTTTAGATTTTAGGTTTAGATTTAAGGTTAGGTTTCGATTTCGGCTTACGTTTAGATTTTAGGTTTAGATTTGGGGTTAGGTTTAGATTTTAGTTTTAGATTTGGGGTTAGGTTTAGATTTCAGGTTTAGATTTGGGGTTAGGTTTAGATTTTAGGTTTAGATTTGGGGTTAGGTTTAGATTTGGGGTTAGGTTTAGATTTTAGGTTTAGATTTGGGGTTAGGTTTAGATTTTAGGTTTAGATTTGGGGTTAGGTTTAGATTTGGGGTTAGGTTTAGATTTTAGGTTTGGATTTGGGGTTAGGTTTAGATTTTAGGTTTAGATTTGGGGTTAGGTTTAGATTTGGGGTTAGGTTTAGATTTTAGGTTTGGATTTGGGGTTAGGTTTAGATTATAGGTTTAGATTTGTGGTTAGGTTGAGATTTGGGGTTAGGTTTAGATTTTAGGTTTAGATTTGGGGTGAGGTTTAGATTTTAGGTTTAGATTTGGGGTTAGGTTTAGATTTGGGGTTAGGTTTAGATTTTAGGTTTAGATTTGGGGTTAGGTTTAGTTTTTAGGTTTAGATTTAAGGTTAGGTTTCGATTTCGGGTTACGTTTAGATTTTAGATTTAGATTTGAGGTTAGGTTTAGATTTTAGGTTTAAATTTGGGGTTAGGTTTAGATTTTAGGTTTAGATTTGGGGTTAGGTTTAGATTTGGGGTTAGGTTTAGATTTTAGGTTTAGATTTGGGGTTAGGTTTAGATTTGGGGTTAGGTTTAGATTCTAGGTTTAGATTTGGGGTTAGGTATAGATTTGGGGTTAGGTTTAGATTTTAGGTTTAGATTTGGGGTTAGGTTTAGATTTGGGGTTAGGTTTAGATTTTAGGTTTAGATTTGGGGTTAGGTTTAGATTTTAGGTTTAGATTTGGGGTTAGGTTTAGATTTGGGGTTAGGTTTAGATTTTAGGTTTAGATTTGGGGTTAGGTTTAGATTTTAGGTTTAGATTTGGGGTTAGGTTTAGATTTTAGGTTTAGATTTGGGGTTAGGTTTAGATTTGGTGTTAGGTTTAGATTTTAGGTTTAGATTTGGGGTTAGGTTTAGATTTGGGGTTAGGTTTAGATTTTAGGTTTAGATTTGGGGTTAGGTTTAGATTTTAGGTTTAGATTTTAGATTTAGATTTGGGGTTAGGTTTAGATTTAAGGTTAGGTTTCGATTTCGGGTTACGTTTAGATTTTAGGTTTAGATTTGGGGTTAGGTTTAGATTTTAGGTTTAGATTTGGGGTTAGGTTTAGATTTTAGGTTTAGATTTGGGGTTAGGTTTAGATTTGGGGTTAGGTTTAGATTTTAGGTTTAGATTTGGGGTTAGGTTTAGATTTGGGGTTAGGTTTAGATTTTAGGTTTAGATTTGGGGTTAGGTTTAGATTTGGGGTTAGGTTTAGATTTTAGGTTTAGATTTGGGGTTAGGTTTAGATTTGGGGTTAGGTTTAGATTTTAGGTTTAGATTTGGGGTTAGGTTTAGATTTTAGGTTTAGATTTGGGGTTAGGTTTAGATTTTAGGTTTAGATTTGGGGTTAGGTTTAGATTTTAGGTTTAGATTTGGGGTTAGGTTTAGATTTTAGGTTTAGATTTGGGGTTAGGTTTAGATTTGGGGTTAGGTTTAGATTTTAGGTTTAGATTTGGGGTTAGGTTTAGATTTGGGGTTAGGTTTAGATTTGGGGTTAGGTTTAGATTTTAGGTTTAGATTTGGGGTTAGGTTTAGATTTGGGGTTAGGTTTAGATTTTAGGTTTAGATTTGGGGTTAGGTTTAGATTTTAGGTTTAGATTTTAGATTTAGATTTGGGTTTAGGTTTAGATTTTAGGTTTAGATTTGGGGTTAGGTTTAGATTTTAGGTTTAGATTTGGGGTTAGGTTTAGATTTTAGGTTTAGATTTGGGGTTAGGTTTAGATTTTAGGTTTAGATTTGGGGTTAGGTTTAGATTTCAGGTTTAGATTTGGGGTTAGGTTTAGATTTGGGGTTAGGTTTAGATTTTAGGTTTAGATTTGGGGTTAGGTTTAGATTTTAGGTTTAGATTTTAGATTTAGATTTGGGGTTAGGTTTAGATTTTAGGTTTAGATTTATGGTTAGGTTTCGATTTCGGGTTACGTTTAGATTTTAGGTTTAGATTTGGGGTTAGGTTTAGATTTTAGGTTTAGATTTGGGGTTAGGTATAGATTTCAGGTTTAGATTTGGGGTTAGGTTTAGATTTTAGGTTTAGATTTGGGGTTAGGTTTAGATTTGGGGTTAGGTTTAGATTTTAGGTTTAGATTTTAGGTTTAGATTTGGGGTTAGGTTTAGATTTTAGGTTTAGATTTGGGGTTAGGTTTAGATTTTAGGTTTAGATTTGGGGTTAGGTTTAGATTTTAGGTTTAGATTTGGGGTTAGGTTTAGATTTGGGGTTAGGTTTAGATTTTAGGTTTAGATTTGGGGTTAGGTTTAGATTATAGGTTTAGATTTGGGGTTAGGTTTAGATTTTAGGTTTATATTTAAGGTTAGGTTTCGATTTCGGGTTACGTTTAGTTTTTAGGTTTAGATTTGGGGTTAGGTTTAGATTTTAGGTTTAGATTTGGGGTTAGGTTTAGATTTCAGGTTTAGATTTGGGGTTAGGTTTAGATTTTAGGTTTAGATTTGGGGTTAAGTTTAGATTTGGGGTTAGGTTTAGATTTTAGGTTTAGATTTGGGGTTAGGTTTAGATTTGGGGTTAGGTTTAGAATTTAGGTTTAGATTTGGGGTTAGGTTTAGATTTGGGGTTAGGTTTAGATTTTAGGTTTAGATTTGGGGTTAGGTTTATATTTTAGGTTTAGATTTGGGGTTAGGTTTAGATTTTAGGTTTAGATTTGGGGTTAGGTTTAGATTTGGGGTTAGGTTTAGATTTTAGGTTTAGATTTGGGGTTAGGTTTAGATTTGGGGTTAGGTTTAGATTTGGGGTTAGGTTTAGATTTTAGGTTTAGATTTGGGGTTAGGTTTAGATTTGGGGTTAGGTTTAGATTTTAGGTTTAGATTTTAGGTTTAGATTTGGGGTTAGGTTTAGATTTTAGGTTTAGATTTGGGGTTAGGTTTAGATTTCAGGTTTAGATTTGGGGTTAGGTTTAGATTCTAGGTTTAGATTTGGGGTTAGGTTTAGATTTTAGGTTTAGATTTGGGGTTAGGTTTAGATTTGGGGTTAGGTTTAGATTTTAGGTTTAGATTTGGGGTTAGGTTTAGATTTTAGGTTTATATTTAAGGTTAGGTTTCGATTTCGGGTTACGTTTAGTTTTTAGGTTTAGATTTGGGGTTAGGTTTAGATTTTAGGTTTAGATTTGGGGTTAGGTTTAGATTTCAGGTTTAGATTTGGGGTTAGGTTTAGATTTTAGGTTTAGATTTGGGGTTAAGTTTAGATTTGGGGTTAGGTTTAGATTTTAGGTTTAGATTTGGGGTTAGGTTTAGATTTGGGGTTAGGTTTAGATTTTAGGTTTAGATTTGGGGTTAGGTTTAGATTTGGGGTTAGGTTTAGATTTTAGGTTTAGATTTGGGGTTAGGTTTAGATTTTAGGTTTAGATTTGGGGTTAGGTTTAGATTTTAGGTTTAGATTTGGGGTTAGGTTTAGATTTTAGGTTTAGATTTGGGGTTAGGTTTAGATTTTAGGTTTAGATTTGGGGTTAGGTTTAGATTTGGGGTTAGGTTTAGATTTTAGGTTTAGATTTGGGGTTAGGTTTAGATTTGGGGTTAGGTTTAGATTTGGGGTTAGGTTTAGATTTTAGGTTTAGATTTGGGGTTAGGTTTAGATTTTAGGTTTAGATTTTAGATTTAGATTTGGGTTTAGGTTTAGATTTTAGGTTTAGATTTGGGGTTAGGTTTAGATTTTAGGTTTAGATTTGGGGTTAGGTTTAGATTTTAGGTTTAGATTTGGGGTTAGGTTTAGATTTTAGGTTTAGATTTGGGGTTAGGTTTAGATTTTAGGTTTAGATTTGGGGTTAGGTTTAGATTTGGGGTTAGGTTTAGATTTTAGGTTTAGATTTGGGGTTAGGTTTAGATTTTAGGTTTAGATTTTAGATTTAGATTTGGGGTTAGGTTTAGATTTTAGGTTTAGATTTATGGTTAGGTTTCGATTTCGGGTTACGTTTAGATTTTAGGTTTAGATTTGGGGTTAGGTTTAGATTTTAGGTTTAGATTTTAGATTTAGATTTGGGGTTAGGTTTAGATTTTAGGTTTAGATTTATGGTTAGGTTTCGATTTCGGGTTACGTTTAGATTTTAGGTTTAGATTTGGGGTTAGGTTTAGATTTTAGGTTTAGATTTGGGGTTAGGTATAGATTTCAGGTTTAGATTTGGGGTTAGGTTTAGATTTTAGGTTTAGATTTGGGGTTAGGTTTAGATTTGGGGTTAGGTTTAGATTTTAGGTTTAGATTTTAGGTTTAGATTTGGGGTTAGGTTTAGATTTTAGGTTTAGATTTGGGGTTAGGTTTAGATTTTAGGTTTAGATTTGGGGTTAGGTTTAGATTTTAGGTTTAGATTTGGGGTTAGGTTTAGATTTGGGGTTAGGTTTAGATTTTAGGTTTAGATTTGGGGTTAGGTTTAGATTATAGGTTTAGATTTGGGGTTAGGTTTAGATTTTAGGTTTATATTTAAGGTTAGGTTTCGATTTCGGGTTACGTTTAGTTTTTAGGTTTAGATTTGGGGTTAGGTTTAGATTTTAGGTTTAGATTTGGGGTTAGGTTTAGATTTCAGGTTTAGATTTGGGGTTAGGTTTAGATTTTAGGTTTAGATTTGGGGTTAAGTTTAGATTTGGGGTTAGGTTTAGATTTTAGGTTTAGATTTGGGGTTAGGTTTAGATTTGGGGTTAGGTTTAGATTTTAGGTTTAGATTTGGGGTTAGGTTTAGATTTGGGGTTAGGTTTAGATTTGGGGTTAGGTTTAGATTTGGGGTTAGGTTTAGATTTTAGGTTTAGATTTGGGGTTAGGTTTAGATTTTAGGTTTAGATTTGGGGTTAGGTTTAGATTTTAGGTTTAGATTTGGGGTTAGGTTTAGATTTTAGGTTTAGATTTGGGGTTAGGTTTAGATTTGGGGTTAGGTTTAGATTTGGGGTTAGGTTTAGATTTTAGGTTTAGATTTGGGGTTAGGTTTAGATTTGGGGTTAGGTTTAGATTTTAGGTTTAGATTTTAGGTTTAGATTTGGGGTTAGGTTTAGATTTTAGGTTTAGATTTGGGGTTAGGTTTAGATTTCAGGTTTAGATTTGGGGTTAGGTTTAGATTCTAGGTTTAGATTTGGGGTTAGGTTTAGATTTGGGGTTAGGTTTAGATTTTAGGTTTAGATTTGGGGTTAGGTTTAGATTTGGGGTTAGGTTTAGATTTTAGGTTTAGATTTGGGGTTAGGTTTAGATTTTAGGTTTAGATTTTAGGTTTAGATTTGGGGTTAGGTTTAGATTTTAGGTTTAGATTTGGGGTTAGGTTTAGATTTTAGGTTTAGATTTGGGGTTAGGTTTAGATTTGGGGTTAGGTTTAGATTTTAGGTTTAGATTTGGGGTTAGTTTTAGATTTTAGGTTTAGATTTGGGGTTAGGTTTAGATTTGGGGTTAGGTTTAGATTTTAGGTTTAGATTTGGGGTTAGGTTTAGATTTTAGGTTTAGATTTGGGGTTAGGTTTAGATTTTAGGTTTAGATTTGGGGTTAGGTTTAGATTTGGGGTTAGGTTTAGATTTTAGGTTTAGATTTGGGGTTAGGTTTAGATTTTAGGTTTAGATTTAAGGTTAGGTTTCGATTTCGGGTTAGGTTTAGATTTTAGGTTTAGATTTGGGGTTAGGTTTAGATTTTAGGTTTAGATTTTAGGTTTAGATTTGGGGTTAGGTTTAGATTTTAGGTTTAGATTTAAGGTTAGGTTTCGATTTCGGGTTACGATTAGATTTTAGGTTTAGATTTGGGGTTAGGTTTAGATTTTAGGTTTAGATTTGGGGTTAGGTTTAGATTTCAGGTTTAGATTTGGGGTTAGGTTTAGATTTTAGGTTTAGATTTGGGGTTAGGTTTAGATTTGGGGTTAGGTTTAGATTTTAGGTTTAGATTTGGGGTTAGGTTTAGATTTGGGGTTAGGTTTAGATTTTAGGTTTAGATTTGGGGTTAGGTTTAGATTTTAGGTTTAGATTTGGGGTTAGGTTTAGATTTTAGGTTTAGATTTGGGGTTAGGTTTAGATTTTAGGTTTAGATTTGGGGTTTAGATTTGGGGTTAGGTTTAGATTTTAGGTTTAGATTTAAGGTTAGGTTTCGATTTCGGATTACGTTTAGATTTTAGGTTTAGATTTGGGGTTAGGTTTAGATTTTAGTTTTAGATTTGGGGTTAGGTTTAGATTTCAGGTTTAGATTTGGGGTTAGGTTTAGATTTTAGGTTTAGATTTGGGGTTAGGTTTAGATTTGGGGTTAGGTTTAGATTTTAGGTTTAGATTTGGGGTTAGGTTTAGATTTTAGGTTTATATTTGGGGTTAGGTTTAGATTTGGGGTTAGGTTTAGATTTTAGGTTTGGATTTGGGGTTAGGTTTAGATTTTAGGTTTAGATTTGGGGTTAGGTTTAGATTTTAGGTTTGGATTTGGGGTTAGGTTTAGATTATAGGTTTAGATTTGGGGTTAGGTTTAGATTTGGGGTTAGGTTTAGATTTTAGGTTTAGATTTGGGGTTAGGTTTAGATTTTAGGTTTAGATTTGGGGTTAGGTTTAGATTTGGGGTTAGGTTTAGATTTTAGGTTTAGATTTGGGGTTAGGTTTAGTTTTTAGGTTTAGATTTAAGGTTAGGTTTCGATTTCGGGTTACGTTTAGATTTTAGATTTAGATTTGGGGTTAGGTTTAGATTTTAGGTTTAAATTTGGGGTTAGGTTTAGATTTTAGGTTTAGATTTGGGGTTAGGTTTAGATTTGGGGTTAGGTTTAGATTTTAGGTTTAGATTTGGGGTTAGGTTTAGATTTGGGGTTAGGTTTAGATTCTAGGTTTAGATTTGGGGTTAGGTTTAGATTTGGGGTTAGGTTTAGATTTTAGGTTTAGATTTGGGGTTAGGTTTAGATTTGGGGTTAGGTTTAGATTCTAGGTTTAGATTTGGGGTTAGGTTTAGATTTGGGGTTAGGTTTAGATTTTAGGTTTAGATTTGGGGTTAGGTTTAGATTTTAGGTTTAGATTTGGGGTTAGGTTTAGATTTGGGGTTAGGTTTAGATTTTAGGTTTAGATTTGGGGTTAGGTTTAGATTTTAGGTTTAGATTTAAGGTTAGGTTTCGATTTCGGGTTAGGTTTAGATTTTAGGTTTAGATTTGGGGTTAGGTTTAGATTTTAGGTTTAGATTTTAGATTTAGATTTGGGGTTAGGTTTAGATTTTAGGTTTAGATTTAAGGTTAGGTTTCGATTTCGGGTTACGTTTAGATTTTAGGTTTAGATTTGGGGTTAGGTTTAGATTTTAGGTTTAGATTTGGGGTTAGGTTTAGATTTCAGGTTTAGATTTGGGGTTAGGTTTAGATTTTAGGTTTAGATTTGGGGTTAGGTTTAGATTTGGGGTTAGGTTTAGATTTTAGGTTTAGATTTGGGGTTAGGTTTAGATTTGGGGTTAGGTTTAGATTTTAGGTTTAGATTTGGGGTTAGGTTTAGATTTTAGGTTTAGATTTGGGGTTAGGTTTAGATTTGGGGTTAGGTTTAGATTTTAGGTTTAGATTTGGGGTTAGGTTTAGATTTTAGGTTTAGATTTTAGGTTTAGATTTGGGGTTAGGTTTAGATTTTAGGTTTAGATTTAAGGTTAGGTTTCGATTTCGGCTTACGTTTAGATTTTAGGTTTAGATTTGGGGTTAGGTTTAGATTTTAGTTTTAGATTTGGGGTTAGGTTTAGATTTCAGGTTTAGATTTGGGGTTAGGTTTAGATTTTAGGTTTAGATTTGGGGTTAGGTTTAGATTTGGGGTTAGGTTTAGATTTTAGGTTTAGATTTGGGGTTAGGTTTAGATTTTAGGTTTAGATTTGGGGTTAGGTTTAGATTTGGGGTTAGGTTTAGATTTTAGGTTTGGATTTGGGGTTAGGTTTAGATTTTAGGTTTAGATTTGGGGTTAGGTTTAGATTTGGGGTTAGGTTTAGATTTTAGGTTTGGATTTGGGGTTAGGTTTAGATTATAGGTTTAGATTTGTGGTTAGGTTGAGATTTGGGGTTAGGTTTAGATTTTAGGTTTAGATTTGGGGTGAGGTTTAGATTTTAGGTTTAGATTTGGGGTTAGGTTTAGATTTGGGGTTAGGTTTAGATTTTAGGTTTAGATTTGGGGTTAGGTTTAGTTTTTAGGTTTAGATTTAAGGTTAGGTTTCGATTTCGGGTTACGTTTAGATTTTAGATTTAGATTTGAGGTTAGGTTTAGATTTTAGGTTTAAATTTGGGGTTAGGTTTAGATTTTAGGTTTAGATTTGGGGTTAGGTTTAGATTTGGGGTTAGGTTTAGATTTTAGGTTTAGATTTGGGGTTAGGTTTAGATTTGGGGTTAGGTTTAGATTCTAGGTTTAGATTTGGGGTTAGGTTTAGATTTGGGGTTAGGTTTAGATTTTAGGTTTAGATTTGGGGTTAGGTTTAGATTTGGGGTTAGGTTTAGATTTTAGGTTTAGATTTGGGGTTAGGTTTAGATTTTAGGTTTAGATTTGGGGTTAGGTTTAGATTTGGGGTTAGGTTTAGATTTTAGGTTTAGATTTGGGGTTAGGTTTAGATTTTAGGTTTAGATTTGGGGTTAGGTTTAGATTTTAGGTTTAGATTTGGGGTTAGGTTTAGATTTGGTGTTAGGTTTAGATTTTAGGTTTAGATTTGGGGTTAGGTTTAGATTTGGGGTTAGGTTTAGATTTTAGGTTTAGATTTGGGGTTAGGTTTAGATTTGGGGTTAGGTTTAGATTTTAGGTTTAGATTTGGGGTTAGGTTTAGATTTGGGGTTAGGTTTAGATTTTAGGTTTAGATTTGGGTTTAGGTTTAGATTTTAGGTTTAGATTTTAGATTTAGATTTGGGGTTAGGTTTAGATTTTAGGTTTAGATTTAAGGTTAGGTTTCGATTTCGGGTTACGTTTAGATTTTAGGTTTAGATTTGGGGTTAGGTTTAGATTTTAGGTTTAGATTTGGGGTTAGGTTTAGATTTTAGGTTTAGATTTGGGGTTAGGTTTAGATTTGGGGTTAGGTTTAGATTTTAGGTTTAGATTTGGGGTTAGGTTTAGATTTGGGGTTAGGTTTAGATTTTAGGTTTAGATTTGGGGTTAGGTTTAGATTTGGGGTTAGGTTTAGATTTTAGGTTTAGATTTGGGGTTAGGTTTAGATTTTAGGTTTAGATTTGGGGTTAGGTTTAGATTTTAGGTTTAGATTTGGGGTTAGGTTTAGATTTTAGGTTTGGATTTGGGGTTAGGTTTAGATTTTAGGTTTAGATTTGGGGTTAGGTTTAGATTTTAGGTTTAGATTTGGGGTTAGGTTTAGATTTTAGGTTTAGATTTGGGGTTAGGTTTAGATTTTAGGTTTAGATTTAAGGTTAGGTTTGGATTTGGGGTTAGGTTTAGATTTTAGGTTTAGATTTGGGGTTAGGTTTAGATTTTAGGTTTAGATTTGGGGTTAGGTTTAGATTTTAGGTTTAGATTTGGGGTTAGGTTTAGACTTGGTGTTAGGTTTAGATTTTAGGTTTAGATTTGGGGTTAGGTTTAGATTTTAGGTTTATATTTGGGGTTAGGTTTAGATTATAGGTTTAAATTTGGGGTTAGGTTTAGATTTTAGGTTTAGATTTGGGGTTAGGTTTAGATTTTAGGTTTAGATTTGGGGTTAGGTTTAGATTTGGGGTTAGGTTTAGATTTTAGGTTTAGATTTGGGGTTAGGGTTAGATTTGGGGTTAGGTTTATATTTTAGGTCTAGATTTGGGGTTAGGTTTAGATTTTAGGTTTAGATTTGGGGTTAGGTTTAGATTTGGGGTTAGGTTTAGATTTTAGGTTTAGATTTGGGGTTAGGTTTAGATTTGGGGTTAGGTTTAGATTTTAGGTTTAGATTTGGGGTTAGGTTTAGATTTTAGGTTTAGATTTGGGGTTAGGTTTAGATTTGGGGTTAGGTTTAGATTTTAGGTTTAGATTTGGGGTTAGGTTTAGATTTTAGGTTTAGATTTGGGGTTAGGTTTAGATTTGGGGTTAGGTTTAGATTTTAGGTTTAGATTTGGGGTTAGGTTTAGATTTTAGGTTTAGATTTTAGATTTAGATTTGGGGTTAGGTTTAGATTTTAGGTTTAGATTTGGGGTTAGGTTTAGATTTTAGGTTTAGATTTGGGGTTAGGTTTAGATTTGGGGTTAGGTTTAGATTTTAGGTTTAGATTTGGGGTTAGGTTTAGATTTTAGGTTTAGATTTTAGGTTTAGATTTGGGGTTAGGTTTAGATTTTAGGTTTAGATTTGGGGTTAGGTTTAGATTTTAGGTTTAGATTTAAGGTTAGGTTTCGATTTCGGGTTACGTTTAGATTTTAGATTTAGATTTGGGGTTAGGTTTAGATTTTAGGTTTAGATTTGGGGTTAGGTTTAGATTTTAGGTTTAGATTAGGGGTTAGGTTTAGATTTGGGGTTAGGTTTAGATTTTAGGTTTAGATTTGGGGTTAGGTTTAGATTTGGGGTTAGGTTTAGATTCTAGGTTTAGATTTGGGGTTAGGTTTAGATTTGGGGTTAGGTTTAGATTTTAGGTTTAGATTTGGGGTTAGGTTTAGATTTGGGGTTAGGTTTAGATTTTAGGTTTAGATTTGGGGTTAGGTTTAGATTTTAGGTTTAGATTTGGGGTTAGGTTTAGATTTGGGGTTAGGTTTAGATTTTAGGTTTAGATTTGGGGTTAGGTTTAGATTTTAGGTTTAGATTTGGGGTTAGGTTTAGATTTTAGGTTTAGATTTGGGGTTAGGTTTAGATTTGGGGTTAGGTTTAGATTTTAGGTTTAGATTTGGGGTTAGGTTTAGATTTTAGGTTTAGATTTTAGATTTAGATTTGGGGTTAGGTTTAGATTTTAGGTTTAGATTTATGGTTAGGTTTCGATTTCGGGTTACGTTTAGATTTTAGGTTTAGATTTGGGGTTAGGTTTAGATTTTAGGTTTAGATTTGGGGTTAGGTTTAGATTTTAGGTTTAGATTTGGGGTTAGGTTTAGATTTTAGGTTTAGATTTGGGGTTAGGTTTAGATTTGGGGTTAGGTTTAGATTTTAGGTTTAGATTTGGGGTTAGGTTTAGATTTTAGGTTTAGATTTTAGATTTAGATTTGGGGTTAGGTTTAGATTTTAGGTTTAGATTTATGGTTAGGTTTCGATTTCGGGTTACGTTTAGATTTTAGGTTTAGATTTGGGGTTAGGTTTAGATTTTAGGTTTAGATTTGGGGTTAGGTATAGATTTCAGGTTTAGATTTGGGGTTAGGTTTAGATTTTAGGTTTAGATTTGGGGTTAGGTTTAGATTTGGGGTTAGGTTTAGATTTTAGGTTTAGATTTTAGGTTTAGATTTGGGGTTAGGTTTAGATTTTAGGTTTAGATTTGGGGTTAGGTTTAGATTTTAGGTTTAGATTTGGGGTTAGGTTTAGATTTTAGGTTTAGATTTGGGGTTAGGTTTAGATTTGGGGTTAGGTTTAGATTTTAGGTTTAGATTTGGGGTTAGGTTTAGATTATAGGTTTAGATTTGGGGTTAGGTTTAGATTTTAGGTTTATATTTAAGGTTAGGTTTCGATTTCGGGTTACGTTTAGTTTTTAGGTTTAGATTTGGGGTTAGGTTTAGATTTTAGGTTTAGATTTGGGGTTAGGTTTAGATTTCAGGTTTAGATTTGGGGTTAGGTTTAGATTTTAGGTTTAGATTTTAGGTTTAGATTTGGGGTTAGGTTTAGATTTTAGGTTTAGATTTGGGGTTAGGTTTAGATTTGGGGTTAGGTTTAGATTTTAGGTTTAGATTTGGGGTTAGGTTTAGATTTGGGGTTAGGTTTAGATTTTAGGTTTAGATTTGGGGTTAGGTTTAGATTTTAGGTTTAGATTTGGGGTTAGGTTTAGATTTTAGGTTTAGATTTGGGGTTAGGTTTAGATTTTAGGTTTAGATTTGGGGTTAGGTTTAGATTTTAGGTTTAGATTTGGGGTTAGGTTTAGATTTGGGGTTAGGTTTAGATTTTAGGTTTAGATTTGGGGTTAGGTTTAGATTTGGGGTTAGGTTTAGATTTGGGGTTAGGTTTAGATTTTAGGTTTAGATTTGGGGTTAGGTTTAGATTTGGGGTTAGGTTTAGATTTTAGGTTTAGATTTGGGGTTAGGTTTAGATTTTAGGTTTAGATTTTAGATTTAGATTTGGGTTTAGGTTTAGATTTTAGGTTTAGATTTGGGGTTAGGTTTAGATTTTAGGTTTAGATTTGGGGTTAGGTTTAGATTTTAGGTTTAGATTTGGGGTTAGGTTTAGATTTTAGGTTTAGATTTGGGGTTAGGTTTAGATTTTAGGTTTAGATTTGGGGTTAGGTTTAGATTTGGGGTTAGGTTTAGATTTTAGGTTTAGATTTGGGGTTAGGTTTAGATTTTAGGTTTAGATTTTAGATTTAGATTTGGGGTTAGGTTTAGATTTTAGGTTTAGATTTATGGTTAGGTTTCGATTTCGGGTTACGTTTAGATTTTAGGTTTAGATTTGGGGTTAGGTTTAGATTTTAGGTTTAGATTTGGGGTTAGGTATAGATTTCAGGTTTAGATTTGGGGTTAGGTTTAGATTTTAGGTTTAGATTTGGGGTTAGGTTTAGATTTGGGGTTAGGTTTAGATTTTAGGTTTAGATTTTAGGTTTAGATTTGGGGTTAGGTTTAGATTTTAGGTTTAGATTTGGGGTTAGGTTTAGATTTTAGGTTTAGATTTGGGGTTAGGTTTAGATTTTAGGTTTAGATTTGGGGTTAGGTTTAGATTTGGGGTTAGGTTTAGATTTTAGGTTTAGATTTGGGGTTAGGTTTAGATTATAGGTTTAGATTTGGGGTTAGGTTTAGATTTTAGGTTTATATTTAAGGTTAGGTTTCGATTTCGGGTTACGTTTAGATTTTAGGTTTAGATTTGGGGTTAGGTTTAGATTTTAGGTTTAGATTTGGGGTTAGGTTTAGATTTCAGGTTTAGATTTGGGGTTAGGTTTAGATTTTAGGTTTAGATTTGGGGTTAAGTTTAGATTTGGGGTTAGGTTTAGATTTTAGGTTTAGATTTGGGTTAGGTTTAGATTTGGGGTTAGGTTTAGATTTTAGGTTTAGATTTGGGGTTAGGTTTAGATTTGGGGTTAGGTTTAGATTTTAGGTTTAGATTTGGGGTTAGGTTTAGATTTTAGGTTTAGATTTGGGGTTAGGTTTAGATTTTAGGTTTAGATTTGGGGTTAGGTTTAGATTTCAGGTTTAGATTTGGGGTTAGGTTTAGATTTTAGGTTTAGATTTGGGGTTAGGTTTAGATTTGGGGTTAGGTTTAGATTTTAGGTTTAGATTTGGGGTTAGGTTTAGATTTGGGGTTAGATTTAGATTTTAGGTTTAGATTTTAGGTTTAGATTTGGGGTTAGGTTTAGATTTTAGGTTTAGATTTGGGGTTAGGTTTAGATTTTAGGTTTAGATTTGGGGTTAGGTTTAGATTTTAGGTTTAGATTTGGGGTTAGGTTTAGATTTGGGGTTAGGTTTAGATTTTAGGTTTAGATTTGGGGTTAGGTTTAGATTATAGGTTTAGATTTGGGGTTAGGTTTAGATTTTAGGTTTATATTTAAGGTTAGGTTTCGATTTCGGGTTACGTTTAGTTTTTAGGTTTAGATTTGGGGTTAGGTTTAGATTTTAGGTTTAGATTTGGGGTTAGGTTTAGATTTGGGGTTAGGTTTAGATTTTAGGTTTAGATTTGGGGTTAGGTTTAGATTTGGGGTTAGGTTTAGATTTTAGGTTTAGATTTGGGGTTAGGTTTAGATTTTAGGTTTAGATTTAGGGTTAGGTTTAGATTTTAGGTTTAGATTTGGGGTTAGGTTTAGATTTTAGGTTTAGATTTGGGGTTAGGTTTAGATTTTAGGTTTAGATTTGGGGTTAGGTTTAGATTTGGGGTTAGGTTTAGATTTTAGGTTTAGATTTGGGGTTAGGTTTAGATTTGGGGTTAGGTTTAGATTTGGGGTTAGGTTTAGATTTTAGGTTTAGATTTGGGGTTAGGTTTAGATTTGGGGTTAGGTTTAGATTTTAGGTTTAGATTTGGGGTTAGGTTTAGATTTTAGGTTTAGATTTTAGATTTAGATTTGGGTTTAGGTTTAGATTTTAGGTTTAGATTTGGGGTTAGGTTTAGATTTTAGGTTTAGATTTAAGGTTAGGTTTCGATTTCGGGTTACGTTGAGATTTTAGATTTTAGGTTTGGGGTTAGGTTTAGATTTTAGGTTTAAATTTGGGGTTAGGTTTAGATTTTAGGTTTAGATTTGGGGTTAGGTTTAGATTTGGGGTTAGGTTTAGATTTTAGGTTTAGATTTGGGGTTAGGTTTAGATTTGGGGTTAGGTTTAGATTCTAGGTTTAGATTTGGGGTTAGGTTTAGATTTTAGGTTTAGATTTGGGGTTAGGTTTAGATTTGGGGTTAGGTTTAGATTTTAGGTTTAGATTTGGGGTTAGGTTTAGATTTTAGGTTTAGATTTGGGGTTAGGTTTAGATTTGGGGTTAGGTTTAGATTTTAGGTTTAGATTTGGGGTTAGGTTTAGATTTTAGGTTTAGATTTGGGGTTAGGTTTAGATTTTAGGTTTAGATTTGGGGTTAGGTTTAGATTTGGGGTTAGGTTTAGATTCTAGGTTTAGATTTGGGGTTAGGTTTAGATTTTAGGTTTAGATTTGGGGTTAGGTTTAGATTTGGGGTTAGGTTTAGATTTTAGGTTTAGATTTGGGGTTAGGTTTAGATTTTAGGTTTAGATTTGGGGTTAGGTTTAGATTTGGGGTTAGGTTTAGATTTTAGGTTTAGATTTGGGGTTAGGTTTAGATTTTAGGTTTAGATTTGGGGTTAGGTTTAGATTTTAGGTTTAGATTTGGGGTTAGGTTTAGATTTTAGGTTTAGATTTGGGGTTAGGTTTAGATTTTAGGTTTAGATTTGGGGTTAGGTTTAGATTTCAGGTTTAGATTTGGGGTTAGGTTTAGATTTTAGGTTTAGATTTGGGGTTAGGTTTAGATTTGGGGTTAGGTTTAGATTTTAGGTTTAGATTTGGGGTTAGGTTTAGATTTTAGGTTTAGATTTGGGGTTAGGTTTAGATTTTAGGTTTAGATTTGGGGTTAGGTTTAGATTTTAGGTTTAGATTTGGGGTTAGGTTTAGATTTGGGGTTAGGTTTAGACTTGGGGTTAGGTTTAGATTTTAGGTTTAGATTTGGGGTTAGGTTTAGATTTTAGGTTTAGATTTGGGGTTAGGTTCAGATTTTAGGTTTAGATTTGGGGTTAGGTTTAGATTTGGGGTTAGGTTTAGATTTTAGGTTTAGATTTGGGGTTAGGTTTAGATTTTAGGTTTAGATTTGGGGTTAGGTTTAGATTTTAGGTTTAGATTTGGGGTTAGGTTTAGATTTCAGGTTTAGATTTGGGGTTAGGTTTAGATTTTAGGTTTAGATTTGGGGTTAGGTTTAGATTTTAGGTTTAGATTTGGGGTTAGGTTTAGATTTGGGGTTAGGTTTAGATTTTAGGTTTAGATTTGGGGTTAGGTTTAGATTTGGGGTTAGGTTTAGATTTGGGGTTAGGTTTAGATTTTAGGTTTAGATTTGGGGTTAGGTTTAGATTTGGGGTTAGGTTTAGATTTTAGGTTTAGATTTGGGGTTAGGTTTAGATTTTAGGTTTAGATTTTAGATTTAGATTTGGGGTTAGGTTTAGATTTTAGGTTTAGATTTGGGGTTAGGTTTAGATTTTAGGTTTAGATTTAAGGTTAGGTTTCGATTTCGGGTTACGTTGAGATTTTAGATTTAGATTTGGGGTTAGGTTTAGATTTTAGGTTTAAATTTGGGGTTAGGTTTAGATTTTAGGTTTAGATTTGGGGTTAGGTTTAGATTTGGGGTTAGGTTTAGATTTTAGGTTTAGATTTGGGGTTAGGTTTAGATTTGGGGTTAGGTTTAGATTTGGGGTTAGGTTTAGATTTTAGGTTTAGATTTGGGGTTAGGTTTAGATTTGGGGTTAGGTTTAGATTCTAGGTTTAGATTTGGGGTTAGGTTTAGATTTTAGGTTTAGATTTGGGGTTAGGTTTAGATTTGGGGTTAGGTTTAGATTTTAGGTTTAGATTTGGGGTTAGGTTTAGATTTTAGGTTTAGATTTGGGGTTAGGTTTAGATTTGGGGTTAGGTTTAGATTTTAGGTTTAGATTTGGGGTTAGGTTTAGATTTTAGGTTTAGATTTGGGGTTAGGTTTAGATTTTAGGTTTAGATTTGGGGTTAGGTTTAGATTTGGGGTTAGGTTTAGATTTTAGGTTTAGATTTGGGGTTAGGTTTAGATTTCAGGTTTAGATTTGGGGTTAG
Source organism: Patagioenas fasciata (assembly GCF_037038585.1). Lineage (NCBI taxonomy): Eukaryota > Metazoa > Chordata > Aves > Columbiformes > Columbidae > Patagioenas > Patagioenas fasciata. The sequence continues at coordinate 150,731 of NW_027288812.1, forward strand.
GTTTAGATTTCAGGTTTAGATTTGGGGTTAGGTTTAGATTTTAGGTTTAGATTTGGGGTTAGGTTTAGATTTGGGGTTAGGTTTAGATTTTAGGTTTAGATTTGGGGTTAGGTTTAGATTTTAGGTTTAGATTTGGGGTTAGGTTTAGATTTTAGGTTTAGATTTGGGGTTAGGTTTAGATTTGGGGTTAGGTTTAGACTTGGGGTTAGGTTTAGATTTTAGGTTTAGATTTGGGGTTAGGTTTAGATTTTAGGTTTAGATTTGGGGTTAGGTTTAGATTTTAGGTTTAGATTTGGGGTTAGGTTTAGATTTGGGGTTAGGTTTAGATTTTAGGTTTAGATTTGGGGTTAGGTTTAGATTTGGGGTTAGGTTTAGATTTTAGGTTTAGATTTGGGGTTAGGTTTAGATTTTAGGTTTAGATTTGGGGTTAGGTTTAGATTTTAGGTTTAGATTTGGGGTTAGGTTTAGATTTGGGGTTAGGTTTAGATTTTAGGTTTAGATTTGGGGTTAGGTTTAGATTTGGGGTTAGGTTTAGATTTTAGGTTTAGATTTGGGGTTAGGTTTAGATTTGGGGTTAGGTTTAGATTTGGGGTTAGGTTTAGATTTTAGGTTTAGATTTGGGGTTAGGTTTAGATTTGGGGTTAGGTTTAGATTTTAGGTTTAGATTTTAGATTTAGATTTGGGGTTAGGTTTAGATTTTAGGTTTAGATTTGGGGTTAGGTTTAGATTTTAGGTTTAGATTTAAGGTTAGGTTTCGATTTCGGGTTACGTTGAGATTTTAGATTTAGATTTGGGGTTAGGTTTAGATTTGGGGTTAGGTTTAGATTTTAGGTTTAGATTTGGGGTTAGGTTTAGATTTGGGGTTAGGTTTAGATTTTAGGTTTAGATTTGGGGTTAGGTTTAGATTTTAGGTTTAGATTTGGGGTTAGGTTTAGATTTTAGGTTTAGATTTGGGGTTAGGTTTAGATTTGGGGTTAGGTTTAGATTTTAGGTTTAGATTTGGGGTTAGGTTTAGATTTGGGGTTAGGTTTAGATTTTAGGTTTAGATTTGGGGTTAGGTTTAGATTTGGGGTTAGGTTTAGATTTGGGGTTAGGTTTAGATTTTAGGTTTAGATTTGGGGTTAGGTTTAGATTTGGGGTTAAGTTTAGATTTTAGGTTTAGATTTTAGATTTAGATTTGGGGTTAGGTTTAGATTTTAGGTTTAGATTTGGGGTTAGGTTTAGATTTTAGGTTTAGATTTAAGGTTAGGTTTCGATTTCGGGTTACGTTGAGATTTTAGATTTAGATTTGGGGTTAGGTTTAGATTTTAGGTTTAAATTTGGGGTTAGGTTTAGATTTTAGGTTTAGATTTGGGGTTAGGTTTAGATTTGGGGTTAGGTTTAGATTTGGGGTTAGGTTTAGATTTTAGGTTTAGATTTGGGGTTAGGTTTAGATTTGGGGTTAGGTTTAGATTTTAGGTTTAGATTTGGGGTTAGGTTTAGATTTTAGGTTTAGATTTGGGGTTAGGTTTAGATTTTAGGTTTAGATTTGGGGTTAGGTTTAGATTTTAGGTTTAGATTTGGGGTTAGGTTTAGATTTGGGGTTAGGTTTAGATTTTAGGTTTAGATTTGGGGTTAGGTTTAGATTTGGGGTTAGGTTTAGATTTTAGGTTTAGATTTGGGGTTAGGTTTAGATTTGGGGTTAGGTTTAGATTTTAGGTTTAGATTTGGGGTTAGGTTTAGATTTGGGGTTAGGTTTAGATTTTAGGTTTAGATTTTAGATTTAGATTTGGGGTTAGGTTTAGATTTTAGGTTTAGATTTGGGGTTAGGTTTAGATTTTAGGTTTAGATTTAAGGTTAGGTTTCGATTTCGGGTTACGTTGAGATTTTAGGTTTAGATTTGGGGTTAGGTTTAGATTTGGGGTTAGGTTTAGATTTTAGGTTTAGATTTGGGGTTAGGTTTAGATTTGGGGTTAGGTTTAGATTTTAGGTTTAGATTTAAGGTTAGGTTTCGATTTTAGGTTTAGATTTGGGGTTAGGTTTAGATTTTAGGTTTAGATTTTAGGTTTAGATTTGGGGTTAGGTTTAGATTTTAGGTTTAGATTTGGGGTTAGGTTTAGATTTGGGGTTAGGTTTAGATTTTAGGTTTAGATTTGGGGTTAGGTTTAGATTTGGGGTTAGGTTTAGATTTGGGGTTAGGTTTAGATTTTAGGTTTAGATTTGGGGTTAGGTTTAGATTTGGGGTTAGGTTTAGATTTTAGGTTTAGATTTTAGATTTAGATTTGGGGTTAGGTTTAGATTTTAGGTTTAGATTTGGGGTTAGGTTTAGATTTTAGGTTTAGATTTAAGGTTAGGTTTCGATTTCGGGTTACGTTGAGATTTTAGATTTAGATTTGGGGTTAGGTTTAGATTTTAGGTTTAAATTTGGGGTTAGGTTTAGATTTTAGGTTTAGATTTGGGGTTAGGTTTAGATTTGGGGTTAGGTTTAGATTTTAGGTTTAGATTTGGGGTTAGGTTTAGATTTGGGGTTAGGTTTAGATTCTAGGTTTAGATTTGGGGTTAGGTTTAGATTTTAGGTTTAGATTTGGGGTTAGGATTAGATTTGGGGTTAGGTTTAGATTTTAGGTTTAGATTTGGGGTTAGGTTTAGATTTTAGGTTTAGATTTGGGGTTAGGTTTAGATTTGGGGTTAGGTTTAGATTTTAGGTTTAGATTTGGGGTTAGGTTTAGATTTTAGGTTTAGATTTGGGGTTAGGTTTAGATTTTAGGTTTAGATTTGGGGTTAGGTTTAGATTTGGGGTTAGGTTTAGATTTTAGGTTTAGATTTGGGGTTAGGTTTAGATTTTAGGTTTAGATTTGGGGTTAGGTTTAGATTTCAGGTTTAGATTTGGGGTTAGGTTTAGATTTTAGGTTTAGATTTGGGGTTAGGTTTAGATTTGGGGTTAGGTTTAGATTTTAGGTTTAGATTTGGGGTTAGGTTTAGATTTGGGGTTAGGTTTAGATTTTAGGTTTAGATTTGGGGTTAGGTTTAGATTTTAGGTTTAGATTTGGGGTTAGGTTTAGATTTTAGGTTTAGATTTGGGGTTAGGTTTAGATTTGGGGTTAGGTTTAGACTTGGGGTTAGGTTTAGATTTTAGGTTTAGATTTGGGGTTAGGTTTAGATTTTAGGTTTAGATTTGGGGTTAGGTTTAGATTTTAGGTTTAGATTTGGGGTTAGGTTTAGATTTGGGGTTAGGTTTAGATTTTAGGTTTAGATTTGGGGTTAGGTTTAGATTTGGGGTTAGGTTTAGATTTTAGGTTTAGATTTGGGGTTAGGTTTAGATTTGGGGTTAGGTTTAGATTTTAGGTTTAGATTTGGGGTTAGGTTTAGATTTTAGGTTTAGATTTGGGGTTAGGTTTAGATTTTAGGTTTAGATTTGGGGTTAGGTTTAGATTTGGGGTTAGGTTTAGACTTGGGGTTAGGTTTAGATTTTAGGTTTAGATTTGGGGTTAGGTTTAGATTTTAGGTTTAGATTTGGGGTTAGGTTTAGATTTTAGGTTTAGATTTGGGGTTAGGTTTAGATTTGGGGTTAGGTTTAGATTTTAGGTTTAGATTTGGGGTTAGGTTTAGATTTTAGGTTTAATTTTCGGGTTAGGTTTAGATTTTAGGTTTAGATTTGGGGCTAGGTTTAGATTTGGGGTTAGGTTTAGATTTTAGGTTTAGATTTGGGGTTAGGTTTAGATTTTAGGTTTAGATTTTGGGTTAGGTTTAGATTTGGGGTTAGGTTTAGATTTGGGGTTAGGTTTAGATTTGGGGTTAGGTTTAGATTTTAGGTTTAGATTTGGGGTTAGGTTTAGATTTTAAATTTAGATTTAAGGTTAGGTTTCGATTTCGGGTTACGTTATAGATTTTAGGTTTAGATTTGGGGTTAGGTTTAGATTTTAGGTTTAGATTTTAGGTTAGGTTTAGATTTCAGGTTTAGATTTGGGGTTAGGTTTAGATTTTAGGTTTAGATTTGGGGTTAGGTTTAGATTTGGGGTTAGGTTTAGATTTTAAGTTTAGATTTGGGGTTAGGTTTAGATTTGGGGTTAGGTTTAGATTTTAGGTTTAGATTTGGGGTTAGGTTTAGATTTGGGGTTAGGTTTAGATTTTAGGTTTAGATTTGGGGTTAGGTTTAGATTTTAGGTTTAGATTTGGGGTTAGGTTTAGATTTGGGGTTAGGTTTAGATTTTAGGTTTAGATTTGGGGTTAGGTTTAGATTTGAGGTTAGGTTTAGATTTTAGGTTTAGATTTGGGGTTAGGTTTAGATTTTAGGTTTAGATTTGGGGTTAGGTTTAGATTTTAGGTTTAGATTTGGGGTTAGGTTTAGATTTGGGGTTAGGTTTAGATTTTAGGTTTAGATTTGGGGTTAGGTTTAGATTTTATGTTTAGATTTGGGGTTAGGTTTAGATTTGGGGTTAGGTTTAGATTTTAGGTTTAGATTTGGGGTTAGGTTTAGATTTTAGGTTTATATTTGGGGTTAGATTTAGATTTTAGGTTTAGATTTGGGGTTAGGTTTAGATTTTAGGTTTATATTTGGGGTTAGGTTTAGATTTTTTGGTTTAGATTTGGGGTTAGGTTTAGATTTTAGGTTTAGATTTGGGGTTAGGTTTAGATTTGGGGTTAGGTTTAGATTTTAGGTTTAGATTTGGGATTAGGTTTAGATTTGGGGTTAGGTTTAGATTTTAGGTTTAGATTTGGGGTTAGGTTTAGATTTGGGGTTAGGTTTAGATTTTAGGTTTAGATTTGGGGTTAGGTTTAGATTTGGGGTTAGGTTTAGATTTTCGGTTTAGATTTGGGGTTAAGTTTAGATTTGGGGTTAGGTTTAGATTTTAGGTTTAGATTTGGGGTTAGGTTTAGATTTTAGGTTTAGATTTGGGGTTAGGTTTAGATTTTAGGTTTAGATTTGGGGTTAGGTTTAGATTTGGGGTTAGGTTTAGATTTTAGTTTTAGATTTGGGGTTAGGTTTAGATTTTAGGTTTAGATTTGGGGTTAGGTTTAGATTTGGGGTTAGGTTTAGATTTTAGGTTTAGATTTGGGTTTAGGTTTAGATTTTAGGTTTAGATTTTAGATTTAGATTTGGGGTTAGGTTTAGATTTTAGGTTTAGATTTAAGGTTAGGTTTCGATTTCGGGTTACGTTTAGATTTTAGGTTTAGATTTGGGGTTAGGTTTAGATTTTAGGTTTAGATTTGGGGTTAGGTTTAGATTTCAGGTTTAGATTTGGGGTTAGGTTTAGATTTTAGGTTTAGATTTGGGGTTAGGTTTAGATTTGGGGTTAGGTTTAGATTTTAGCTTTAGATTTGGGGTTAGGTTTAGATTTGGGGTTAGGTTTAGATTTTAGGTTTAGATTTGGGGTTAGGTTTAGATTTTAGGTTTAGATTTGGGGTTAGGTTTAGATTTTAGGTTTAGATTTGGGGTTAGGTTTAGATTTTAGGTTTGGATTTGGGGTTAGGTTTAGATTTTAGGTTTAGATTTGGGGTTAGGTTTAGATTTGGGGTTAGGTTTAGATTTTAGGTTTAGATTTGGGGTTAGGTTTAGATTTTAGGTTTAGATTTGGGGTTAGGTTTAGATTTTAGGTTTATATTTAAGGTTAGGTTTCGATTTCGGGTTACGTTTAGATTTTAGGTTTAGATTTGGGGTTAGGTTTAGATTTTAGGTTTAGATTTGGGGTTAGGTTTAGATTTCAGGTTTAGATTTGGGGTTAGGTTTAGATTTTAGGTTTAGATTTGGGGTTAAGTTTAGATTTGGGGTTAGGTTTAGATTTTAGGTTTAGATTTGGGGTTAGGTTTAGATTTGGGGTTAGGTTTAGATTTTAGGTTTAGATTTGGGGTTAGGTTTAGATTTTAGGTTTAGATTTGGGGTTAGGTTTAGATTTTAGGTTTAGATTTGGGGTTAGGTTTAGATTTGGGGTTAGGTTTAGACTTGGGGTTAGGTTTAGATTTTAGGTTTAGATTTGGGGTTAGGTTTAGATTTTAGGTTTAGATTTGGGGTTAGGTTTAGATTTGGGGTTAGGTTTAGATTTTAGGTTTAGATTTGGGGTTAGGTTTAGATTTGGGGTTAGGTTTAGATTTTAGGTTTAGATTTGGGGTTAGGTTTAGATTTTAGGTTTAGATTTGGGGTTAGGTTTAGATTTGGGGTTAGGTTTAGATTTTAGGTTTAGATTTGGGGTTAGGTTTAGATTTTAGGTTTAGATTTGGGGTTAGGTTTAGATTTGGGGTTAGGTTTAGATTTTAGGTTTAGATTTGGGGTTAGGTTTAGATTTTAGGTTTAGATTTGGGGTTAGGTTTAGATTTCAGGTTTAGATTTGGGGTTAGGTTTAGATTTTAGGTTTAGATTTGGGGTTAGGTTTAGATTTTAGGTTTAGATTTGGGGTTAGGTTTAGATTTGGGGTTAGGTTTAGATTTTAGGTTTAGATTTGGGGTTAGGTTTAGATTTGGGGTTAGGTTTAGATTTTAGGTTTAGATTTGGGGTTAGGTTTAGATTTGGGGTTAGGTTTAGATTTTAGGTTTAGATTTGGGGTTAGGTTTAGATTTGGGGTTAGGTTTAGATTTTAGGTTTAGATTTGGGGTTAGGTTTAGATTTTAGGTTTAGATTTGGGGTTAGGTTTAGATTTGGGGTTAGGTTTAGATTTTAGGTTTAGATTTATGGTTAGGTTTCGATTTGGGGTTAGGTTTAGATTTTAGGTTTAGATTTGGGGTTAGGTTTAGATTTTAGGTTTAGATTTGGGGTTAGGTTTAGATTTCAGGTTTAGATTTGGGGTTAGGTTTAGATTTTAGGTTTAGATTTGGGGTTAGGTTTAGATTTGGGGTTAGGTTTAGATTTTAGGTTTAGATTTGGGGTTAGGTTTAGATTTGGGGTTAGGTTTAGATTTTAGGTTTAGATTTGGGGTTAGGTTTAGATTTTAGGTTTAGATTTGGGGTTAGGTTTAGATTTGGGGTTAGGTTTAGATTTTAGGTTTGGATTTGGGGTTAGGTTTAGATTTTAGGTTTAGATTTGGGGTTAGGTTTAGATTTGGGGTTAGGTTTAGATTTTAGGTTTAGATTTGGGGTTAGGTTTAGATTTTAGGTTTAGATTTGGGGTTAGGTTTAGATTTTAGGTTTAGATTTGGGGTTAGGTTTAGATTTTAGGTTTAGATTTGGGGTTAGGTTTAGATTTTAGGTTTAGATTTGGGGTTAGGTTTAGATTTGGGGTTAGGTTTAGACTTGGGGTTAGGTTTAGATTTTAGGTTTAGATTTGGGGTTAGGTTTAGATTTTAGGTTTAGATTTGGGGTTAGGTTTAGATTTTAGGTTTAGATTTGGGGTTAGGTTTAGATTTGGGGTTAGGTTTAGATTTTAGGTTTAGATTTGGGGTTAGGTTTAGATTTGGGGTTAGGTTTAGATTTTAGGTTTAGATTTGGGGTTAGGTTTAGATTTGGGGTTAGGTTTAGATTTTAGGTTTAGATTTGGGGTTAGGTTTAGATTTTAGGTTTAGATTTGGGGTTAGGTTTAGATTTTAGGTTTAGATTTGGGGTTAGGTTTAGATTTGGGGTTAGGTTTAGACTTGGGGTTAGGTTTAGATTTTAGGTTTAGATTTGGGGTTAGGTTTAGATTTTAGGTTTAGATTTGGGGTTAGGTTTAGATTTTAGGTTTAGATTTGGGGTTAGGTTTAGATTTGGGGTTAGGTTTAGATTTTAGGTTTAGATTTGGGGTTAGGTTTAGATTTGGGGTTAGGTTTAGATTTTAGGTTTAATTTTCGGGTTAGGTTTAGATTTTAGGTTTAGATTTGGGGCTAGGTTTAGATTTGGGGTTAGGTTTAGATTTTAGGTTTAGATTTGGGGTTAGGTTTAGATTTTAGGTTTAGATTTTGGGTTAGGTTTAGATTTGGGGTTAGGTTTAGATTTGGGGTTAGGTTTAGATTTGGGGTTAGGTTTAGATTTTAGGTTTAGATTTGGGGTTAGGTTTAGATTTTAAATTTAGATTTAAGGTTAGGTTTCGATTTCGGGTTACGTTATAGATTTTAGGTTTAGATTTGGGGTTAGGTTTAGATTTTAGGTTTAGATTTTAGGTTAGGTTTAGATTTCAGGTTTAGATTTGGGGTTAGGTTTAGATTTTAGGTTTAGATTTGGGGTTAGGTTTAGATTTGGGGTTAGGTTTAGATTTTAAGTTTAGATTTGGGGTTAGGTTTAGATTTGGGGTTAGGTTTAGATTTTAGGTTTAGATTTGGGGTTAGGTTTAGATTTGGGGTTAGGTTTAGATTTTAGGTTTAGATTTGGGGTTAGGTTTAGATTTTAGGTTTAGATTTGGGGTTAGGTTTAGATTTGGGGTTAGGTTTAGATTTTAGGTTTAGATTTGGGGTTAGGTTTAGATTTGAGGTTAGGTTTAGATTTTAGGTTTAGATTTGGGGTTAGGTTTAGATTTTAGGTTTAGATTTGGGGTTAGGTTTAGATTTTAGGTTTAGATTTGGGGTTAGGTTTAGATTTGGGGTTAGGTTTAGATTTTAGGTTTAGATTTGGGGTTAGGTTTAGATTTTATGTTTAGATTTGGGGTTAGGTTTAGATTTGGGGTTAGGTTTAGATTTTAGGTTTAGATTTGGGGTTAGGTTTAGATTTTAGGTTTATATTTGGGGTTAGATTTAGATTTTAGGTTTAGATTTGGGGTTAGGTTTAGATTTTAGGTTTATATTTGGGGTTAGGTTTAGATTTTTTGGTTTAGATTTGGGGTTAGGTTTAGATTTTAGGTTTAGATTTGGGGTTAGGTTTAGATTTGGGGTTAGGTTTAGATTTTAGGTTTAGATTTGGGATTAGGTTTAGATTTGGGGTTAGGTTTAGATTTTAGGTTTAGATTTGGGGTTAGGTTTAGATTTGGGGTTAGGTTTAGATTTTAGGTTTAGATTTGGGGTTAGGTTTAGATTTGGGGTTAGGTTTAGATTTTCGGTTTAGATTTGGGGTTAAGTTTAGATTTGGGGTTAGGTTTAGATTTTAGGTTTAGATTTGGGGTTAGGTTTAGATTTTAGGTTTAGATTTGGGGTTAGGTTTAGATTTTAGGTTTAGATTTGGGGTTAGGTTTAGATTTGGGGTTAGGTTTAGATTTTAGTTTTAGATTTGGGGTTAGGTTTAGATTTTAGGTTTAGATTTGGGGTTAGGTTTAGATTTGGGGTTAGGTTTAGATTTTAGGTTTAGATTTGGGTTTAGGTTTAGATTTTAGGTTTAGATTTTAGATTTAGATTTGGGGTTAGGTTTAGATTTTAGGTTTAGATTTAAGGTTAGGTTTCGATTTCGGGTTACGTTTAGATTTTAGGTTTAGATTTGGGGTTAGGTTTAGATTTTAGGTTTAGATTTGGGGTTAGGTTTAGATTTCAGGTTTAGATTTGGGGTTAGGTTTAGATTTTAGGTTTAGATTTGGGGTTAGGTTTAGATTTGGGGTTAGGTTTAGATTTTAGCTTTAGATTTGGGGTTAGGTTTAGATTTGGGGTTAGGTTTAGATTTTAGGTTTAGATTTGGGGTTAGGTTTAGATTTTAGGTTTAGATTTGGGGTTAGGTTTAGATTTTAGGTTTGGATTTGGGGTTAGGTTTAGATTTTAGGTTTAGATTTGGGGTTAGGTTTAGATTTGGGGTTAGGTTTAGATTTTAGGTTTAGATTTGGGGTTAGGTTTAGATTTTAGGTTTAGATTTGGGGTTAGGTTTAGATTTTAGGTTTATATTTAAGGTTAGGTTTCGATTTCGGGTTACGTTTAGATTTTAGGTTTAGATTTGGGGTTAGGTTTAGATTTTAGGTTTAGATTTGGGGTTAGGTTTAGATTTCAGGTTTAGATTTGGGGTTAGGTTTAGATTTTAGGTTTAGATTTGGGGTTAGGTTTAGATTTTAGGTTTAGATTTGGGGTTAGGTTTAGATTTGGGGTTAGGTTTAGATTTGGGGTTAGGTTTAGATTTTAGGTTTAGATTTGGGGTTAGGTTTAGATTTTAGGTTTAGATTTGGGGTTAGGTTTAGATTTTAGGTTTAGATTTGGGGTTAGGTTTAGATTTGGGGTTAGGTTTAGACTTGGGGTTAGGTTTAGATTTTAGGTTTAGATTTGGGGTTAGGTTTAGATTTTAGGTTTAGATTTGGGGTTAGGTTTAGATTTGGGGTTAGGTTTAGATTTTAGGTTTAGATTTGGGGTTAGGTTTAGATTTGGGGTTAGGTTTAGATTTTAGGTTTAGATTTGGGGTTAGGTTTAGATTTTAGGTTTAGATTTGGGGTTAGGTTTAGATTTGGGGTTAGGTTTAGATTTTAGGTTTAGATTTGGGGTTAGGTTTAGATTTTAGGTTTAGATTTGGGGTTAGGTTTAGATTTGGGGTTAGGTTTAGATTTTAGGTTTAGATTTGGGGTTAGGTTTAGATTTTAGGTTTAGATTTGGGGTTAGGTTTAGATTTCAGGTTTAGATTTGGGGTTAGGTTTAGATTTGGGGTTAGGTTTAGATTTTAGGTTTAGATTTGGGGTTAGGTTTAGATTTTAGGTTTAGATTTGGGGTTAGGTTTAGATTTTAGGTTTAGATTTGGGGTTAGGTTTAGATTTCAGGTTTAGATTTGGGGTTAGGTTTAGATTTTAGGTTTAGATTTGGGGTTAGGTTTAGATTTGGGGTTAGGTTTAGATTTTAGGTTTAGATTTGGGGTTAGGTTTAGATTTGGGGTTAGGTTTAGATTTTAGGTTTAGATTTGGGGTTAGGTTTAGATTTTAGGTTTAGATTTGGGGTTAGGTTTAGATTTGGGGTTAGGTTTAGATTTTAGGTTTGGATTTGGGGTTAGGTTTAGATTTTAGGTTTAGATTTGGGGTTAGGTTTAGATTTGGGGTTAGGTTTAGATTTTAGGTTTAGATTTGGGGTTAGGTTTAGATTTTAGGTTTAGATTTGGGGTTAGGTTTAGATTTTAGGTTTATATTTAAGGTTAGGTTTCGATTTCGGGTTACGTTTAGTTTTTAGGTTTAGATTTGGGGTTAGGTTTAGATTTTAGGTTTAGATTTGGGGTTAGGTTTAGATTTCAGGGTTAGATTTGGGGTTAGGTTTAGATTTTAGGTTTAGATTTGGGGTTAAGTTTAGATTTGGGGTTAGGTTTAGATTTTAGGTTTAGATTTGGGGTTAGGTTTAGATTTGGGGTTAGGTTTAGATTTTAGGTTTAGATTTGGGGTTAGGTTTAGATTTTAGGTTTAGATTTGGGGTTAGGTTTAGATTTTAGGTTTAGATTTGGGATTAGGTTTAGATTTGGGGTTAGGTTTAGATTTTAGGTTTAGATTTGGGGTTAGGTTTAGATTTGGGGTTAGATTTGGGGTTAGGTTTAGATTTGGGGTTAGGTTTAGATTTTAGGTTTAGATTTGGGGTTAGGTTTAGATTTTAGGTTTAGATTTTAGATTTAGATTTGGGGTTAGGTTTAGATTTTAGGTTTAGATTTGGGGTTAGTTTTAGATTTGGGGTTAGGTTTAGATTTTAGGTTTGGATTTGGGGTTAGGTTTAGATTTTAGGTTTAGATTTGGGGTTAGGTTTAGATTTGGGGTTAGGTTTAGATTTTAGGTTTAGATTTGGGGTTAGGTTTAGATTTTAGGTTTAGATTTGGGGTTAGGTTTAGATTTTAGGTTTATATTTAAGGTTAGGTTTCGATTTCGGGTTACGTTTAGTTTTTAGGTTTAGATTTGGGGTTAGGTTTAGATTTTAGGTTTAGATTTGGGGTTAGGTTTAGATTTCAGGGTTAGATTTGGGGTTAGGTTTAGATTTTAGGTTTAGATTTGGGGTTAAGTTTAGATTTGGGGTTAGGTTTAGATTTTAGGTTTAGATTTGGGGTTAGGTTTAGATTTGGGGTTAGGTTTAGATTTTAGGTTTAGATTTGGGGTTAGGTTTAGATTTTAGGTTTAGATTTGGGGTTAGGTTTAGATTTTAGGTTTAGATTTGGGGTTAGGTTTAGATTTGGGGTTAGGTTTAGATTTGGGGTTAGGTTTAGATTTTAGGTTTAGATTTGGGGTTAGGTTTAGATTTGGGGTTAGGTTTAGATTTTAGGTTTAGATTTGGGGTTAGGTTTAGATTTTAGGTTTAGATTTTAGATTTAGATTTGGGGTTAGGTTTAGATTTTAGGTTTAGATTTGGGGTTAGGTTTAGATTTTAGGTTTAGATTTAAGGTTAGGTTTCGATTTCGGGTTAGGTTTAGATTTTAGGTTTAGATTTGGGGTTAGGTTTAGATTTGGGGTTAGGTTTAGATTTTAGGTTTAAATTTGGGGTTAGGTTTAGATTTTAGGTTTAGATTTGGGGTTAGGTTTAGATTTGGGGTTAGGTTTAGATTTTAGGTTTAGATTTGGGGTTAGGTTTAGATTTGGGGTTAGGTTTAGATTCTAGGTTTAGATTTGGGGTTAGGTTTAGATTTTAGGTTTAGATTTGGGGTTAGGTTTAGATTTGGGGTTAGGTTTAGATTTTAGGTTTAGATTTGGGGTTAGGTTTAGATTTTAGGTTTAGATTTGGGGTTAGGTTTAGATTTCAGGTTTAGATTTGGGGTTAGGTTTAGATTTTAGGTTTAGATTTGGGGTTAGGTTTAGATTTGGGGTTAGGTTTAGATTTTAGGTTTAGATTTGGGGTTAGGTTTAGATTTGGGGTTAGGTTTAGATTTTAGGTTTAGATTTGGGGTTAGGTTTAGATTTTAGGTTTAGATTTTAGATTTAGATTTGGGGTTAGGTTTAGATTTTAGGTTTAGATTTGGGGTTAGGTTTAGATTTTAGGTTTAGATTTAAGGTTAGGTTTCGATTTCGGGTTACGTTTAGATTTTAGATTTAGATTTGGGGTTAGGTTTAGATTTTAGGTTTAGATTTGGGGTTAGGTTTAGATTTTAGGTTTAGATTTGGGGTTAGGTTTAGATTTGGGGTTAGGTTTAGATTTTAGGTTTAGATTTGGGGTTAGGTTTAGATTTGGGGTTAGGTTTAGATTCTAGGTTTAGATTTGGGGTTAGGTTTAGATTTGGGGTTAGGTTTAGATTTTAGGTTTAGATTTGGGGTTAGGTTTAGATTTGGGGTTAGGTTTAGATTTTAGGTTTAGATTTGGGGTTAGGTTTAGATTTTAGGTTTAGATTTGGGGTTAGGTTTAGATTTGGGGTTAGGTTTAGATTTTAGGTTTAGATTTGGGGTTAGGTTTAGATTTTAGGTTTAGATTTGGGGTTAGGTTTAGATTTTAGGTTTAGATTTGGGGTTAGGTTTAGATTTTAGGTTTATATTTGGGGTTAGGTTTAGATTTTTTGGTTTAGATTTGGGGTTAGGTTTAGATTTTAGGTTTAGATTTGGGGTTAGGTTTAGATTTGGGGTTAGGTTTAGATTTTAGGTTTAGATTTGGGATTAGGTTTAGATTTGGGGTTAGGTTTAGATTTTAGCTTTAGATTTTAGGTTTAGATTTGGGGTTAGGTTTAGATTTTAGGTTTAGATTTGGGGTTAGGTTTAGATTTGTGGTTAGGTTTAGATTTTAGGTTTAGATTTGGGATTAGGTTTAGATTTGTGGTTAGGTTTAGATTTTAGGTTTAGATTTGGGGTTAGGTTTAGATTTTAGGTTTAGATTTGGGGTTAGGTTTAGATTTCAGGTTTAGATTTGGGGTTAGGTTTAGATTTTAGGTTTAGATTTGGGGTTAGGTTTAGATTTGGGGTTAGGTTTAGATTTTAGGTTTAGATTTGGGGTTAAGTTTTGATTTGGGGTTAGGTTTAGATTTTAGGTTTAGATTTGGGGTTAGGTTTAGATTTTAGGTTTAGATTTGGGGTTAGGTTTAGATTTTAGGTTTAGATTTGGGGTTAGGTTTAGATTTGGGGTTAGGTTTAGATTTTAGGTTTGGATTTGGGGTTAGGTTTAGATTTTAGGTTTAGATTTGGGGTTAGGTTTAGATTTGGGGTTAGGTTTAGATTTTAGGTTTAGATTTGGGGTTAGGTTTAGATTTTAGGTTTAGATTTGGGGTTAGGTTTAGATTTTAGGTTTATATTTAAGGTTAGGTTTCGATTTCGGGTTACGTTTAGATTTTAGGTTTAGATTTGGGGTTAGGTTTAGATTTTAGGTTTAGATTTGGGGTTAGGTTTAGATTTCAGGTTTAGATTTGGGGTTAGGTTTAGATTTTAGGTTTAGATTTGGGGTTAAGTTTAGATTTGGGGTTAGGTTTAGATTTTAGGTTTAGATTTGGGGTTAGGTTTAGATTTTAGGTTTAGATTTGGGGTTAGGTTTAGATTTTAGGTTTAGATTTGGGGTTAGGTTTAGATTTGGGGTTAGGTTTAGACTTGGGGTTAGGTTTAGAATTTAGGTTTAGATTTGGGGTTAGGTTTAGATTTTAGGTTTAGATTTGGGGTTAGGTTTAGATTTTAGGTTTAGATTTGGGGTTAGGTTTACATTTGGGGTTAGGTTTAGATTTTAGGTTTAGATTTGGGGTTAGGTTTAGATTTGGGGTTAGGTTTAGATTTTAGGTTTAGATTTGGGGTTAGGTTTAGATTTGGGGTTAGGTTTAGATTTTAGGTTTAGATTTGGGGTTAGGTTTAGATTTGGGGTTAGGTTTAGATTTTAGGTTTAGATTTGGGGTTAGGTTTAGATTTTAGGTTTAGATTTGGGGTTAAGTTTAGATTTGGGGTTAGGTTTAGATTTTAGGTTTAGATTTGGGTTTAGGTTTAGATTTTAGGTTTAGATTTTAGGTTTAGTTTTGGGGTTAGGTTTAGATTTTAGGTTTAGATTTGGGGTTAGGTTTCGATTTCGGGTTACGTTTAGATTTTAGGTTTAGATTTGGGGTTAGGTTTAGATTTTAGGTTTAGATTTGGGGTTAGGTTTAGATTATAGGTTCAGATTTCGGGATAGGTTCAGATTTTAGCTTCAGATTTGGGGTTAGGTTTAGATTTGGGGTTAGGTTTAGATTTTAGGTTTAGATTTGGGGTTAGGTTTAGATTTGGGGTTAGGTTTAGATTTTAGGTTTAGATTTGGGGTTAGGTTTAGATTTGGGGTTAGGTTTAGATTTTAGGTTTAGATTTGGGGTTAGATTTAGATTTTAGGTTTAGATTTGGGGTTAGGTTTAGATTTTAGGTTTAGATTTGGGGTTAGGTTTAGATTTTTTGGTTTAGATTTGGGGTTAGGTTTAGATTTTAGGTTTAGATTTGGGGTTAGGTTTAGATTTTAGGTTTAGATTTGGGATTAGGTTTAGATTTGGGATTAGGTTTAGATTTGGGGTTAGGTTTAGATTTTAGGTTTAGATTTTAGGTTTAGATTCGGGGTTAGGCTTAGATTTTAGGTTTAGATTTGGGGTTAGGTTTAGATTTTCGGTTTAGATTTGGGGTTAAGTTTAGATTTGTGGTTAGGTTTAGATTTTAGGTTTAGATTTGGGGTTAGGTTTAGATTTTAGGTTTAGATTTGGGGTTAGGTTTAGATTTTAGGTTTAGATTTGGGGTTAGGTTTAGATTTGGGGTTAGGTTTAGATTTTAGGTTTGGATTTGGGGTTAGGTTTAGATTATAGGTTTAGATTTGGGGTTAGGTTTAGATTTGGGGTTAGGTTTAGATTTTAGGTTTAGATTTGGGGTTAGGTTTAGATTTTAGGTTTAGATTTGGGGTTAGGTTTACATTTGGGGTTAGGTTTAGATTTTAGGTTTAGATTTGGGCTTAGGTTTAGATTTGGGGTTAGGTTTAGATTTTAGGTTTAGATTTGGGGTTAGGTTTACATTTGGGGTTAGGTTTAGATTTTAGGTTTAGATTTGGGCTTAGGTTTAGATTTGGGGTTAGGTTTAGATTTTAGGTTTAGATTTGGGGTTAGGTTTAGATTTTAGGTTTAAATTTGGGGTTAGGTTTAGATTTTAGGTTTAGATTTGGGGTTAGGTTTAGATTTGGGGTTAGGTTTAGATTTTTGTTTTAGATTTGGAGTTAGGTTTAGATTTGGGGTTAGGTTTAGATTTTAGGTTTAGATTTGGGGTTAGGTGTAGATTTGGGGTTAGGTTTAGATTTTAGGTTTAGATTTGGGGTTAGGTTTAGATTCTAGGTTTAGATTTGGGGTTAGGTTTAGATTTGGGGTTAGGTTTAGATTTTAGGTTTAGATTTGGGGTTAGGTTTAGATTTTAGGTTTAGATTTGGGGTTAGGTTTAGATTTCAGGTTTAGATTTGGGGTTAGGTTTAGATTTTAGGTTTAGATTTGGGGTTAGGTTTAGATTTGGGGTTAGGTTTAGATTTTAGGTTTAGATTTGGGGTTAGGTTTAGATTTTAGGTTTAGATTTGGGGTTAGGTTTAGATTTGGGGTTAGGTTTAGATTTTAGGTTTAGATTTGGGGTTAGGTTTAGATTTGGGGTTAGGTTTAGATTTTAGGTTTAGATTTGGGGTTAGGTTTAGATTTTAGGTTTAGATTTTAGATTTAGATTTGGGGTTAGGTTTAGATTTTAGGTTTAGATTTGGGGTTAGGTTTAGATTTTAGGTTTAAATTTGGGGTTAGGTTTAGATTTTAGGTTTAGATTTGGGGTTAGGTTTAGATTTTAGGTTTAGATTTGGGGTTAGGTTTAGATTTTAGGTTTAGATTTGGGGTTAGGTTTAGATTTCAGGTTTATATTTAAGGTTAGGTTTCGATTTCGGGTTACGTTTAGATTTTAGGTTTAGATTTGGGGTTAGGTTTAGATTTTAGGTTTAGATTTGGGGTAAGGTTTAGATTTCAGGTTTAGATTTGGGGTTAGGTTTAGATTTTAGGTTTAGATTTGGGGTTAAGTTTAGATTTGGGGTTAGGTTTAGATTTTAGGTTTAGATTTGGGGTTAGGTTTAGATTTTAGGTTTAGATTTGGGGTTAGGTTTAGATTTTAGGTTTAGATTTGGGGTTAGGTTTAGATTTGGGGTTAGGTTTAGACTTGGGGTTAGGTTTAGAATTTAGGTTTAGATTTGGGGTTAGGTTTAGATTTTAGGTTTAGATTTGGGGTTAGGTTTAGATTTTAGGTTTAGATTTGGGGTTAGGTTTACATTTGGGGTTAGGTTTAGATTTTAGGTTTAGATTTGGGGTTAGGTTTAGATTTGGGGTTAGGTTTAGATTTTAGGTTTAGATTTGGGGTTAGGTTTAGATTTGGGGTTAGGTTTAGATTTTAGGTTTAGATTTGGGGTTAGGTTTAGGTTTGGTGTTAGGTTTAGATTTTAGGTTTAGATTTGGGGTTAGGTTTAGATTTTAGGTTTAGATTTGGGGTTAGGTTTAGATTTGGGGTTAGGTTTAGATTTTAGGTTTAGATTTGGGTTTAGGTTTAGATTTTAGGTTTAGATTTTAGGTTTAGTTTTGGGGTTAGGTTTAGATTTTAGGTTTAGATTTAAGGTTAGGTTTCGATTTCGGGTTACGTTTAGATTTTAGGTTTAGATTTGGGGTTAGGTTTAGATTTTAGGTTTAGATTTGGGGTTAGGTTTAGATTATAGGTTCAGATTTCGGGATAGGTTCAGATTTTAGGTTCAGATTTGGGGTTAGGTTTAGATTTGGGGTTAGGTTTAGATTTTAGGTTTAGATTTGGGGTTAGGTTTAGATTTGGGGTTAGGTTTAGATTTTAGGTTTAGATTTGGGGTTAGGTTTAGATTTGGGGTTAGGTTTAGATTTTAGGTTTAGATTTGGGGTTAGGTTTAGATTTTAGGTTTAGATTTGGGGTTAGATTTCGATTTTAGGTTTAGATTTGGGGTTAGGTTTAGATTTTAGGTTTAGATTTGGGGTTAGGTTTAGATTTTTTGGTTTAGATTTGGGGTTAGGTTTAGATTTTAGGTTTAGATTTGGGGTTAGGTTTAGATTTTAGGTTTAGATTTGGGATTAGGTTTAGATTTGGGATTAGGTTTAGATTTGGGGTTAGGTTTAGATTTTAGGTTTAGATTTTAGGTTTAGATTCGGGGTTAGGCTTAGATTTTAGGTTTAGATTTGGGGTTAGGTTTAGATTTTCGGTTTAGATTTGGGGTTAAGTTTAGATTTGTGGTTAGGTTTAGATTTTAGGTTTAGATTTGGGGTTAGGTTTAGATTTTAGGTTTAGATTTGGGGTTAGGTTTAGATTTTAGGTTTAGATTTGGGGTTAGGTTTAGATTTGGGGTTAGGTTTAGATTTTAGGTTTGGATTTGGGGTTAGGTTTAGATTATAGGTTTAGATTTGGGGTTAGGTTTAGATTTGGGGTTAGGTTTAGATTTTAGGTTTAGATTTGGGGTTAGGTTTAGATTTTAGGTTTAGACTTGTGGTTAGGTTTAGATTTTAGGTTTAAATTTGGGGTTAGGTTTAGATTTTAGGTTTAGATTTGGGGTTAGGTTTAGATTTTAGGTTTAGATTTGGGGTTAGGTTTACATTTGGGGTTAGGTTTAGATTTTAGGTTTAGATTTGGGCTTAGGTTTAGATTTGGGGTTAGGTTTAGATTTTAGGTTTAGATTTGGGGTTAGGTTTAGATTTTAGGTTTAAATTTGGGGTTAGGTTTAGATTTTAGGTTTAGATTTGGGGTTAGGTTTAGATTTGGGGTTAGGTTTAGATTTTTGTTTTAGATTTGGAGTTAGGTTTAGATTTGGGGTTAGGTTTAGATTTTAGGTTTAGATTTGGGGTTAGGTGTAGATTTGGGGTTAGGTTTAGATTTTAGGTTTAGATTTGGGGTTAGGTTTAGATTCTAGGTTTAGATTTGGGGTTAGGTTTAGATTTGGGGTTAGGTTTAGATTTTAGGTTTAGATTTGGGGTTAGGTTTAGATTTTAGGTTTAGATTTGGGGTTAGGTTTAGATTTCAGGTTTAGATTTGGGGTTAGGTTTAGATTTTAGGTTTAGATTTGGGGTTAGGTTTAGATTTGGGGTTAGGTTTAGATTTTAGGTTTAGATTTGGGGTTAGGTTTAGATTTTAGGTTTAGATTTGGGGTTAGGTTTAGATTTGGGGTTAGGTTTAGATTTTAGGTTTAGATTTGGGGTTAGGTTTAGATTTGGGGTTAGGTTTAGATTTTAGGTTTAGATTTGGGGTTAGGTTTAGATTTTAGGTTTAGATTTTAGATTTAGATTTGGGGTTAGGTTTAGATTTTAGGTTTAGATTTGGGGTTAGGTTTAGATTTTAGGTTTAAATTTGGGGTTAGGTTTAGATTTTAGGTTTAGATTTGGGGTTAGGTTTAGATTTTAGGTTTAGATTTGGGGTTAGGTTTAGATTTTAGGTTTAGATTTGGGGTTAGGTTTAGATTTCAGGTTTATATTTAAGGTTAGGTTTCGATTTCGGGTTACGTTTAGATTTTAGGTTTAGATTTGGGGTTAGGTTTAGATTTTAGGTTTAGATTTGGGGTAAGGTTTAGATTTCAGGTTTAGATTTGGGGTTAGGTTTAGATTTTAGGTTTAGATTTGGGGTTAAGTTTAGATTTGGGGTTAGGTTTAGATTTTAGGTTTAGATTTGGGGTTAGGTTTAGATTTTAGGTTTAGATTTGGGGTTAGGTTTAGATTTGGGGTTAGGTTTAGACTTGGGGTTAGGTTTAGAATTTAGGTTTAGATTTGGGGTTAGGTTTAGATTTTAGGTTTAGATTTGGGGTTAGGTTTAGATTTTAGGTTTAGATTTGGGGTTAGGTTTACATTTGGGGTTAGGTTTAGATTTTAGGTTTAGATTTGGGGTTAGGTTTAGATTTGGGGTTAGGTTTAGATTTTAGGTTTAGATTTGGGGTTAGGTTTAGATTTGGGGTTAGGTTTAGATTTTAGGTTTAGATTTGGGGTTAGGTTTAGGTTTGGGGTTAGGTTTAGATTTTAGGTTTAGATTTGGGGTTAGGTTTAGATTTTAGGTTTAGATTTGGGGTTAGGTTTAGATTTGGGGTTAGGTTTAGATTTTAGGTTTAGATTTGGGTTTAGGTTTAGATTTTAGGTTTAGATTTTAGGTTTAGTTTTGGGGTTAGGTTTAGATTTTAGGTTTAGATTTAAGGTTAGGTTTCGATTTCGGGTTACGTTTAGATTTTAGGTTTAGATTTGGGGTTAGGTTTAGATTTTAGGTTTAGATTTGGGGTTAGGTTTAGATTATAGGTTCAGATTTCGGGATAGGTTCAGATTTTAGGTTCAGATTTGGGGTTAGGTTTAGATTTGGCGTTAGGTTTAGATTTTAGGTTTAGATTTGGGGTTAGGTTTAGATTTGGGGTTAGGTTTAGATTTTAGGTTTAGATTTGGGGTTAGGTTTAGATTTGGGGTTAGGTTTAGATTTTAGGTTTAGATTTGGGGTTAGGTTTAGATTTTAGGTTTAGATTTGGGGTTAGATTTAGATTTTAGGTTTAGATTTGGGGTTAGGTTTAGATTTTAGGTTTAGATTTGGGGTTAGGTTTA
This sequence comes from Patagioenas fasciata, assembly GCF_037038585.1. Lineage (NCBI taxonomy): Eukaryota > Metazoa > Chordata > Aves > Columbiformes > Columbidae > Patagioenas > Patagioenas fasciata. The sequence goes on from NW_027288812.1 coordinate 170,951, forward strand.
GATTTTTTGGTTTAGATTTGGGGTTAGGTTTAGATTTTAGGTTTAGATTTGGGGTTAGGTTTAGATTTTAGGTTTAGATTTGGGATTAGGTTTAGATTTGGGGTTAGGTTTAGATTTGGGGTTAGGTTTAGATTTTAGGTTTAGATTTTAGGTTTAGATTCGGGGTTAGGCTTAGATTTTAGGTTTAGATTTGGGGTTAGGTTTAGATTTTCGGTTTAGATTTGGGGTTAGGTTTAGATTTTAGGTTTAGATTTGGGGTTAGGTTTAGATTTGGGGTTAGGTTTAGATTTTAGGTTTGGATTTGGGGTTAGGTTTAGATTATAGGTTTAGATTTGGGGTTAGGTTTAGACTTGTGGTTAGGTTTAGATTTTAGGTTTAAATTTGGGGTTAGGTTTAGATTTTAGGTTTAGATTTGGGGTTAGGTTTAGATTTTAGGTTTAGATTTGGGGTTAGGTTTACATTTGGGGTTAGGTTTAGATTTTAGGTTTAGATTTGGGCTTAGGTTTAGATTTGGGGTTAGGTTTAGATTTTAGGTTTAGATTTGGGGTTAGGTTTAGATTTTAGGTTTAAATTTGGGGTTAGGTTTAGATTTTAGGTTTAGATTTGGGGTTAGGTTTAGATTTGGGGTTAGGTTTAGATTTTTGTTTTAGATTTGGAGTTAGGTTTAGATTTGGGGTTAGGTTTAGATTTTAGGTTTAGATTTGGGGTTAGGTGTAGATTTGGGGTTAGGTTTAGATTTTAGGTTTAGATTTGGGGTTAGGTTTAGATTCTAGGTTTAGATTTGGGGTTAGGTTTAGATTTGGGGTTAGGTTTAGATTTTAGGTTTAGATTTGGGGTTAGGTTTAGATTTTAGGTTTAGATTTGGGGTTAGGTTTAGATTTCAGGTTTAGATTTGGGGTTAGGTTTAGATTTTAGGTTTAGATTTGGGGTTAGGTTTAGATTTGGGGTTAGGTTTAGATTTTAGGTTTAGATTTGGGGTTAGGTTTAGATTTTAGGTTTAGATTTGGGGTTAGGTTTAGATTTGGGGTTAGGTTTAGATTTTAGGTTTAGATTTGGGGTTAGGTTTAGATTTGGGGTTAGGTTTAGATTTTAGGTTTCGATTTGGGGTTAGGTTTAGATTTTAGGTTTAGATTTTAGATTTAGATTTGGGGTTAGGTTTAGATTTTAGGTTTAGATTTGGGGTTAGGTTTAGATTTTAGGTTTAAATTTGGGGTTAGGTTTAGATTTTAGGTTTAGATTTGGGGTTAGGTTTAGATTTGGGGTTAGGTTTAGATTTTAGGTTTAGATTTGGGGTTAGGTTTAGATTTTAGGTTTAGATTTGGGGTTAGGTTTAGATTTCAGGTTTATATTTAAGGTTAGGTTTCGATTTCGGGTTACGTTTAGATTTTAGGTTTAGATTTGGGGTTAGGTTTAGATTTTAGGTTTAGATTTGGGTTTAGGTTTAGATTTCAGGTTTAGATTTGGGGTTAGGTTTAGATTTTAGGTTTAGATTTGGGGTTAAGTTTAGATTTGGGGTTAGGTTTAGATTTTAGGTTTAGATTTGGGGTTAGGTTTAGATTTTAGGTTTAGATTTGGGGTTAGGTTTAGATTTTAGGTTTAGATTTGGGGTTAGGTTTAGATTTGGGGTTAGGTTTAGACTTGGGGTTAGGTTTAGAATTTAGGTTTAGATTTGGGGTTAGGTTTAGATTTTAGGTTTAGATTTGGGGTTAGGTTTAGATTTTAGGTTTAGATTTGGGGTTAGGTTTACATTTGGGGTTAGGTTTAGATTTTAGGTTTAGATTTGGGGTTAGGTTTAGATTTGGGGTTAGGTTTAGATTTTAGGTTTAGATTTGGGGTTAGGTTTAGATTTGGGGTTAGGTTTAGATTTTAGGATTAGATTTGGGGTTAGGTTTAGATTTGGGGTTAGGTTTAGATTTTAGGTTTAGATTTGGGGTTAGGTTTAGATTTTAGGTTTACATTTGGGGTTACGTTTAGATTTGGGGTTAAGTTTAGATTTTAGGTTTAGATTTGGGTTTAGGTTTAGATTTTAGGTTTAGATTTTAGGTTTAGTTTTGGGGTTAGGTTTAGATTTTAGGTTTAGATTTAAGGTTAGGTTTCGATTTCGGGTTACGTTTAGATTTTAGGTTTAGATTTGGGGTTAGGTTTAGATTTTAGGTTTAGATTTGGGGTTAGGTTTAGATTATAGGTTCAGATTTCGGGATAGGTTCAGATTTTAGGTTCAGATTTGGGGTTAGGTTTAGATTTGGGGTTAGGTTTAGATTTTAGGTTTAGATTTGGGGTTAGGTTTAATTTTGGGGTTAGGTTTAGATTTTAGGTTTAGATTTGGGGTTAGGTTTAGATTTGGGGTTAGGTTTAGATTTTAGGTTTAGATTTGGGGTTAGGTTTAGATTTTAGGTTTAGATTTGGGGTTAGATTTAGATTTTAGGTTTAGATTTGGGGTTAGGTTTAGATTTTAGGTTTAGATTTGGGGTTAGGTTTAGATTTTTTGGTTTAGATTTGGGGTTAGGTTTAGATTTTAGGTTTAGATTTGGGGTTAGGTTTAGATTTTAGGTTTAGATTTGGGATTAGGTTTAGATTTGGGATTAGGTTTAGATTTGGGGTTAGGTTTAGATTTTAGGTTTAGATTTTAGGTTTAGATTTGGGGTTAGGCTTAGATTTTAGGTTTAGATTTGGGGTTAGGTTTAGATTTTCGGTTTAGATTTGGGGTTAAGTTTAGATTTGTGGTTAGGTTTAGATTTTAGGTTTAGATTTGGGGTTAGGTTTAGATTTTAGGTTTAGATTTGGGGTTAGGTTTAGATTTTAGGTTTAGATTTGGGGTTAGGTTTAGATTTTAGGTTTGGATTTGGGGTTAGGTTTAGATTATAGGTTTAGATTTGGGGTTAGGTTTAGACTTGTGGTTAGGTTTAGATTTTAGGTTTAAATTTGGGGTTAGGTTTAGATTTTAGGTTTAGATTTGGGGTTAGGTTTAGATTTTAGGTTTAGATTTGGGGTTAGGTTTAGATTTGGGGTTAGGTTTAGATTTTAGGTTTAGATTTGGGGTTAGGTTTAGATTTGGGGTTAGGTTTAGATTTTAGGTTTAGATTTGGGGTTAGGTTTAGATTTTAGGTTTAAATTTGGGGTTAGGTTTAGATTTTAGGTTTAGATTTGGGGTTAGGTTTAGATTTGGGGTTAGGTTTAGATTTTTGTTTTAGATTTGGAGTTAGGTTTAGATTTGGGGTTAGGTTTAGATTTTAGGTTTAGATTTGGGGTTAGGTGTAGATTTGGGGTTAGGTTTAGATTTTAGGTTTAGATTTGGGGTTAGGTTTAGATTTTAGGTTTAGATTTGGGGTTAGGTTTAGATTTGGGGTTAGGTTTAGATTTTAGGTTTAGATTTGGGGTTAGGTTTAGATTTTAGGTTTAGATTTGGGGTTAGGTTTAGATTTTAGGTTTATATTTGGGGTAAGGTTTAGATTTGGGGTTAGGTTTAGATTTTAGGTTTAGATTTGAAGTTAGATTTAGATTTGGGGTTAGGTTTAGATTTTAGGTTTAGATTTGGGGTTAGGTTTAGATTTTAGGTTTGGATTTGGGGTTAGGTTTAGATTTGGGGTTAGGTTTAGATTTTAGGTTTAGATTTGGGGTTAGGTTTAGATTTTAGGTTTAGATTTGGGGTTAGGTTTAGATTTTAGGTTTAGATTTGGGGTTAGGTTTAGATTTGGGGTTAGGTTTAGATTTTAGGTTTAGATTTGGGTTTAGGTTTAGATTTTAGGTTTAGATTTTAGATTTAGATTTGGGGTTAGGTTTAGATTTTAGGTTTAGATTTGGGGTTAGGTTTAGATTTCAGGTTTAGATTTGGGGTTAGGTTTAGATTTTAGGTTTAGATTTGGGGTTAGGTTTAGATTTGGGGTTAGGTTTAGATTTTAGGTTTAGATTTGGGGTTAGGTTTAGATTTTAGGTTTAGATTTGGGGTTAGGTTTAGATTTTAGGTTTAGATTTGGGGTTAGGTTTAGATTTGGGGTTAGGTTTAGATTTTGGGTTTGGATTTGGGGTTAGGTTTAGATTTTAGGTTTAGATTTGGGCTTAGGTTTAGATTTGGGGTTAGGTTTAGATTTTAGGTTTAGATTTGGGGTTAGGTTTAGATTTTAGGTTTAGATTTGGGGTTAGGTTTAGATTTTAGTTTTAGATTTGGGGTTAGGTTTAGATTTGGGGTTAGGTTTAGATTTTAGGTTTAGATTTGGGGTTAGGTTTAGATTTTAGGTTTAAATTTGGGGGTAGGTTTAGATTTTAGGTTTAGATTTGGGGTTAGGTTTAGATTTGGGGTTAGGTTTAGATTTTAGGTTTAGATTTGGGGTTAGGTTTAGATTTGGGGTTAGGTTTAGATTTTAGGTTTAGATTTGGGGTTAGGTGTAGATTTGGGGTTAGGTTTAGATTTTAGGTTTAGATTTGGGGTTAGGTTTAGATTTTAGGTTTAGATTTGGGGTTAGGTTTAGATTTGGGGTTAGGTTTAGATTTTAGGTTTAGATTTGGGGTTAGGTTTAGATTTTAGGTTTAGATTTGGGGTTAGGTTTAGATTTTAGGTTTATATTTGGGGTAAGGTTTAGATTTGGGGTTAGGTTTAGATTTTAGGTTTAGATTTGGGGTTAGATTTAGATTTGGGGTTAGGTTTAGATTTTAGGTTTAGATTTGGGTTTAGGTTTAGATTTTAGGTTTAGATTTGGGGTTAGGTTTAGATTTGGGGTTAGGTTTAGATTTTAGGTTTAGATTTGGGGTTAGGTTTAGATTTGGGGTTAGGTTTAGATTTTAGGTTTAGATTTGGGGTTAGGTTTAGATTTTAGGTTTAGATTTGGGGTTAGGTTTAGATTTGGGGTTAGGTTTAGATTTTAGGTTTAGATTTGGGGTTAGGTTTAGATTATAGGTTTAGATTTGGGGTTAGGTTTAGATTTGGGGTTAGGTTTAGATTTTAGGTTTAGATTTGGGGTTAGGTTTAGATTTTAGGTTTAAATTTGAGGTTAGGTTTAGATTTTAGGTTTAGATTTGGGGTTAGGTTTAGATTTGGGGTTAGGTTTAGATTTTAGGTTTAGATTTGGGGTTAGGTTTAGATTTGGGGTTAGGTTTAGATTCTAGGTTTAGATTTGGGGTTAGGTTTAGATTTGGGGTTAGGTTTAGATTTTAGGTTTAGATTTGGGGTTAGGTTTAGATTTGGGGTTAGGTTTAGATTTTAGTTTTAGATTTGGGGTTAGGTTTAGATTTGGGGTTAGGTTTAGATTTTAGGTTTAGATTTGGGGTTAGGTTTAGATTTTAGGTTTAGATTTGGGGTTAGGTTTAGATTTTAGGTTTAGATTTTGGGTTAGGTTTAGATTTGGGGTTAGGTTTAGATTTTAGGTTTAGATTTGGGATTAGGTTTAGATTTTAGGTTTAGATTTGGGGTTAGGTTTAGATTTTAGGTTTAGACTTGGGGTTAGGTTTAGATTTTAGGTTTAGATTTTAGATTTAGATTTGGGGTATAGGTTTAGATTTTAGGTTTATATTTGGGGTTAGGTTTAGATTTTAGGTTTAGATTTAAGGTTAGGTTTTGATTTCGGGTTACGTTTAGATTTTAGATTTAGATTTGGGGTTAGGTTTAGATTTTAGGTTTAAATTTGGGGTTAGGTTTAGATTTTAGGTTTAGATTTGGGGTTAGGTTTAGATTTGGGGTTAGGTTTAGATTTTAGGTTTAGATTTGGGGTTAGGTTTAGATTTGGGGTTAGGTTTAGATTCTAGGTTTAGATTTGGGGTTAGGTTTAGATTTGGGGTTAGGTTTAGATTTTAGGTTTAGATTTGGGGTTAGGTTTAGATTTTAGGTTTAGATTTGGGGTTAGGTTTAGATTTGGGGTTAGGTTTAGATTTTAGGTTTAGATTTGGGGTTAGGTTTAGATTTTAGGTTTGGATTTGGGGTTAGGTTTAGATTTTAGGTTTAGATTTGGGGTTAGGTTTAGATTTGGGGTTAGGTTTAGATTTTAGGTTTAGATTTGGGGTTAGGTTTAGATTTTAGGTTTAGATTTGGGGTTAGGTTTAGATTTGGGGTTAGGTTTAGATTTTAGGTTTAGATTTGGGGTTAGGTTTAGATTTGGGGTTAGGTTTAGATTTTAGGTTTAGATTTGGGGTTAGGTTTAGATTTTAGGTTTAGATTTGGGGTTATGTTTAGATTTGGGGTTAGGTTTAGATTTGGGGTTAGGTTTAGATTTTAGGTTTAGATTTGGGGTTAGGTTTAGATTTGGGGTTAGGTTTAGATTTTAGGTTTAGATTTGGGCTTAGGTTTAGATTTGGGGTTAGGTTTAGATTTTAGGTTTAGATTTGGGGTTAGGTTTAGATTTTAGGTTTAGATTTGGGGTTAGGTTTAGATTTTAGTTTTAGATTTGGGGTTAGGTTTAGATTTGGGGTTAGGTTTAGATTTTAGGTTTAGATTTGGGGTTAGGTTTAGATTTTAGGTTTAAATTTGGGGGTAGGTTTAGATTTTAGGTTTAGATTTGGGGTTAGGTTTAGATTTGGGGTTAGGTTTAGATTTTAGGTTTAGATTTGGGGTTAGGTTTAGATTTGGGGTTAGGTTTAGATTTTAGGTTTAGATTTGGGGTTAGGTGTAGATTTGGGGTTAGGTTTAGATTTTAGGTTTAGATTTGGGGTTAGGTTTAGATTTTAGGTTTAGATTTGGGGTTAGGTTTAGATTTGGGGTTAGGTTTAGATTTTAGGTTTAGATTTGGGGTTAGGTTTAGATTTTAGGTTTAGATTTGGGGTTAGGTTTAGATTTGGGGTTAGGTTTAGATTTTAGGTTTAGATTTGGGGTTAGGTTTAGATTATAGGTTTAGATTTGGGGTTAGGTTTAGATTTGGGGTTAGGTTTAGATTTTAGGTTTAGATTTGGGGTTAGGTTTAGATTTTAGGTTTAAATTTGAGGTTAGGTTTAGATTTTAGGTTTAGATTTGGGGTTAGGTTTAGATTTGGGGTTAGGTTTAGATTTTAGGTTTAGATTTGGGGTTAGGTTTAGATTTGGGGTTAGGTTTAGATTCTAGGTTTAGATTTGGGGTTAGGTTTAGATTTGGGGTTAGGTTTAGATTTTAGGTTTAGATTTGGGGTTAGGTTTAGATTTGGGGTTAGGTTTAGATTTTAGTTTTAGATTTGGGGTTAGGTTTAGATTTGGGGTTAGGTTTAGATTTTAGGTTTAGATTTGGGGTTAGGTTTAGATTTTAGGTTTAGATTTGGGGTTAGGTTTAGATTTTAGGTTTAGATTTTGGGTTAGGTTTAGATTTGGGGTTAGGTTTAGATTTTAGGTTTAGATTTGGGATTAGGTTTAGATTTTAGGTTTAGATTTGGGGTTAGGTTTAGATTTTAGGTTTAGACTTGGGGTTAGGTTTAGATTTTAGGTTTAGATTTTAGATTTAGATTTGGGGTATAGGTTTAGATTTTAGGTTTATATTTGGGGTTAGGTTTAGATTTTAGGTTTAGATTTAAGGTTAGGTTTTGATTTCGGGTTACGTTTAGATTTTAGATTTAGATTTGGGGTTAGGTTTAGATTTTAGGTTTAAATTTGGGGTTAGGTTTAGATTTTAGGTTTAGATTTGGGGTTAGGTTTAGATTTGGGGTTAGGTTTAGATTTTAGGTTTAGATTTGGGGTTAGGTTTAGATTTGGGGTTAGGTTTAGATTCTAGGTTTAGATTTGGGGTTAGGTTTAGATTTGGGGTTAGGTTTAGATTTTAGGTTTAGATTTGGGGTTAGGTTTAGATTTTAGGTTTAGATTTGGGGTTAGGTTTAGATTTGGGGTTAGGTTTAGATTTTAGGTTTAGATTTGGGGTTAGGTTTAGATTTTAGGTTTGGATTTGGGGTTAGGTTTAGATTTTAGGTTTAGATTTGGGGTTAGGTTTAGATTTGGGGTTAGGTTTAGATTTTAGGTTTAGATTTGGGGTTAGGTTTAGATTTTAGGTTTAGATTTGGGGTTAGGATTAGATTTGGGGTTAGGTTTAGATTTTAGGTTTAGATTTGGGGTTAGGTTTAGATTTGGGGTTAGGTTTAGATTTTAGGTTTAGATTTGGGGTTAGGTTTAGATTTTAGGTTTAGATTTGGGGTTATGTTTAGATTTGGGGTTAGGTTTAGATTTGGGGTTAGGTTTAGATTTTAGGTTTAGATTTGGGGTTAGGTTTAGATTTGGGGTTAGGTTTAGATTTTAGGTTTAGATTTGGGGTTAGGTTTAGATTTTAGGTTTAGATTTGGGGTTAGGTTTAGATTTTAGGTTTAGACTTGGGGTTAGGTTTAGATTTTAGGTTTAGATTTTAGATTTAGATTTGGGGTATAGGTTTAGATTTTAGGTTTATATTTGGGGTTAGGTTTAGATTTTAGGTTTAGATTTAAGGTTAGGTTTTGATTTCGGGTTACGTTTAGATTTTAGATTTAGATTTGGGGTTAGGTTTAGATTTTAGGTTTAAATTTGGGGTTAGGTTTAGATTTTAGGTTTAGATTTGGGGTTAGGTTTAGATTTGGGGTTAGGTTTAGATTTTAGGTTTAGATTTGGGGTTAGGTTTAGATTTGGGGTTAGGTTTAGATTCTAGGTTTAGATTTGGGGTTAGGTTTAGATTTGGGGTTAGGTTTAGATTTTAGGTTTAGATTTGGGGTTAGGTTTAGATTTTAGGTTTAGATTTGGGGTTAGGTTTAGATTTGGGGTTAGGTTTAGATTTTAGGTTTAGATTTGGGGTTAGGTTTAGATTTTAGGTTTGGATTTGGGGTTAGGTTTAGATTTTAGGTTTAGATTTGGGGTTAGGTTTAGATTTGGGGTTAGGTTTAGATTTTAGGTTTAGATTTGGGGTTAGGTTTAGATTTTAGGTTTAGATTTGGGGTTAGGATTAGATTTGGGGTTAGGTTTAGATTTTAGGTTTAGATTTGGGGTTAGGTTTAGATTTGGGGTTAGGTTTAGATTTTAGGTTTAGATTTGGGGTTAGGTTTAGATTTTAGGTTTAGATTTGGGGTTATGTTTAGATTTGGGGTTAGGTTTAGATTTGGGGTTAGGTTTAGATTTTAGGTTTAGATTTGGGGTTAGGTTTAGATTTGGGGTTAGGTTTAGATTTTAGGTTTAGATTTGGGGTTAGGTTTAGATTTTAGGTTTAGATTTGGGGTTAGGTTTAGATTTTAGGTTTATATTTGGGGTTAGATTTAGATTTTTTGCTTTAGATTTGGGGTTAGGTTTAGATTTAAGGTTTAGATTTGCGGTTAGGTTTAGATTTGGGGTTAGGTTTAGATTTTAGGTTTAGATTTGGGATTAGGTTTAGATTTGGGGTTAGGTTTAGATTTTAGGTTTAGATTTTAGGTTTAGATTTGGGGTTAGGCTTAGATTTTAGGTTTAGATTTGGGGTTAGGTCTAGATTTTCGGTTTAGATTTGGGGTTAAGTTTAGATTTGGGGTTAGGTTTAGATTTTAGGTTTAGATTTGGGGTTAGGTTTAGATTTGGGGTTAGGTTTAGATTTTAGGTTTAGATTTGGGGTTAGGTTTAGATTTTAGGTTTAGATTTGGGGTTAGGTTTAGATTTGGGGTTAGGTTTAGATTTTAGGTTTAGATTTGGGGTTAGGTTTAGATTTGGGGTTAGGTTTAGATTTTAGGTTTAGATTTGGGGTTAGGTTTAGATTTTAGGTTTAGATTTGGGGTTAGGTTTAGATTTGGGGTTAGGTTTAGATTTTAGGTTTAGATTTGGGGTTAGGTTTAGATTTGGGGTTAGGTTTAGATTTTAGGTTTAGATTTTAGATTTAGATTTGGGGTTAGGTTTAGATTTATGTTTAGATTTGGGGTTAGGTTTAGATTTTAGGTTTAGATTTGGGGTTAGGTTTAGATTTGGGGTTAGGTTTAGATTTTAGGTTTAGATTTGGGGTTAGGTTTAGATTTGGGGTTAGGTTTAGATTTTAGGTTTAGATTTGGGGTTAGGTTTAGATTTGGGGTTAGGTTTAGATTTTAGGTTTGGATTTGGGGTTAGGTTTAGATTTTAGGTTTAGATTTGGGGTTAGGTTTAGATTTGGGGTTAGGTTTAGATTTTAGGTTTAGATTTGGGGTTAGGTTTAGATTTTAGGTTTAGATTTGGGGTTAGGTTTAGATTTTAGGTTTAGATTTGGGGTTAGGTTTAGATTTGGGGTTAGGTTTAGATTTTAGGTTTAGATTTTAGATTTAGATTTGGGGTTAGGTTTAGATTTTAGGTTTAGATTTGGGGTTAGGTTTAGATTTGGGGTTAGGTTTAGATTCTAGGTTTAGATTTGGGGTTAGGTTTAGATTTGGGGTTAGGTTTAGATTTTAGGTTTAGATTTGGGGTTAGGTTTAGATTTGGGGTTAGGTTTAGATTTTAGGTTTAGATTTGGGGTTAGGTTTAGATTTTAGGTTTAGATTTTAGGTTTAGATTTGGGGATAGGTTTAGATTTTAGGTTTAGATTTGGGGTTAGGTTTAGATTTTAGGTTTAGATTTGGGGTTAGGTTTAGATTTGGGGTTAGGTTTAGATTTTAGGTTTAGATTTGGGGTTAGGTTTAGATTTTAGGTTTAGATTTGGGGTTAGGTTTACATTTGGGGTTAGGTTTAGATTTTAGGTTTGGATTTGGGGTTAGGTTTAGATTATAGGTTTAGATTTGGGGTTAGGTTTAGACTTGTGGTTAGGTTTAGATTTTAGGTTTAAATTTGGGGTTAGGTTTAGATTTTAGGTTTAGATTTGGGGTTAGGTTTAGATTTTAGGTTTAGATTTGGGGTTAGGTTTAGATTTGGGGTTAGGTTTAGATTTTAGGTTTAGATTTGGGGTTAGGTTTAGATTTTAGGTTTAAATTTGGGGTTAGGTTTAGATTTTAGGTTTAGATTTGGGGTTAGGTTTAGATTTGGGGTTAGGTTTAGATTTTTGTTTTAGATTTGGAGTTAGGTTTAGATTTGGGGTTAGGTTTAGATTTTAGGTTTAGATTTGGGGTTAGGTGTAGATTTGGGGTTAGGTTTAGATTTTAGGTTTAGATTTGGGGTTAGGTTTAGATTTTAGGTTTAGATTTGGGGTTAGGTTTAGATTTGGGGTTAGGTTTAGATTTTAGGTTTAGATTTGGGGTTAGGTTTAGATTTTAGGTTTAGATTTGGGGTTAGGTTTAGATTTTAGGTTTATATTTGGGGTAAGGTTTAGATTTGGGGTTAGGTTTAGATTTTAGGTTTAGATTTGAAGTTAGATTTAGATTTGGGGTTAGGTTTAGATTTTAGGTTTAGATTTGGGGTTAGGTTTAGATTTTAGGTTTAGATTTGGGGTTAGGTTTAGATTTGGGGTAAGGTTTAGATTTTAGGTTTAGATTTGGGGTTAGGTTTAGATTTTAGGTTTAGATTTGGGGTTAGGTTTAGATTTTAGGTTTAGATTTGGGGTTAGGTTTAGATTTGGGGTTAGGTTTAGATTTTAGGTTTAGATTTGGGTTTAGGTTTAGATTTTAGGTTTAGATTTTAGATTTAGATTTGGGGTTAGGTTTAGATTTTAGGTTTAGATTTAAGGTTAGGTTTCGATTTCGGGTTACGTTTAGATTTTAGGTTTAGATTTGGGGTTATGTTTAGATTTTAGGTTTAGATTTGGGGTTAGGTTTAGATTTCAGGTTTAGATTTGGGGTTAGGTTTAGATTTTAGGTTTAGATTTGGGGTTAGGTTTAGATTTGGGGTTAGGTTTAGATTTTAGGTTTAGATTTGGGGTTAGGTTTAGATTTTAGGTTTAGATTTGGGGTTAGGTTTAGATTTTAGGTTTAGATTTGGGGTTAGGTTTAGATTTGGGGTTAGGTTTAGATTTTGGGTTTGGATTTGGGGTTAGGTTTAGATTTTAGGTTTAGATTTGGGGTTAGGTTTAGATTTGGGGTTAGGTTTAGATTTTAGGTTTAGATTTGGGGTTAGGTTTAGATTTTAGGTTTAGATTTGGGGTTAGGTTTAGATTTTAGTTTTAGATTTGGGGTTAGGTTTAGATTTGGGGTTAGGTTTAGATTTTAGGTTTAGATTTGGGGTTAGGTTTAGATTTTAGGTTTAAATTTGGGGTTAGGTTTAGATTTTAGGTTTAGATTTGGGGTTAGGTTTAGATTTGGGGTTAGGTTTAGATTTTAGGTTTAGATTTGGGGTTAGGTTTAGATTTGGGGTTAGGTTTAGATTTTAGGTTTAGATTTGGGGTTAGGTGTAGATTTGGGGTTAGGTTTAGATTTTAGGTTTAGATTTGGGGTTAGGTTTAGATTTTAGGTTTAGATTTGGGGTTAGGTTTAGATTTGGGGTTAGGTTTAGATTTTAGGTTTAGATTTGGGGTTAGGTTTAGATTTTAGGTTTATATTTGGGGTAAGGTTTAGATTTGGGGTTAGGTTTAGATTTTAGGTTTAGATTTGGGGTTAGATTTAGATTTGGGGTTAGGTTTAGATTTTAGGTTTAGATTTGGGGTTAGGTTTAGATTTTAGGTTTAGATTTGGGGTTAGGTTTAGATTTGGGGTTAGGTTTAGATTTTAGGTTTAGATTTGGGGTTAGGTTTAGATTTTAGGTTTAGATTTGGGGTTAGGTTTAGATTTGGGGTTAGGTTTAGATTTTAGGTTTAGATTTGGGTTTAGGTTTAGATTTTAGGTTTAGATTTGGGGTTAGGTTTAGATTTGGGGTTAGGTTTAGATTTTAGGTTTAGATTTGGGGTTAGGTTTAGATTTGGGGTTAGGTTTAGATTTTAGGTTTAGATTTGGGGTTAGGTTTAGATTTTAGGTTTAGATTTGGGGTTAGGTTTAGATTTGGGGTTAGGTTTAGATTTTAGGTTTAGATTTGGGGTTAGGTTTAGATTATAGGTTTAGATTTGGGGTTAGGTTTAGATTTGGGGTTAGGTTTAGATTTTAGGTTTAGATTTGGGGTTAGGTTTAGATTTTAGGTTTAAATTTGAGGTTAGGTTTAGATTTTAGGTTTAGATTTGGGGTTAGGTTTAGATTTGGGGTTAGGTTTAGATTTTAGGTTTAGATTTGGGGTTAGGTTTAGATTTGGGGTTAGGTTTAGATTCTAGGTTTAGATTTGGGGTTAGGTTTAGATTTGGGGTTAGGTTTAGATTTTAGGTTTAGATTTGGGGTTAGGTTTAGATTTGGGGTTAGGTTTAGATTTTAGTTTTAGATTTGGGGTTAGGTTTAGATTTGGGGTTAGGTTTAGATTTTAGGTTTAGATTTGGGGTTAGGTTTAGATTTTAGGTTTAGATTTGGGGTTAGGTTTAGATTTTAGGTTTAGATTTTGGGTTAGGTTTAGATTTGGGGTTAGGTTTAGATTTTAGGTTTAGATTTGGGATTAGGTTTAGATTTTAGGTTTAGATTTGGGGTTAGGTTTAGATTTTAGGTTTAGACTTGGGGTTAGGTTTAGATTTTAGGTTTAGATTTTAGATTTAGATTTGGGGTATAGGTTTAGATTTTAGGTTTATATTTGGGGTTAGGTTTAGATTTTAGGTTTAGATTTAAGGTTAGGTTTAGATTTCGGGTTACGTTTAGATTTTAGATTTAGATTTGGGGTTAGGTTTAGATTTTAGGTTTAAATTTGGGGTTAGGTTTAGATTTTAGGTTTAGATTTGGGGTTAGGTTTAGATTTGGGGTTAGGTTTAGATTTTAGGTTTAGATTTGGGGTTAGGTTTAGATTTGGGGTTAGGTTTAGATTCTAGGTTTAGATTTGGGGTTAGGTTTAGATTTGGGGTTAGGTTTAGATTTTAGGTTTAGATTTGGGGTTAGGTTTAGATTTTAGGTTTAGATTTGGGGTTAGGTTTAGATTTGGGGTTAGGTTTAGATTTTAGGTTTAGATTTGGGGTTAGGTTTAGATTTTAGGTTTGGATTTGGGGTTAGGTTTAGATTTTAGGTTTAGATTTGGGGTTAGGTTTAGATTTTAGGTTTAGATTTGGGGTTAGGTTTAGATTTTAGGTTTAGATTTGGGGTTAGGTTTAGATTTGGGGTTAGGTTTAGATTTTAGGTTTAGATTTGGGGTTAGGTTTAGATTTGGGGTTAGGTTTAGATTTTAGGTTTAGATTTGGGGTTAGGTTTAGATTTTAGGTTTAGATTTGGGGTTATGTTTAGATTTGGGGTTAGGTTTAGATTTGGGGTTAGGTTTAGATTTTAGGTTTAGATTTGGGGTTAGGTTTAGATTTGGGGTTAGGTTTAGATTTTAGGTTTAGATTTGGGGTTAGGTTTAGATTTTAGGTTTAGATTTGGGGTTAGGTTTAGATTTTAGGTTTATATTTGGGGTTAGGTTTAGATTTTTTGCTTTAGATTTGGGGTTAGGTTTAGATTTAAGGTTTAGATTTGCGGTTAGGTTTAATATTTGGGGTTAGGTTTAGATTTTAGGTTTAGATTTGGGGTTAGGTTTAGATTTGGGGTTAGGTTTAGATTTGGGGTTAGGTTTAGATTTTAGGTTTAGATTTGGGGTTAGGTTTAGATTTTAGGTTTGGATTTGGGGTTAGGTTTAGATTTTAGGTTTAGATTTGGGGTTAGGTTTAGATTTGGGGTTAGGTTTAGATTTTAGGTTTAGATTTGGGGTTAGGTTTAGATTTTAGGTTTAGATTTGGGGTTAGGTTTAGATTTGGGGTAGGGTTTAGATTTTAGGTTTAGATTTGGGGTTAGGTTTAGATTTGGGGTTAGGTTTAGATTTTAGGTTTAGATTTGGGGTTAGGTTTAGATTTTAGGTTTAGATTTGGGGTTATGTTTAGATTTGGGGTTAGGTTTAGATTTGGGGTTAGGTTTAGATTTTAGGTTTAGATTTGGGGTTAGGTTTAGATTTTAGGTTTAGATTTGGGGTTAGGTTTAGATTTTAGGTTTAAATTTGGGGTTAGGTTTAGATTTTAGGTTTAGATTTGGGGTTAGGTTTAGATTTGGGGTTAGGTTTAGATTTTAGGTTTAGATTTGGGGTTAGGTTTAGATTTTAGGTTTAGATTTGGGGTTAGGTTTAGATTTCAGGTTTATATTTAAGGTTAGGTTTCGATTTCGGGTTACGTTTAGATTTTAGGTTTAGATTTGGAGTTAGGTTTAGATTTTAGGTTTAGATTTGGGGTAAGGTTTAGATTTCAGGTTTAGATTTGGGGTTAGGTTTAGATTTTAGGTTTAGATTTGGGGTTAAGTTTAGATTTGGGGTTAGGTTTAGATTTTAGGTTTAGATTTGGGGTTAGGTTTAGATTTTAGGTTTAAATTTGGGGTTAGGTTTAGATTTTAGGTTTAGATTTGGGGTTAGGTTTAGATTTGGGGTTAGGTTTAGATTTTAGGTTTAGATTTGGGGTTAGGTTTAGATTTTAGGTTTAGATTTGGGGTTAGGTTTAGATTTCAGGTTTATATTTAAGGTTAGGTTTCGATTTCGGGTTACGTTTAGATTTTAGGTTTAGATTTGGGGTTAGGTTTAGATTTTAGGTTTAGATTTGGGGTAAGGTTTAGATTTCAGGTTTAGATTTGGGGTTAGGTTTAGATTTTAGGTTTAGATTTGGGGTTAAGTTTAGATTTGGGGTTAGGTTTAGATTTTAGGTTTAGATTTGGGGTTAGGTTTAGATTTTAGGTTTAGATTTGGGGTTAGGTTTAGATTTTAGGTTTAGATTTGGGGTTAGGTTTAGATTTGGGGTTAGGTTTAGACTTGGGGTTAGGTTTAGAATTTAGGTTTAGATTTGGGGTTAGGTTTAGATTTTAGGTTTAGATTTGGGGTTAGGTTTAGATTTTAGGTTTAGATTTGGGTTAGGTTTACATTTGGGGTTAGGTTTAGATTTTAGGTTTAGATTTGGGGTTAGGTTTAGATTTGGGGTTAGGTTTAGATTTTAGGTTTAGATTTGGGGTTAGGTTTAGATTTGGGGTTAGGTTTAGATTTTAGGTTTAGATTTGGGGTTAGGTTTAGGTTTGGGGTTAGGTTTAGATTTTAGGTTTAGATTTGGGGTTAGGTTTAGATTTTAGGTTTAGATTTGGGGTTAGGTTTAGATTTGGGGTTAGGTTTAGATTTTAGGTTTAGATTTGGGTTTAGGTTTAGATTTTAGGTTTAGATTTTAGGTTTAGTTTTGGGGTTAGGTTTAGATTTTAGGTTTAGATTTAAGGTTAGGTTTCGATTTCGGGTTACGTTTAGATTTTAGGTTTAGATTTGGGGTTAGGTTTAGATTTTAGGTTTAGATTTGGGGTTAGGTTTAGATTATAGGTTCAGATTTCGGGATAGGTTCAGATTTTAGGTTCAGATTTGGGGTTAGGTTTAGATTTGGGGTTAGGTTTAGATTTTAGGTTTAGATTTGGGGTTAGGTTTAGATTTGGGGTTAGGTTTAGATTTTAGGTTTAGATTTGGGGTTAGGTTTAGATTTGGGGTTAGGTTTAGATTTTAGGTTTAGATTTGGGGTTAGGTTTAGATTTTAGGTTTAGATTTGGGGTTAGATTTAGATTTTAGGTTTAGATTTGGGGTTAGGTTTAGATTTTAGGTTTAGATTTGGGGTTAGGTTTAGATTTTTTGGTTTAGATTTGGGGTTAGGTTTAGATTTTAGGTTTAGATTTGGGGTTAGGTTTAGATTTTAGGTTTAGATTTGGGATTAGGTTTAGATTTGGGATTAGGTTTAGATTTGGGGTTAGGTTTAGATTTTAGGTTTAGATTTTAGGTTTAGATTCGGGGTTAGGCTTAGATTTTAGGTTTAGATTTGGGGTTAGGTTTAGATTTTCGGTTTAGATTTGGGGTTAGGTTTAGATTTTAGGTTTAGATTTGGGGTTAGGTTTAGATTTTAGGTTTGGATTTGGGGTTAGGTTTAGATTATAGGTTTAGATTTGGGGTTAGGTTTAGACTTGTGGTTAGGTTTAGATTTTAGGTTTAAATTTGGGGTTAGGTTTAGATTTTAGGTTTAGATTTGGGGTTAGGTTTAGATTTTAGGTTTAGATTTGGGGTTAGGTTTAGATTTGGGGTTAGGTTTAGATTTTAGGTTTAGATTTGGGGTTAGGTTTAGATTTTAGGTTTAGATTTGGGGTTAGGTTTAGATTTTTTGGTTTAGATTTGGGGTTAGGTTTAGATTTTAGGTTTAGATTTGGGGTTAGGTTTAGATTTTAGGTTTAGATTTGGGATTAGGTTTAGATTTGGGATTAGGTTTAGATTTGGGGTTAGGTTTAGATTTTAGGTTTAGATTTTAGGTTTAGATTTGGGGTTAGGCTTAGATTTTAGGTTTAGATTTGGGGTTAGGTTTAGATTTTCGGTTTAGATTTGGGGTTAAGTTTAGATTTGTGGTTAGGTTTAGATTTTAGGTTTAGATTTGGGGTTAGGTTTAGATTTTAGGTTTAGATTTGGGGTTAGGTTTAGATTTTAGGTTTAGATTTGGGGTTAGGTTTAGATTTGGGGTTAGGTTTAGATTTTAGGTTTGGATTTGGGGTTAGGTTTAGATTATAGGTTTAGATTTGGGGTTAGGTTTAGACTTGTGGTTAGGTTTAGATTTTAGGTTTAAATTTGGGGTTAGGTTTAGATTTTAGGTTTAGATTTGGGGTTAGGTTTAGATTTTAGGTTTAGATTTGGGGTTAGGTTTAGATTTGGGGTTAGGTTTAGATTTTAGGTTTAGATTTGGGGTTAGGTTTAGATTTGGGGTTAGGTTTAGATTTTAGGTTTAGATTTGGGGTTAGGTTTAGATTTTAGGTTTAAATTTGGGGTTAGGTTTAGATTTTAGGTTTAGATTTGGGGTTAGGTTTAGATTTGGGGTTAGGTTTAGATTTTTGTTTTAGATTTGGAGTTAGGTTTAGATTTGGGGTTAGGTTTAGATTTTAGGTTTAGATTTGGGGTTAGGTGTAGATTTGGGGTTAGGTTTAGATTTTAGGTTTAGATTTGGGGTTAGGTTTAGATTTGGGGTTAGGTTTAGATTTTAGGTTTAGATTTGGGGTTAGGTTTAGATTTTAGGTTTAGATTTGGGGTTAGGTTTAGATTTTAGGTTTATATTTGGGGTAAGGTTTAGATTTGGGGTTAGGTTTAGATTTTAGGTTTAGATTTGAAGTTAGATTTAGATTTGGGGTTAGGTTTAGATTTTAGGTTTAGATTTGGGGTTAGGTTTAGATTTTAGGTTTGGATTTGGGGTTAGGTTTAGATTTGGGGTTAGGTTTAGATTTTAGGTTTAGATTTGGGGTTAGGTTTAGATTTTAGGTTTAGATTTGGGGTTAGGTTTAGATTTTAGGTTTAGATTTGGGGTTAGGTTTAGATTTGGGGTTAGGTTTAGATTTTAGGTTTAGATTTGGGTTTAGGTTTAGATTTTAGGTTTAGATTTTAGATTTAGATTTGGGGTTAGGTTTAGATTTTAGGTTTAGATTTGGGGTTAGGTTTAGATTTCAGGTTTAGATTTGGGGTTAGGTTTAGATTTTAGGTTTAGATTTGGGGTTAGGTTTAGATTTGGGGTTAGGTTTAGATTTTAGGTTTAGATTTGGGGTTAGGTTTAGATTTTAGGTTTAGATTTGGGGTTAGGTTTAGATTTTAGGTTTAGATTTGGGGTTAGGTTTAGATTTGGGGTTAGGTTTAGATTTTGGGTTTGGATTTGGGGTTAGGTTTAGATTTTAGGTTTAGATTTGGGCTTAGGTTTAGATTTGGGGTTAGGTTTAGATTTTAGGTTTAGATTTGGGGTTAGGTTTAGATTTTAGGTTTAGATTTGGGGTTAGGTTTAGATTTTAGTTTTAGATTTGGGGTTAGGTTTAGATTTGGGGTTAGGTTTAGATTTTAGGTTTAGATTTGGGGTTAGGTTTAGATTTTAGGTTTAAATTTGGGGGTAGGTTTAGATTTTAGGTTTAGATTTGGGGTTAGGTTTAGATTTGGGGTTAGGTTTAGATTTTAGGTTTAGATTTGGGGTTAGGTTTAGATTTGGGGTTAGGTTTAGATTTTAGGTTTAGATTTGGGGTTAGGTTTAGATTTTAGGTTTAGATTTGGGGTTAGGTTTAGATTTTAGGTTTATATTTGGGGTAAGGTTTAGATTTGGGGTTAGGTTTAGATTTTAGGTTTAGATTTGGGGTTAGATTTAGATTTGGGGTTAGGTTTAGATTTTAGGTTTAGATTTGGGTTTAGGTTTAGATTTTAGGTTTAGATTTGGGGTTAGGTTTAGATTTGGGGTTAGGTTTAGATTTTAGGTTTAGATTTGGGGTTAGGTTTAGATTTGGGGTTAGGTTTAGATTTTAGGTTTAGATTTGGGGTTAGGTTTAGATTTTAGGTTTAGATTTGGGGTTAGGTTTAGATTTGGGGTTAGGTTTAGATTTTAGGTTTAGATTTGGGGTTAGGTTTAGATTATAGGTTTAGATTTGGGGTTAGGTTTAGATTTGGGGTTAGGTTTAGATTTTAGGTTTAGATTTGGGGTTAGGTTTAGATTTTAGTTTTAAATTTGAGGTTAGGTTTAGATTTTAGGTTTAGATTTGGGGTTAGGTTTAGATTTGGGGTTAGGTTTAGATTTTAGGTTTAGATTTGGGGTTAGGTTTAGATTTGGGGTTAGGTTTAGATTCTAGGTTTAGATTTGGGGTTAGGTTTAGATTTGGGGTTAGGTTTAGATTTTAGGTTTAGATTTGGGGTTAGGTTTAGATTTGGGGTTAGGTTTAGATTTTAGTTTTAGATTTGGGGTTAGGTTTAGATTTGGGGTTAGGTTTAGATTTTAGGTTTAGATTTGGGGTTAGGTTTAGATTTTAGGTTTAGATTTGGGGTTAGGTTTAGATTTTAGGTTTAGATTTTGGGTTAGGTTTAGATTTGGGGTTAGGTTTAGATTTTAGGTTTAGATTTGGGATTAGGTTTAGATTTTAGGTTTAGATTTGGGGTTAGGTTTAGATTTTAGGTTTAGACTTGGGGTTAGGTTTAGATTTTAGGTTTAGATTTTAGATTTAGATTTGGGGTATAGGTTTAGATTTTAGGTTTATATTTGGGGTTAGGTTTAGATTTTAGGTTTAGATTTAAGGTTAGGTTTTGATTTCGGGTTACGTTTAGATTTTAGATTTAGATTTGGGGTTAGGTTTAGATTTTAGGTTTAAATTTGGGGTTAGGTTTAGATTTTAGGTTTAGATTTGGGGTTAGGTTTAGATTTGGGGTTAGGTTTAGATTTTAGGTTTAGATTTGGGGTTAGGTTTAGATTTGGGGTTAGGTTTAGATTCTAGGTTTAGATTTGGGGTTAGGTTTAGATTTGGGGTTAGGTTTAGATTTTAGGTTTAGATTTGGGGTTAGGTTTAGATTTTAGGTTTAGATTTGGGGTTAGGTTTAGATTTGGGGTTAGGTTTAGATTTTAGGTTTAGATTTGGGGTTAGGTTTAGATTTTAGGTTTGGATTTGGGGTTAGGTTTAGATTTTAGGTTTAGATTTGGGTTAGGTTTAGATTTGGGGTTAGGTTTAGATTTTAGGTTTAGATTTGGGGTTAGGTTTAGATTTTAGGTTTAGATTTGGGGTTAGGTTTAGATTTGGGGTTAGGTTTAGATTTTAGGTTTAGATTTGGGGTTAGGTTTAGATTTGGGGTTAGGTTTAGATTTTAGGTTTAGATTTGGGGTTAGGTTTAGATTTTAGGTTTAGATTTGGGGTTATGTTTAGATTTGGGGTTAGGTTTAGATTTGGGGTTAGGTTTAGATTTTAGGTTTAGATTTGGGGTTAGGTTTAGATTTGGGGTTAGGTTTAGATTTTAGGTTTAGATTTGGGCTTAGGTTTAGATTTGGGGTTAGGTTTAGATTTTAGGTTTAGATTTGGGGTTAGGTTTAGATTTTAGGTTTAGATTTGGGGTTAGGATTAGATTTTAGTTTTAGATTTGGGGTTAGGTTTAGATTTGGGGTTAGGTTTAGATTTTAGGTTTAGATTTGGGGTTAGGTTTAGATTTTAGGTTTAAATTTGGGGGTAGGTTTAGATTTTAGGTTTAGATTTGGGGTTAGGTTTAGATTTGGGGTTAGGTTTAGATTTTAGGTTTAGATTTGGGGTTAGGTTTAGATTTGGGGTTAGGTTTAGATTTTAGGTTTAGATTTGGGGTTAGGTGTAGATTTGGGGTTAGGTTTAGATTTTAGGTTTAGATTTGGGGTTAGGTTTAGATTTTAGGTTTAGATTTGGGGTTAGGTTTAGATTTGGGGTTAGGTTTAGATTTTAGGTTTAGATTTGGGGTTAGGTTTAGATTTTAGGTTTAGATTTGGGGTTAGGTTTAGATTTTAGGTTTATATTTGGGGTTAGGTTTAGATTTGGGGTTAGGTTTAGATTTTAGGTTTAGATTTGGGGTTAGATTTAGATTTGGGGTTAGGTTTAGATTTTAGGTTTAGATTTGGGTTTAGGTTTAGATTTTAGGTTTAGATTTGGGGTTAGGTTTAGATTTTAGGTTTAGATTTGGGGTTAGGTTTAGATTTGGGGTTAGGTTTAGATTTTAGGTTTAGATTTGGGGTTAGGTTTAGATTATAGGTTTAGATTTGGGGTTAGGTTTAGATTTGGGGTTAGGTTTAGATTTTAGGTTTAGATTTGGGGTTAGGTTTAGATTTGGGGTTAGGTTTAGATTTTAGGTTTAGATTTGGGGTTAGGTTTAGATTATAGGTTTAGATTTGGGGTTAGGTTTAGATTTGGGGTTAGGTTTAGATTTTAGGTTTAGATTTGGGGTTAGGTTTAGATTTTAGGTTTAAATTTGAGGTTAGGTTTAGATTTTAGGTTTAGATTTGGGGTTAGGTTTAGATTTGGGGTTAGGTTTAGATTTTAGGTTTAGATTTGGGGTTAGGTTTAGATTTGGGGTTAGGTTTAGATTCTAGGTTTAGATTTGGGGTTAGGTTTAGATTTGGGGTTAGGTTTAGATTTTAGGTTTAGATTTGGGGTTAGGTTTAGATTTGGGGTTAGGTTTAGATTTTAGTTTTAGATTTGGGGTTAGGTTTAGATTTGGGGTTAGGTTTAGATTTTAGGTTTAGATTTGGGGTTAGGTTTAGATTTTAGGTTTAGATTTGGGGTTAGGTTTAGATTTTAGGTTTAGATTTTGGGTTAGGTTTAGATTTGGGGTTAGGTTTAGATTTTAGGTTTAGATTTGGGATTAGGTTTAGATTTTAGGTTTAGATTTGGGGTTAGGTTTAGATTTTAGGTTTAGACTTGGGGTTAGGTTTAGATTTTAGGTTTAGATTTTAGATTTAGATTTGGGGTATAGGTTTAGATTTTAGGTTTATATTTGGGGTTAGGTTTAGATTTTAGGTTTAGATTTAAGGTTAGGTTTAGATTTCGGGTTACGTTTAGATTTTAGATTTAGATTTGGGGTTAGGTTTAGATTTTAGGTTTAAATTTGGGGTTAGGTTTAGATTTTAGGTTTAGATTTGGGGTTAGGTTTAGATTTGGGGTTAGGTTTAGATTTTAGGTTTAGATTTGGGGTTAGGTTTAGATTTGGGGTTAGGTTTAGATTCTAGGTTTAGATTTGGGGTTAGGTTTAGATTTGGGGTTAGGTTTAGATTTTAGGTTTAGATTTGGGGTTAGGTTTAGATTTTAGGTTTAGATTTGGGGTTAGGTTTAGATTTGGGGTTAGGTTTAGATTTTAGGTTTAGATTTGGGGTTAGGTTTAGATTTTAGGTTTGGATTTGGGGTTAGGTTTAGATTTTAGGTTTAGATTTGGGGTTAGGTTTAGATTTTAGGTTTAGATTTGGGGTTAGGTTTAGATTTTAGGTTTAGATTTGGGGTTAGGTTTAGATTTGGGGTTAGGTTTAGATTTTAGGTTTAGATTTGGGGTTAGGTTTAGATTTGGGGTTAGGTTTAGATTTTAGGTTTAGATTTGGGGTTAGGTTTAGATTTTAGGTTTAGATTTGGGGTTATGTTTAGATTTGGGGTTAGGTTTAGATTTGGGGTTAGGTTTAGATTTTAGGTTTAGATTTGGGGTTAGGTTTAGATTTGGGGTTAGGTTTAGATTTTAGGTTTAGATTTGGGGTTAGGTTTAGATTTTAGGTTTAGATTTGGGGTTAGGTTTAGATTTTAGGTTTATATTTGGGGTTAGGTTTAGATTTTTTGCTTTAGATTTGGGGTTAGGTTTAGATTTAAGGTTTAGATTTGCGGTTAGGTTTAATATTTGGGGTTAGGTTTAGATTTTAGGTTTAGATTTGGGGTTAGGTTTAGATTTGGGGTTAGGTTTAGATTTGGGGTTAGGTTTAGATTTTAGGTTTAGATTTGGGGTTAGGTTTAGATTTTAGGTTTGGATTTGGGGTTAGGTTTAGATTTTAGGTTTAGATTTGGGGTTAGGTTTAGATTTGGGGTTAGGTTTAGATTTTAGGTTTAGATTTGGGGTTAGGTTTAGATTTTAGGTTTAGATTTGGGGTTAGGTTTAGATTTGGGGTAGGGTTTAGATTTTAGGTTTAGATTTGGGGTTAGGTTTAGATTTGGGGTTAGGTTTAGATTTTAGGTTTAGATTTGGGGTTAGGTTTAGATTTTAGGTTTAGATTTGGGGTTATGTTTAGATTTGGGGTTAGGTTTAGATTTGGGGTTAGGTTTAGATTTTAGGTTTAGATTTGGGGTTAGGTTTAGATTTTAGGTTTAGATTTGGGGTTAGGTTTAGATTTTAGGTTTAAATTTGGGGTTAGGTTTAGATTTTAGGTTTAGATTTGGGGTTAGGTTTAGATTTGGGGTTAGGTTTAGATTTTAGGTTTAGATTTGGGGTTAGGTTTAGATTTTAGGTTTAGATTTGGGGTTAGGTTTAGATTTCAGGTTTATATTTAAGGTTAGGTTTCGATTTCGGGTTACGTTTAGATTTTAGGTTTAGATTTGGAGTTAGGTTTAGATTTTAGGTTTAGATTTGGGGTAAGGTTTAGATTTCAGGTTTAGATTTGGGGTTAGGTTTAGATTTTAGGTTTAGATTTGGGGTTAAGTTTAGATTTGGGGTTAGGTTTAGATTTTAGGTTTAGATTTGGGGTTAGGTTTAGATTTTAGGTTTAAATTTGGGGTTAGGTTTAGATTTTAGGTTTAGATTTGGGGTTAGGTTTAGATTTGGGGTTAGGTTTAGATTTTAGGTTTAGATTTGGGGTTAGGTTTAGATTTTAGGTTTAGATTTGGGGTTAGGTTTAGATTTCAGGTTTATATTTAAGGTTAGGTTTCGATTTCGGGTTACGTTTAGATTTTAGGTTTAGATTTGGGGTTAGGTTTAGATTTTAGGTTTAGATTTGGGGTAAGGTTTAGATTTCAGGTTTAGATTTGGGGTTAGGTTTAGATTTTAGGTTTAGATTTGGGGTTAAGTTTAGATTTGGGGTTAGGTTTAGATTTTAGGTTTAGATTTGGGGTTAGGTTTAGATTTTAGGTTTAGATTTGGGGTTAGGTTTAGATTTTAGGTTTAGATTTGGGGTTAGGTTTAGATTTGGGGTTAGGTTTAGACTTGGGGTTAGGTTTAGAATTTAGGTTTAGATTTGGGGTTAGGTTTAGATTTTAGGTTTAGATTTGGGGTTAGGTTTAGATTTTAGGTTTAGATTTGGGTTAGGTTTACATTTGGGGTTAGGTTTAGATTTTAGGTTTAGATTTGGGGTTAGGTTTAGATTTGGGGTTAGGTTTAGATTTTAGGTTTAGATTTGGGGTTAGGTTTAGATTTGGGGTTAGGTTTAGATTTTAGGTTTAGATTTGGGGTTAGGTTTAGGTTTGGGGTTAGGTTTAGATTTTAGGTTTAGATTTGGGGTTAGGTTTAGATTTTAGGTTTAGATTTGGGGTTAGGTTTAGATTTGGGGTTAGGTTTAGATTTTAGGTTTAGATTTGGGTTTAGGTTTAGATTTTAGGTTTAGATTTTAGGTTTAGTTTTGGGGTTAGGTTTAGATTTTAGGTTTAGATTTAAGGTTAGGTTTCGATTTCGGGTTACGTTTAGATTTTAGGTTTAGATTTGGGGTTAGGTTTAGATTTTAGGTTTAGATTTGGGGTTAGGTTTAGATTATAGGTTCAGATTTCGGGATAGGTTCAGATTTTAGGTTCAGATTTGGGGTTAGGTTTAGATTTGGGGTTAGGTTTAGATTTTAGGTTTAGATTTGGGGTTAGGTTTAGATTTGGGGTTAGGTTTAGATTTTAGGTTTAGATTTGGGGTTAGGTTTAGATTTGGGGTTAGGTTTAGATTTTAGGTTTAGATTTGGGGTTAGGTTTAGATTTTAGGTTTAGATTTGGGGTTAGATTTAGATTTTAGGTTTAGATTTGGGGTTAGGTTTAGATTTTAGGTTTAGATTTGGGGTTAGGTTTAGATTTTTTGGTTTAGATTTGGGGTTAGGTTTAGATTTTAGGTTTAGATTTGGGGTTAGGTTTAGATTTTAGGTTTAGATTTGGGATTAGGTTTAGATTTGGGATTAGGTTTAGATTTGGGGTTAGGTTTAGATTTTAGGTTTAGATTTTAGGTTTAGATTCGGGGTTAGGCTTAGATTTTAGGTTTAGATTTGGGGTTAGGTTTAGATTTTCGGTTTAGATTTGGGGTTAGGTTTAGATTTTAGGTTTAGATTTGGGGTTAGGTTTAGATTTTAGGTTTGGATTTGGGGTTAGGTTTAGATTATAGGTTTAGATTTGGGGTTAGGTTTAGACTTGTGGTTAGGTTTAGATTTTAGGTTTAAATTTGGGGTTAGGTTTAGATTTTAGGTTTAGATTTGGGGTTAGGTTTAGATTTTAGGTTTAGATTTGGGGTTAGGTTTAGATTTGGGGTTAGGTTTAGATTTTAGGTTTAGATTTGGGGTTAGGTTTAGATTTTAGGTTTAGATTTGGGGTTAGGTTTAGATTTTTTGGTTTAGATTTGGGGTTAGGTTTAGATTTTAGGTTTAGATTTGGGGTTAGGTTTAGATTTTAGGTTTAGATTTGGGATTAGGTTTAGATTTGGGATTAGGTTTAGATTTGGGGTTAGGTTTAGATTTTAGGTTTAGATTTTAGGTTTAGATTTGGGGTTAGGCTTAGATTTTAGGTTTAGATTTGGGGTTAGGTTTAGATTTTCGGTTTAGATTTGGGGTTAAGTTTAGATTTGTGGTTAGGTTTAGATTTTAGGTTTAGATTTGGGGTTAGGTTTAGATTTTAGGTTTAGATTTGGGGTTAGGTTTAGATTTTAGGTTTAGATTTGGGGTTAGGTTTAGATTTGGGGTTAGGTTTAGATTTTAGGTTTGGATTTGGGGTTAGGTTTAGATTATAGGTTTAGATTTGGGGTTAGGTTTAGACTTGTGGTTAGGTTTAGATTTTAGGTTTAAATTTGGGGTTAGGTTTAGATTTTAGGTTTAGATTTGGGGTTAGGTTTAGATTTTAGGTTTAGATTTGGGGTTAGGTTTAGATTTGGGGTTAGGTTTAGATTTTAGGTTTAGATTTGGGGTTAGGTTTAGATTTGGGGTTAGGTTTAGATTTTAGGTTTAGATTTGGGGTTAGGTTTAGATTTTAGGTTTAAATTTGGGGTTAGGTTTAGATTTTAGGTTTAGATTTGGGGTTAGGTTTAGATTTGGGGTTAGGTTTAGATTTTTGTTTTAGATTTGGAGT
Source organism: Patagioenas fasciata (assembly GCF_037038585.1). Classification (NCBI taxonomy): domain Eukaryota; kingdom Metazoa; phylum Chordata; class Aves; order Columbiformes; family Columbidae; genus Patagioenas; species Patagioenas fasciata. The sequence continues at coordinate 197,272 of NW_027288812.1, forward strand.
TAGGTTTAGATTTGGGGTTAGGTTTAGATTTTAGGTTTAGATTTGGGGTTAGGTGTAGATTTGGGGTTAGGTTTAGATTTTAGGTTTAGATTTGGGGTTAGGTTTAGATTTGGGGTTAGGTTTAGATTTTAGGTTTAGATTTGGGGTTAGGTTTAGATTTTAGGTTTAGATTTGGGGTTAGGTTTAGATTTTAGGTTTATATTTGGGGTAAGGTTTAGATTTGGGGTTAGGTTTAGATTTTAGGTTTAGATTTGAAGTTAGATTTAGATTTGGGGTTAGGTTTAGATTTTAGGTTTAGATTTGGGGTTAGGTTTAGATTTTAGGTTTGGATTTGGGGTTAGGTTTAGATTTGGGGTTAGGTTTAGATTTTAGGTTTAGATTTGGGGTTAGGTTTAGATTTTAGGTTTAGATTTGGGGTTAGGTTTAGATTTTAGGTTTAGATTTGGGGTTAGGTTTAGATTTGGGGTTAGGTTTAGATTTTAGGTTTAGATTTGGGTTTAGGTTTAGATTTTAGGTTTAGATTTTAGATTTAGATTTGGGGTTAGGTTTAGATTTTAGGTTTAGATTTGGGGTTAGGTTTAGATTTCAGGTTTAGATTTGGGGTTAGGTTTAGATTTTAGGTTTAGATTTGGGGTTAGGTTTAGATTTGGGGTTAGGTTTAGATTTTAGGTTTAGATTTGGGGTTAGGTTTAGATTTTAGGTTTAGATTTGGGGTTAGGTTTAGATTTTAGGTTTAGATTTGGGGTTAGGTTTAGATTTGGGGTTAGGTTTAGATTTTGGGTTTGGATTTGGGGTTAGGTTTAGATTTTAGGTTTAGATTTGGGCTTAGGTTTAGATTTGGGGTTAGGTTTAGATTTTAGGTTTAGATTTGGGGTTAGGTTTAGATTTTAGGTTTAGATTTGGGGTTAGGTTTAGATTTTAGTTTTAGATTTGGGGTTAGGTTTAGATTTGGGGTTAGGTTTAGATTTTAGGTTTAGATTTGGGGTTAGGTTTAGATTTTAGGTTTAAATTTGGGGGTAGGTTTAGATTTTAGGTTTAGATTTGGGGTTAGGTTTAGATTTGGGGTTAGGTTTAGATTTTAGGTTTAGATTTGGGGTTAGGTTTAGATTTGGGGTTAGGTTTAGATTTTAGGTTTAGATTTGGGGTTAGGTTTAGATTTTAGGTTTAGATTTGGGGTTAGGTTTAGATTTTAGGTTTATATTTGGGGTAAGGTTTAGATTTGGGGTTAGGTTTAGATTTTAGGTTTAGATTTGGGGTTAGATTTAGATTTGGGGTTAGGTTTAGATTTTAGGTTTAGATTTGGGTTTAGGTTTAGATTTTAGGTTTAGATTTGGGGTTAGGTTTAGATTTGGGGTTAGGTTTAGATTTTAGGTTTAGATTTGGGGTTAGGTTTAGATTTGGGGTTAGGTTTAGATTTTAGGTTTAGATTTGGGGTTAGGTTTAGATTTTAGGTTTAGATTTGGGGTTAGGTTTAGATTTGGGGTTAGGTTTAGATTTTAGGTTTAGATTTGGGGTTAGGTTTAGATTATAGGTTTAGATTTGGGGTTAGGTTTAGATTTGGGGTTAGGTTTAGATTTTAGGTTTAGATTTGGGGTTAGGTTTAGATTTTAGTTTTAAATTTGAGGTTAGGTTTAGATTTTAGGTTTAGATTTGGGGTTAGGTTTAGATTTGGGGTTAGGTTTAGATTTTAGGTTTAGATTTGGGGTTAGGTTTAGATTTGGGGTTAGGTTTAGATTCTAGGTTTAGATTTGGGGTTAGGTTTAGATTTGGGGTTAGGTTTAGATTTTAGGTTTAGATTTGGGGTTAGGTTTAGATTTGGGGTTAGGTTTAGATTTTAGTTTTAGATTTGGGGTTAGGTTTAGATTTGGGGTTAGGTTTAGATTTTAGGTTTAGATTTGGGGTTAGGTTTAGATTTTAGGTTTAGATTTGGGGTTAGGTTTAGATTTTAGGTTTAGATTTTGGGTTAGGTTTAGATTTGGGGTTAGGTTTAGATTTTAGGTTTAGATTTGGGATTAGGTTTAGATTTTAGGTTTAGATTTGGGGTTAGGTTTAGATTTTAGGTTTAGACTTGGGGTTAGGTTTAGATTTTAGGTTTAGATTTTAGATTTAGATTTGGGGTATAGGTTTAGATTTTAGGTTTATATTTGGGGTTAGGTTTAGATTTTAGGTTTAGATTTAAGGTTAGGTTTTGATTTCGGGTTACGTTTAGATTTTAGATTTAGATTTGGGGTTAGGTTTAGATTTTAGGTTTAAATTTGGGGTTAGGTTTAGATTTTAGGTTTAGATTTGGGGTTAGGTTTAGATTTGGGGTTAGGTTTAGATTTTAGGTTTAGATTTGGGGTTAGGTTTAGATTTGGGGTTAGGTTTAGATTCTAGGTTTAGATTTGGGGTTAGGTTTAGATTTGGGGTTAGGTTTAGATTTTAGGTTTAGATTTGGGGTTAGGTTTAGATTTTAGGTTTAGATTTGGGGTTAGGTTTAGATTTGGGGTTAGGTTTAGATTTTAGGTTTAGATTTGGGGTTAGGTTTAGATTTTAGGTTTGGATTTGGGGTTAGGTTTAGATTTTAGGTTTAGATTTGGGTTAGGTTTAGATTTGGGGTTAGGTTTAGATTTTAGGTTTAGATTTGGGGTTAGGTTTAGATTTTAGGTTTAGATTTGGGGTTAGGTTTAGATTTGGGGTTAGGTTTAGATTTTAGGTTTAGATTTGGGGTTAGGTTTAGATTTGGGGTTAGGTTTAGATTTTAGGTTTAGATTTGGGGTTAGGTTTAGATTTTAGGTTTAGATTTGGGGTTATGTTTAGATTTGGGGTTAGGTTTAGATTTGGGGTTAGGTTTAGATTTTAGGTTTAGATTTGGGGTTAGGTTTAGATTTGGGGTTAGGTTTAGATTTTAGGTTTAGATTTGGGCTTAGGTTTAGATTTGGGGTTAGGTTTAGATTTTAGGTTTAGATTTGGGGTTAGGTTTAGATTTTAGGTTTAGATTTGGGGTTAGGATTAGATTTTAGTTTTAGATTTGGGGTTAGGTTTAGATTTGGGGTTAGGTTTAGATTTTAGGTTTAGATTTGGGGTTAGGTTTAGATTTTAGGTTTAAATTTGGGGGTAGGTTTAGATTTTAGGTTTAGATTTGGGGTTAGGTTTAGATTTGGGGTTAGGTTTAGATTTTAGGTTTAGATTTGGGGTTAGGTTTAGATTTGGGGTTAGGTTTAGATTTTAGGTTTAGATTTGGGGTTAGGTGTAGATTTGGGGTTAGGTTTAGATTTTAGGTTTAGATTTGGGGTTAGGTTTAGATTTTAGGTTTAGATTTGGGGTTAGGTTTAGATTTGGGGTTAGGTTTAGATTTTAGGTTTAGATTTGGGGTTAGGTTTAGATTTTAGGTTTAGATTTGGGGTTAGGTTTAGATTTTAGGTTTATATTTGGGGTTAGGTTTAGATTTGGGGTTAGGTTTAGATTTTAGGTTTAGATTTGGGGTTAGATTTAGATTTGGGGTTAGGTTTAGATTTTAGGTTTAGATTTGGGTTTAGGTTTAGATTTTAGGTTTAGATTTGGGGTTAGGTTTAGATTTTAGGTTTAGATTTGGGGTTAGGTTTAGATTTGGGGTTAGGTTTAGATTTTAGGTTTAGATTTGGGGTTAGGTTTAGATTATAGGTTTAGATTTGGGGTTAGGTTTAGATTTGGGGTTAGGTTTAGATTTTAGGTTTAGATTTGGGGTTAGGTTTAGATTTTAGGTTTAAATTTGAGGTTAGGTTTAGATTTTAGGTTTAGATTTGGGGTTAGGTTTAGATTTGGGGTTAGGTTTAGATTTTAGGTTTAGATTTGGGGTTAGGTTTAGATTTGGGGTTAGGTTTAGATTCTAGGTTTAGATTTGGGGTTAGGTTTAGATTTGGGGTTAGGTTTAGATTTTAGGTTTAGATTTGGGGTTAGGTTTAGATTTGGGGTTAGGTTTAGATTTTAGTTTTAGATTTGGGGTTAGGTTTAGATTTGGGGTTAGGTTTAGATTTTAGGTTTAGATTTGGGGTTAGGTTTAGATTTTAGGTTTAGATTTGGGGTTAGGTTTAGATTTTAGGTTTAGATTTTGGGTTAGGTTTAGATTTGGGGTTAGGTTTAGATTTTAGGTTTAGATTTGGGATTAGGTTTAGATTTTAGGTTTAGATTTGGGGTTAGGTTTAGATTTTAGGTTTAGACTTGGGGTTAGGTTTAGATTTTAGGTTTAGATTTTAGATTTAGATTTGGGGTATAGGTTTAGATTTTAGGTTTATATTTGGGGTTAGGTTTAGATTTTAGGTTTAGATTTAAGGTTAGGTTTTGATTTCGGGTTACGTTTAGATTTTAGATTTAGATTTGGGGTTAGGTTTAGATTTTAGGTTTAAATTTGGGGTTAGGTTTAGATTTTAGGTTTAGATTTGGGGTTAGGTTTAGATTTGGGGTTAGGTTTAGATTTTAGGTTTAGATTTGGGGTTAGGTTTAGATTTGGGGTTAGGTTTAGATTCTAGGTTTAGATTTGGGGTTAGGTTTAGATTTGGGGTTAGGTTTAGATTTTAGGTTTAGATTTGGGGTTAGGTTTAGATTTTAGGTTTAGATTTGGGGTTAGGTTTAGATTTGGGGTTAGGTTTAGATTTTAGGTTTAGATTTGGGGTTAGGTTTAGATTTTAGGTTTGGATTTGGGGTTAGGTTTAGATTTTAGGTTTAGATTTGGGGTTAGGTTTAGATTTGGGGTTAGGTTTAGATTTTAGGTTTAGATTTGGGGTTAGGTTTAGATTTTAGGTTTAGATTTGGGGTTAGGTTTAGATTTGGGGTTAGGTTTAGATTTTAGGTTTAGATTTGGGGTTAGGTTTAGATTTGGGGTTAGGTTTAGATTTTAGGTTTAGATTTGGGGTTAGGTTTAGATTTGGGGTTAGGTTTAGATTTTAGGTTTGGATTTGGGGTTAGGTTTAGATTTTAGGTTTAGATTTGGGGTTAGGTTTAGATTTGGGGTTAGGTTTAGATTTTAGGTTTAGATTTGGGGTTAGGTTTAGATTTTAGGTTTAGATTTGGGGTTAGGTTTAGATTTTAGGTTTAGATTTGGGGTTAGGTTTAGATTTGGGGTTAGGTTTAGATTTTAGGTTTAGATTTTAGATTTAGATTTGGGGTTAGGTTTAGATTTTAGGTTTAGATTTGGGGTTAGGTTTAGATTTGGGGTTAGGTTTAGATTCTAGGTTTAGATTTGGGGTTAGGTTTAGATTTGGGGTTAGGTTTAGATTTTAGGTTTAGATTTGGGGTTAGGTTTAGATTTGGGGTTAGGTTTAGATTTTAGGTTTAGATTTGGGGTTAGGTTTAGATTTTAGGTTTAGATTTTAGGTTTAGATTTGGGGATAGGTTTAGATTTTAGGTTTAGATTTGGGGTTAGGTTTAGATTTTAGGTTTAGATTTGGGGTTAGGTTTAGATTTGGGGTTAGGTTTAGATTTTAGGTTTAGATTTGGGGTTAGGTTTAGATTTTAGGTTTAGATTTGGGGTTAGGTTTAGATTTGGGGTTAGGTTTAGATTTTAGGTTTGGATTTGGGGTTAGGTTTAGATTATAGGTTTAGATTTGGGGTTAGGTTTAGACTTGTGGTTAGGTTTAGATTTTAGGTTTAGATTTGGGGTTAGGTTTAGATTTTAGGTTTAGATTTGGGGTTAGGTTTAGATTTTAGGTTTAGATTTGGGGTTAGGTTTAGATTTGGGGTTAGGTTTAGATTTTAGGTTTAGATTTGGGGTTAGGTTTAGATTTTAGGTTTAGATTTGGGGTTAGGTTTAGATTTTAGGTTTAAATTTGGGGTTAGGTTTAGATTTTAGGTTTAGATTTGGGGTTAGGTTTAGATTTGGGGTTAGGTTTAGATTTTTGTTTTAGATTTGGAGTTAGGTTTAGATTTGGGGTTAGGTTTAGATTTTAGGTTTAGATTTGGGGTTAGGTGTAGATTTGGGGTTAGGTTTAGATTTTAGGTTTAGATTTGGGGTTAGGTTTAGATTTTAGGTTTAGATTTGGGGTTAGGTTTAGATTTGGGGTTAGGTTTAGATTTTAGGTTTAGATTTGGGGTTAGGTTTAGATTTTAGGTTTAGATTTGGGGTTAGGTTTAGATTTTAGGTTTATATTTGGGGTAAGGTTTAGATTTGGGGTTAGGTTTAGATTTTAGGTTTAGATTTGAAGTTAGATTTAGATTTGGGGTTAGGTTTAGATTTTAGGTTTAGATTTGGGGTTAGGTTTAGATTTGGGGTAAGGTTTAGATTTTAGGTTTAGATTTGGGGTTAGGTTTAGATTTTAGGTTTAGATTTGGGGTTAGGTTTAGATTTTAGGTTTAGATTTGGGGTTAGGTTTAGATTTGGGGTTAGGTTTAGATTTTAGGTTTAGATTTGGGTTTAGGTTTAGATTTTAGGTTTAGATTTTAGATTTAGATTTGGGGTTAGGTTTAGATTTTAGGTTTAGATTTAAGGTTAGGTTTCGATTTCGGGTTACGTTTAGATTTTAGGTTTAGATTTGGGGTTATGTTTAGATTTTAGGTTTAGATTTGGGGTTAGGTTTAGATTTCAGGTTTAGATTTGGGGTTAGGTTTAGATTTTAGGTTTAGATTTGGGGTTAGGTTTAGATTTGGGGTTAGGTTTAGATTTTAGGTTTAGATTTGGGGTTAGGTTTAGATTTTAGGTTTAGATTTGGGGTTAGGTTTAGATTTTAGGTTTAGATTTGGGGTTAGGTTTAGATTTGGGGTTAGGTTTAGATTTTGGGTTTGGATTTGGGGTTAGGTTTAGATTTTAGGTTTAGATTTGGGGTTAGGTTTAGATTTGGGGTTAGGTTTAGATTTTAGGTTTAGATTTGGGGTTAGGTTTAGATTTTAGGTTTAGATTTGGGGTTAGGTTTAGATTTTAGTTTTAGATTTGGGGTTAGGTTTAGATTTGGGGTTAGGTTTAGATTTTAGGTTTAGATTTGGGGTTAGGTTTAGATTTTAGGTTTAAATTTGGGGTTAGGTTTAGATTTTAGGTTTAGATTTGGGGTTAGGTTTAGATTTGGGGTTAGGTTTAGATTTTAGGTTTAGATTTGGGGTTAGGTTTAGATTTTAGGTTTAGATTTGGGGTTAGGTGTAGATTTGGGGTTAGGTTTAGATTTTAGGTTTAGATTTGGGGTTAGGTTTAGATTTTAGGTTTAGATTTGGGGTTAGGTTTAGATTTGGGGTTAGGTTTAGATTTTAGGTTTAGATTTGGGGTTAGGTTTAGATTTTAGGTTTATATTTGGGGTAAGGTTTAGATTTGGGGTTAGGTTTAGATTTTAGGTTTAGATTTGGGGTTAGATTTAGATTTGGGGTTAGGTTTAGATTTTAGGTTTAGATTTGGGGTTAGGTTTAGATTTTAGGTTTAGATTTGGGGTTAGGTTTAGATTTGGGGTTAGGTTTAGATTTTAGGTTTAGATTTGGGGTTAGGTTTAGATTTTAGGTTTAGATTTGGGGTTAGGTTTAGATTTGGGGTTAGGTTTAGATTTTAGGTTTAGATTTGGGTTTAGGTTTAGATTTTAGGTTTAGATTTGGGGTTAGGTTTAGATTTGGGGTTAGGTTTAGATTTTAGGTTTAGATTTGGGGTTAGGTTTAGATTTGGGGTTAGGTTTAGATTTTAGGTTTAGATTTGGGGTTAGGTTTAGATTTTAGGTTTAGATTTGGGGTTAGGTTTAGATTTGGGGTTAGGTTTAGATTTTAGGTTTAGATTTGGGGTTAGGTTTAGATTATAGGTTTAGATTTGGGGTTAGGTTTAGATTTGGGGTTAGGTTTAGATTTTAGGTTTAGATTTGGGGTTAGGTTTAGATTTTAGGTTTAAATTTGAGGTTAGGTTTAGATTTTAGGTTTAGATTTGGGGTTTGGTTTAGATTTGGGGTTAGGTTTAGATTTTAGGTTTAGATTTGGGGTTAGGTTTAGATTTGGGGTTAGGTTTAGATTCTAGGTTTAGATTTGGGGTTAGGTTTAGATTTGGGGTTAGGTTTAGATTTTAGGTTTAGATTTGGGGTTAGGTTTAGATTTGGGGTTAGGTTTAGATTTTAGTTTTAGATTTGGGGTTAGGTTTAGATTTGGGGTTAGGTTTAGATTTTAGGTTTAGATTTGGGGTTAGGTTTAGATTTTAGGTTTAGATTTGGGGTTAGGTTTAGATTTTAGGTTTAGATTTTGGGTTAGGTTTAGATTTGGGGTTAGGTTTAGATTTTAGGTTTAGATTTGGGATTAGGTTTAGATTTTAGGTTTAGATTTGGGGTTAGGTTTAGATTTTAGGTTTAGACTTGGGGTTAGGTTTAGATTTTAGGTTTAGATTTTAGATTTAGATTTGGGGTATAGGTTTAGATTTTAGGTTTATATTTGGGGTTAGGTTTAGATTTTAGGTTTAGATTTAAGGTTAGGTTTTGATTTCGGGTTACGTTTAGATTTTAGATTTAGATTTGGGGTTAGGTTTAGATTTTAGGTTTAAATTTGGGGTTAGGTTTAGATTTTAGGTTTAGATTTGGGGTTAGGTTTAGATTTGGGGTTAGGTTTAGATTTTAGGTTTAGATTTGGGGTTAGGTTTAGATTTGGGGTTAGGTTTAGATTCTAGGTTTAGATTTGGGGTTAGGTTTAGATTTGGGGTTAGGTTTAGATTTTAGGTTTAGATTTGGGGTTAGGTTTAGATTTTAGGTTTAGATTTGGGGTTAGGTTTAGATTTGGGGTTAGGTTTAGATTTTAGGTTTAGATTTGGGGTTAGGTTTAGATTTTAGGTTTGGATTTGGGGTTAGGTTTAGATTTTAGGTTTAGATTTGGGGTTAGGTTTAGATTTGGGGTTAGGTTTAGATTTTAGGTTTAGATTTGGGGTTAGGTTTAGATTTTAGGTTTAGATTTGGGGTTAGGTTTAGATTTGGGGTTAGGTTTAGATTTTAGGTTTAGATTTGGGGTTAGGTTTAGATTTGGGGTTAGGTTTAGATTTTAGGTTTAGATTTGGGGTTAGGTTTAGATTTTAGGTTTAGATTTGGGGTTATGTTTAGATTTGGGGTTAGGTTTAGATTTGGGGTTAGGTTTAGATTTTAGGTTTAGATTTGGGGTTAGGTTTAGATTTGGGGTTAGGTTTAGATTTTAGGTTTAGATTTGGGGTTAGGTTTAGATTTTAGGTTTAGATTTGGGGTTAGGTTTAGATTTTAGGTTTATATTTGGGGTTAGGTTTAGATTTTTTGCTTTAGATTTGGGGTTAGGTTTAGATTTAAGGTTTAGATTTGCGGTTAGGTTTAATATTTGGGGTTAGGTTTAGATTTTAGGTTTAGATTTGGGATTAGGTTTAGATTTGGGGTTAGGTTTAGATTTTAGGTTTAGATTTTAGGTTTAGATTTGGGGTTAGGCTTAGATTTTAGGTTTAGATTTGGGGTTAGGTTTAGATTTTCGGTTTAGATTTGGGGTTAAGTTTAGATTTGGGGTTAGGTTTAGATTTTAGGTTTAGATTTGTGGTTAGGTTTAGATTTTAGGTTTAGATTTGGGGTTAGGTTTAGATTTGGGGTTTAGATTTGGGGTCAGGTTTAGATTTCAGGTTTAGATTTGGGGTTAGGTTTAGATTTTAGGTTTAGATTTGGGGTTAGGTTTAGATTTGGGGTTAGGTTTAGATTTTAGGTTTAGATTTGGGGTTAGGTTTAGATTTGGGGTTAGGTTTAGATTTTAGGTTTAGATTTGGGGTTAGGTTTAGATTTTAGGTTTAGATTTGGGGTTAGGTTTAGATTTGGGGTTAGGTTTAGATTTTAGGTTTAGATTTTGGGTTAGGTTTAGATTTGGGGTTAGGTTTAGATTTTAGGTTTAGATTTGGGGTTAGGTTTAGATTTTAGGTTTAGATTTGGGGTTAGGTTTAGATTTGGGGTTAGGTTTAGATTTTAGGTTTAGATTTGGGGTTAGGTTTAGATTTGGGGTTAGGTTTAGATTTTAGGTTTAGATTTGGGGTTAGGTTTAGATTTTAGGTTTAGATTTGGGGTTAGGTTTAGATTTGGGGTTAGGTTTAGATTTTAGGTTTAGATTTGGGGTTAGGTTTAGATTTGGGGTTAGGTTTAGATTCTAGGTTTAGATTTGGGGTTAGGTTTAGATTTGGGGTTAGGTTTAGATTTTAGGTTTAGATTTGGGGTTAGGTTTAGATTTGGGGTTAGGTTTAGATTTTAGGTTTAGATTTGGGGTTAGGTTTAGATTTTAGGTTTAGATTTGGGGTTAGGTTTAGATTTGGGGTTAGGTTTAGATTTTAGGTTTAGATTTGGGGTTAGGTTTAGATTTTAGGTTTAGATTTGGGGTTAGGTTTAGATTTGGGGTTAGGTTTAGATTTTAGGTTTAGATTTTAGATTTAGATTTGGGGTTAGGTTTAGATTTTAGGTTTAGATTTGGGGTTAGGTTTAGATTTTAGGTTTAGATTTGGGGTTAGGTTTAGATTTGGGGTTAGGTTTAGATTTTAGGTTTAGATTTGGGGTTAGGTTTAGATTTGGGGTTAGGTTTAGATTTTAGGTTTAGATTTGGGGTTAGGTTTAGATTTGGGGTTAGGTTTAGATTCTAGGTTTAGATTTGGGGTTAGGTTTAGATTTGGGGTTAGGTTTAGATTTTAGGTTTAGATTTGGGGTTAGGTTTAGATTTGGGGTTAGGTTTAGATTTTAGGTTTAGATTTGGGGTTAGGTTTAGATTTTAGGTTTAGATTTGGGGTTAGGTTTAGATTTGGGGTTAGGTTTAGATTTTAGGTTTAGATTTGGGGTTAGGTTTAGATTTTAGGTTTAGATTTGGGGTTAGGTTTAGATTTTAGGTTTAGATTTGGGGTTAGGTTTAGATTTTAGGTTTAGATTTAAGGTTAGGTTTCGATTTCGGGTTACGTTTAGATTTTAGATTTAGATTTGGGGTTAGGTTTAGATTTCAGGTTTAAATTTGGGGTTAGGTTTAGATTTTAGGTTTAGATTTGGGGTTAGGTTTAGATTTGGGGTTAGGTTTAGATTTTAGGTTTAGATTTGGGGTTAGGTTTAGATTTGGGGTTAGGTTTAGATTCTAGGTTTAGATTTGGGGTTAGGTTTAGATTTGGGGTTAGGTTTAGATTTTAGGTTTAGATTTGGGGTTAGGTTTAGATTTGGGGTTAGGTTTAGATTTTAGGTTTAGATTTGGGGTTAGGTTTAGATTTTAGGTTTAGATTTTAGGTTTAGATTTGGGGATAGGTTTAGATTTTAGGTTTAGATTTGGGGTTAGGTTTAGATTTTAGGTTTAGATTTGGGGTTAGGTTTAGATTTGGGGTTAGGTTTAGATTTTAGGTTTAGATTTGGGGTTAGGTTTAGATTTTAGGTTTAGATTTGGGGTTAGGTTTAGATTTGGAGTTAGGTTTAGATTTTAGGTTTAGATTTGGGGTTAGGTTTAGATTTTAGGTTTAGATTTTATGGTTAGGTTTAGATTTTATGGTTAGGTTTAGATTTGGGGTTAGGTTTAGATTTGGGGTTAGGTTTAGATTTTAGGTTTAGATTTGGGGTTAGGTTTAGATTTTAGGTTTAGATTTGGGGTCAGGTTTAGATTTCAGGTTTAGATTTGGGGTTAGGTTTAGATTTTAGGTTTAGATTTGGGGTTAGGTTTAGATTTGGGGTTAGGTTTAGATTTTAGGTTTAGATTTGGGGTTAGGTTTAGATTTGGGGTTAGGTTTAGATTTTAGGTTTAGATTTGGGGTTAGGTTTAGATTTTAGGTTTAGATTTGGGGTTAGGTTTAGATTTGGGGTTAGATTTAGATTTTAGGTTTGGATTTGGGGTTAGGTTTAGATTTTAGGTTTAGATTTGGGGTTAGGTTTAGATTTGGGGTTAGGTTTAGATTTTAGGTTTAGATTTGGGGTTAGGTTTAGATTTTAGGTTTATATTTAAGGTTAGGTTTCGATTTCGGGTTACGTTTAGATTTTAGGTTTAGATTTGGGGTTAGGTTTAGATTTTAGGTTTAGATTTGTGGTTAGGTTTAGATTTCAGGTTTAGATTTGGGGTTAGGTTTAGATTTTAGGTTTAGATTTGGGGTTAAGTTTAGATTTGGGGTTAGGTTTAGATTTTAGTTTTAGATTTGGGGTTAGGTTTAGATTTGGGGTTAGGTTTAGATTTCAGGTTTAGATTTGTGGTTAGGTTTAGATTTTAGGTTTAGATTTGGGGTTAGGTTTAGACTTGGGGTTAGGTTTAGATTTTAGGTTTAGATTTGGGGTTAGGTTTAGATTTTAGGTTTAGATTTGGGGTTAGGTTTATATTTGGGGTTAGGTTTAGATTTTAGGTTTAGATTTGGGGTTAGGTTTAGATTTGGGGTTAGGTTTAGATTTTAGGTTTAGATTTGGGGTTAGGTTTAGATTTGGGGTTAGGTTTAGATTTTAGGTTTAGATTTGGGGTTAGGTTTAGATTTGGGGTTAGGTTTAGATTTTAGGTTTAGATTTGGGGTTAGGTTTAGATTTGGGGTTAGGTTTAGATTTTAGGTTTAGATTTGGGTTTAGGTTTAGATTTTAGGTTTAGATTTTAGATTTAGATTTGGGGTTAGGTTTAGATTTTAGGTTTAGATTTAAGGTTAGGTTTCGATTTCGGGTTACGTTTAGATTTTAGGTTTAGATTTGGGGTTAGGTTTAGATTTTAGGTTTAGATTTGGGGTTAGGTTTAGATTTCAGGTTTAGATTTGGGGTTAGGTTTAGATTTTAGGTTTAGATTTGGGGTTAGGTTTAGATTTGGGGTTAGGTTTAGATTTTAGGTTTAGATTTGGGGTTAGGTTTAGATTTTAGGTTTAGATTTGGGGTTAGGTTTAGATTTTAGGTTTAGATTTGGGGTTAGGTTTAGATTTGGGGTTAGGTTTAGATTTTGGGTTTGGATTTGGGGTTAGGTTTAGATTTTAGGTTTAGATTTGGGGTTAGGTTTAGATTTGGGGTTAGGTTTAGATTTTAGGTTTAGATTTGGGGTTAGGTTTAGATTTTAGGTTTAGATTTGGGGTTAGGTTTAGATTTTAGGTTTATATTTAAGGTTAGGTTTCGATTTCGGGTTACGTTTAGATTTTAGGTTTAGATTTGGGGTTAGGTTTAGATTTTAGGTTTAGATTTGGGGTTAGGTTTAGATTTCAGGTTTAGATTTGGGGTTAGGTTTAGATTTTAGGTTTAGATTTGGGGTTAAGTTTAGATTTGGGGTTAGGTTTAGATTTTAGGTTTAGGTTTAGATTTGGGGTTAGGTTTAGATTTTAGGTTTAGATTTGGGGTTAGGTTTAGATTTTAGGTTTAGATTTGGGGTTAGGTTTAGATTTTAGGTTTAGATTTGGGGTTAGGTTTAGATTTGGGGTTAGGTTTAGATTTTAGGTTTAGATTTGGGGTTAGGTTTAGATTTGGGGTTAGGTTTAGATTTTAGGTTTAGATTTGGGGTTAGGTTTAGATTTTAGGTTTAGATTTGGGGTTAGGTTTAGATTTGGGGTTAGGTTTAGATTTTAGGTTTAGATTTGGGGTTAGGTTTGGATTTTAGGTTTAGATTATAGATTTAGATTTGGGGTTAGATTTAGATTTTAGGTTTAGATTTGGGGTTAGGTTTAGATTTTAGGTTTAGATTTAAGGTTAGGTTTCGATTTCGGGTTACGTTTAGATTTTAGATTTAGATTTGGGGTTAGGTTTAGATTTTAGGTTTAAATTTGGGGTTAGGTTTAGATTTTAGGTTTAGATTTGGGGTTAGGTTTAGATTTTAGGTTTAGATTTGGGGTTAGGTTTAGATTTGGGGTTAGGTTTAGATTCTAGGTTTAGATTTGGGGTTAGGTTTAGATTTGGGGTTAGGTTTAGATTTTAGGTTTAGATTTGGGGTTAGGTTTAGATTTGGGGTTAGGTTTAGATTTTAGTTTTAGATTTGGGGTTAGGTTTAGATTTTAGGTTTAGATTTGGGGTTAGGTTTAGATTTGGGGTTAGGTTTAGATTTTAGGTTTAGATTTGGGGTTAGGTTTAGATTTTAGGTTTAGATTTGGGGTTAGGTTTAGATTTTAGGTTTATATTTGGGGTTAGGTTTAGATTTTTTGGTTTAGATTTCGGGTTAGGTTTAGATTTTAGGTTTAGATTTGGGGTTAGGTTTAGATTTGGGGTTAGGTTTAGATTTTAGGTTTAGATTTGGGATTAGGTTTAGATTTGGGGTTAGGTTTAGATTTTAGGTTTAGATTTTAGGTTTAGATTTGGGGTTAGGTTTAGATTTTAGGTTTAGATTTGGGGTTAGGTTTAGATTTTAGGTTTAGATTTGGGATTAGGTTTAGATTTGGGGTTAGGTTTAGATTTTAGGTTTAGATTTGGGGTTAGGTTTAGATTTTAGGTTTAGATTTGGGGTTAGGTTTAGATTTCAGGATTAGATTTGGGGTTAGGTTTAGATTTTAGGTTTAGATTTGGGGTTACGTTTAGATTTGGGGTTAGGTTTAGATTTTAGGTTTAGATTTGGGGTTAGGTTTAGATTTGGGGTTAGGTTTAGATTTTAGGTTTAGATTTGGGGTTAGGTTTAGATTTGGGGTTAGGTTTAGATTTTAGGTTTAGACTTGGGGTTAGGTTTAGATTTTAGGTTTAGATTTTAGATTTAGATTTGGGGTTAGGTTTAGATTTTAGGTTTAGATTTGGGGTTAGGTTTAGATTTTAGGTTTAGATTTAAGGTTAGGTTTCGATTTCGGGTTACGTTTAGATTTTAGATTTAGATTTGGGGTTAGGTTTAGATTTTAGGTTTAAATTTGGGGTTAGGTTTAGATTTTAGGTTTAGATTTGGGGTTAGGTTTAGATTTGGGGTGAGGTTTAGATTTTAGGTTTAGATTTGGGGTTAGGTTTAGATTTGGGGTTAGGTTTACATTCTAGGTTTAGATTTGGGGTTAGGTTTAGATTTGGGGTTAGGTTTAGATTTTAGGTTTAGATTTGGGGTTAGGTTTAGATTTGGGGTTAGATTTAGATTTTAGGGTTAGATTTGGGGTTAGGTTTAGATTTTAGGTTTAGATTTTAGGTTTAGATTTGGGGATAGGTTTAGATTTTAGGTTTAGATTTGGGGTTAGGTTTAGATTTTAGGTTTAGATTTGGGGTTAGGTTTAGATTTGGGGTTAGGTTTAGATTTTAGGTTTAGATTTGGGGTTAGGTTTAGATTTTAGGTTTAGATTTGGGGTTAGGTTTAGATTTGGAGTTAGGTTTAGATTTTAGGTTTAGATTTGGGGTTAGGTTTAGATTTTAGGTTTAGATTTTATGGTTAGGTTTAGATTTTAGGTTTAGATTTGGGGTTAGGTTTAGATTTGGGGTTAGGTTTAGATTTTAGGTTTAGATTTGGGGTTAGGTTTAGATTTTAGGTTTAGATTTGGGGTTAGGTTTAGATTTGGGGTTAGGTTTAGATTTTAGGTTTAGATTTGATTTTAGGTTTAGATTTGGGGTTAGGTTTAGATTTTAGGTTTAGATTTGGGGTTAGGTTTAGATTTTAGGTTTAGATTTGGGGTAAGGTTTACATTTGGGGTTAGGTTTAGATTTTAGGTTTAGATTTGGGGTTAGGTTTAGATTTGGGGTTAGGTTTAGATTTTAGGTTTAGATTTGGGGTTAGATTTAGATTTTAGGTTTAGATTTGGGGTTAGGTTTAGATTTTAGGTTTATATTTGGGGTTAGGTTTAGATTTTTTGGTTTAGACTTGGGGTTAGGTTTAGATTTTAGGTTTAGATTTTAGATTTAGATTTGGGGTTAGGTTTAGATTTTAGGTTTAGATTTGGGGTTAGGTTTAGATTTTAGGTTTAGATTTAAGGTTAGGTTTCGATTTCGGGTTACGTTTAGATTTTAGATTTAGATTTGGGGTTAGGTTTAGATTTTAGGTTTAAATTTGGGGTTAGGTTTAGATTTTAGGTTTAGATTTGGGGTTAGGTTTAGATTTGGGGTTAGGTTTAGATTTTAGGTTTAGATTTTAGATTTAGATTTGGGGTTAGGTTTAGATTTTAGGTTTAGATTTGGGGTTAGGTTTAGATTTTAGGTTTAGATTTGGGGTTAGGTTTAGATTTGGGGTTAGGTTTAGATTTTAGGTTTAGATTTGGGGTTAGGTTTAGATTTGGGGTTAGGTTTAGATTTTAGGTTTAGATTTGGGGTTAGGTTTAGATTTGGGGTTAGGTTTAGATTCTAGGTTTAGATTTGGGGTTAGGTTTAGATTTGGGGTTAGGTTTAGATTTTAGGTTTAGATTTGGGGTTAGGTTTAGATTTGGGGTTAGGTTTAGATTTTAGGTTTAGATTTGGGGTTAGGTTTAGATTTTAGGTTTAGATTTGGGGTTAGGTTTAGATTTGGGGTTAGGTTTAGATTTTAGGTTTAGATTTGGGGTTAGGTTTAGATTTTAGGTTTAGATTTGGGGTTAGGTTTAGATTTTAGGTTTAGATTTGGGGTTAGGTTTAGATTTTAGGTTTAGATTTAAGGTTAGGTTTCGATTTCGGGTTACGTTTAGATTTTAGATTTAGATTTGGGGTTAGGTTTAGATTTCAGGTTTAAATTTGGGGTTAGGTTTAGATTTTAGGTTTAGATTTGGGGTTAGGTTTAGATTTGGGGTTAGGTTTAGATTTTAGGTTTAGATTTGGGGTTAGGTTTAGATTTGGGGTTAGGTTTAGATTCTAGGTTTAGATTTGGGGTTAGGTTTAGATTTGGGGTTAGGTTTAGATTTTAGGTTTAGATTTGGGGTTAGGTTTAGATTTGGGGTTAGGTTTAGATTTTAGGTTTAGATTTGGGGTTAGGTTTAGATTTTAGGTTTAGATTTTAGGTTTAGATTTGGGGATAGGTTTAGATTTTAGGTTTAGATTTGGGGTTAGGTTTAGATTTTAGGTTTAGATTTGGGGTTAGGTTTAGATTTGGGGTTAGGTTTAGATTTTAGGTTTAGATTTGGGGTTAGGTTTAGATTTGGGGTTAGGTTTAGATTTTAGGTTTAGATTTGATTTTAGGTTTAGATTTGGGGTTAGGTTTAGATTTTAGGTTTAGATTTGGGGTTAGGTTTAGATTTTAGGTTTAGATTTGGGGTAAGGTTTACATTTGGGGTTAGGTTTAGATTTTAGGTTTAGATTTGGGGTTAGGTTTAGATTTGGGGTTAGGTTTAGATTTTAGGTTTAGATTTGGGGTTAGATTTAGATTTTAGGTTTAGATTTGGGGTTAGGTTTAGATTTTAGGTTTATATTTGGGGTTAGGTTTAGATTTTTTGGTTTAGACTTGGGGTTAGGTTTAGATTTTAGGTTTAGATTTTAGATTTAGATTTGGGGTTAGGTTTAGATTTTAGGTTTAGATTTGGGGTTAGGTTTAGATTTTAGGTTTAGATTTAAGGTTAGGTTTCGATTTCGGGTTACGTTTAGATTTTAGATTTAGATTTGGGGTTAGGTTTAGATTTTAGGTTTAAATTTGGGGTTAGGTTTAGATTTTAGGTTTAGATTTGGGGTTAGGTTTAGATTTGGGGTTAGGTTTAGATTTTAGGTTTAGATTTTAGATTTAGATTTGGGGTTAGGTTTAGATTTTAGGTTTAGATTTGGGGTTAGGTTTAGATTTTAGGTTTAGATTTGGGGTTAGGTTTAGATTTGGGGTTAGGTTTAGATTTTAGGTTTAGATTTGGGGTTAGGTTTAGATTTGGGGTTAGGTTTAGATTTTAGGTTTAGATTTGGGGTTAGGTTTAGATTTGGGGTTAGGTTTAGATTCTAGGTTTAGATTTGGGGTTAGGTTTAGATTTGGGGTTAGGTTTAGATTTTAGGTTTAGATTTGGGGTTAGGTTTAGATTTGGGGTTAGGTTTAGATTTTAGGTTTAGATTTGGGGTTAGGTTTAGATTTTAGGTTTAGATTTGGGGTTAGGTTTAGATTTGGGGTTAGGTTTAGATTTTAGGTTTAGATTTGGGGTTAGGTTTAGATTTTAGGTTTAGATTTGGGGTTAGGTTTAGATTTTAGGTTTAGATTTGGGGTTAGGTTTAGATTTTAGGTTTAGATTTAAGGTTAGGTTTCGATTTCGGGTTACGTTTAGATTTTAGATTTAGATTTGGGGTTAGGTTTAGATTTCAGGTTTAAATTTGGGGTTAGGTTTAGATTTTAGGTTTAGATTTGGGGTTAGGTTTAGATTTGGGGTTAGGTTTAGATTTTAGGTTTAGATTTGGGGTTAGGTTTAGATTTGGGGTTAGGTTTAGATTCTAGGTTTAGATTTGGGGTTAGGTTTAGATTTGGGGTTAGGTTTAGATTTTAGGTTTAGATTTGGGGTTAGGTTTAGATTTGGGGTTAGGTTTAGATTTTAGGTTTAGATTTGGGGTTAGGTTTAGATTTTAGGTTTAGATTTTAGGTTTAGATTTGGGGATAGGTTTAGATTTTAGGTTTAGATTTGGGGTTAGGTTTAGATTTTAGGTTTAGATTTGGGGTTAGGTTTAGATTTGGGGTTAGGTTTAGATTTTAGGTTTAGATTTGGGGTTAGGTTTAGATTTTAGGTTTAGATTTGGGGTTAGGTTTAGATTTGGAGTTAGGTTTAGATTTTAGGTTTAGATTTGGGGTTAGGTTTAGATTTTAGGTTTAGATTTTATGGTTAGGTTTAGATTTTAGGTTTAGATTTGGGGTTAGGTTTAGATTTGGGGTTAGGTTTAGATTTTAGGTTTAGATTTGGGGTTAGGTTTAGATTTTAGGTTTAGATTTGGGGTCAGGTTTAGATTTCAGGTTTAGATTTGGGGTTAGGTTTAGATTTTAGGTTTAGATTTGGGGTTAGGTTTAGATTTGGGGTTAGGTTTAGATTTTAGGTTTAGATTTGGGGTTAGGTTTAGATTTGGGGTTAGGTTTAGATTTTAGGTTTAGATTTGGGGTTAGGTTTAGATTTTAGGTTTAGATTTGGGGTTAGGTTTAGATTTTAGGTTTAGATTTGGGGTTAGGTTTAGATTTGGGGTTAGATTTAGATTTTAGGTTTGGATTTGGGGTTAGGTTTAGATTTTAGGTTTAGATTTGGGGTTAGGTTTAGATTTGGGGTTAGGTTTAGATTTTAGGTTTAGATTTGGGGTTAGGTTTAGATTTTAGGTTTATATTTAAGGTTAGGTTTCGATTTCGGGTTACGTTTAGATTTTAGGTTTTAGATTTGGGGTTAGGTTTAGATTTTAGGTTTAGATTTGTGGTTAGGTTTAGATTTCAGGTTTAGATTTGGGGTTAGGTTTAGATTTTAGGTTTAGATTTGGGGTTAAGTTTAGATTTGGGGTTAGGTTTAGATTTTAGTTTTAGATTTGGGGTTAGGTTTAGATTTGGGGTTAGGTTTAGATTTTAGGTTTAGATTTGTGGTTAGGTTTAGATTTTAGGTTTAGATTTGGGGTTAGGTTTAGACTTGGGGTTAGGTTTAGATTTTAGTTTTAGATTTGGGGTTAGGTTTAGATTTTAGGTTTAGATTTGGGGTTAGGTTTATATTTGGGGTTAGGTTTAGATTTTAGGTTTAGATTTGGGGTTAGGTTTAGATTTGGGGTTAGGTTTAGATTTTAGGTTTAGATTTGGGGTTAGGTTTAGATTTGGGGTTAGGTTTAGATTTTAGGTTTAGATTTGGGGTTAGGTTTAGATTTGGGGTTAGGTTTAGATTTTAGGTTTAGATTTGGGGTTAGGTTTAGATTTGGGGTTAGGTTTAGATTTTAGGTTTAGATTTGGGTTTAGGTTTAGATTTTAGGTTTAGATTTTAGATTTAGATTTTGGGTTAGGTTTAGATTTTAGGTTTAGATTTAAGGTTAGGTTTCGATTTCGGGTTACGTTTAGATTTTAGGTTTAGATTTGGGGTTAGGTTTAGATTTTAGGTTTAGATTTGGGGTTAGGTTTAGATTTCAGGTTTAGATTTGGGGTTAGGTTTAGATTTTAGGTTTAGATTTGGGGTTAGGTTTAGATTTGGGGTTAGGTTTAGATTTTAGGTTTAGATTTGGGGTTAGGTTTAGATTTTAGGTTTAGATTTGGGGTTAGGTTTAGATTTTAGGTTTAGATTTGGGGTTAGGTTTAGATTTGGGGTTAGGTTTAGATTTTGGGTTTGGATTTGGGGTTAGGTTTAGATTTTAGGTTTAGATTTGGGGTTAGGTTTAGATTTGGGGTTAGGTTTAGATTTTAGGTTTAGATTTGGGGTTAGGTTTAGATTTTAGGTTTAGATTTGGGGTTAGGTTTAGATTTTAGGTTTATATTTAAGGTTAGGTTTCGATTTCGGGTTACGTTTAGATTTTAGGTTTAGATTTGGGGTTAGGTTTAGATTTTAGGTTTAGATTTGGGGTTAGGTTTAGATTTCAGGTTTAGATTTGGGGTTAGGTTTAGATTTTAGGTTTAGATTTGGGGTTAAGTTTAGATTTGGGGTTAGGTTTAGATTTTAGGTTTAGATTTGGGGTTAGGTTTAGATTTGGGGTTAGGTTTAGATTTTAGGTTTAGGTTTAGATTTGGGGTTAGGTTTAGATTTTAGGTTTAGATTTGGGGTTAGGTTTAGATTTTAGGTTTAGATTTGGGGTTAGGTTTAGATTTTAGGTTTAGATTTGGGGTTAGGTTTAGATTTGGGGTTAGGTTTAGATTTTAGGTTTAGATTTGGGGTTAGGTTTAGATTTGGGGTTAGGTTTAGATTTTAGGTTTAGATTTGGGGTTAGGTTTAGATTTTAGGTTTAGATTTGGGGTTAGGTTTAGATTTGGGGTTAGGTTTAGATTTTAGGTTTAGATTTGGGGTTAGGTTTGGATTTTAGGTTTAGATTATAGATTTAGATTTGGGGTTAGATTTAGATTTTAGGTTTAGATTTGGGGTTAGGTTTAGATTTTAGGTTTAGATTTAAGGTTAGGTTTCGATTTCGGGTTACGTTTAGATTTTAGATTTAGATTTGGGGTTAGGTTTAGATTTTAGGTTTAAATTTGGGGTTAGGTTTAGATTTTAGGTTTAGATTTGGGGTTAGGTTTAGATTTTAGGTTTAGATTTGGGGTTAGGTTTAGATTTGGGGTTAGGTTTAGATTCTAGGTTTAGATTTGGGGTTAGGTTTAGATTTGGGGTTAGGTTTAGATTTTAGGTTTAGATTTGGGGTTAGGTTTAGATTTGGGGTTAGGTTTAGATTTTAGTTTTAGATTTGGGGTTAGGTTTAGATTTTAGGTTTAGATTTGGGGTTAGGTTTAGATTTGGGGTTAGGTTTAGATTTTAGGTTTAGATTTGGGGTTAGGTTTAGATTTTAGGTTTAGATTTGGGGTTAGGTTTAGATTTTAGGTTTATATTTGGGGTTAGGTTTAGATTTTTTGGTTTAGATTTCGGGTTAGGTTTAGATTTTAGGTTTAGATTTGGGGTTAGGTTTAGATTTGGGGTGAGGTTTAGATTTTAGGTTTAGATTTGGGGTTAGGTTTAGATTTGGGGTTAGGTTTACATTCTAGGTTTAGATTTGGGGTTAGGTTTAGATTTGGGGTTAGGTTTAGATTTTAGGTTTAGATTTGGGGTTAGGTTTAGATTTGGGGTTAGATTTAGATTTTAGGGTTAGATTTGGGGTTAGGTTTAGATTTTAGGTTTAGATTTTAGGTTTAGATTTGGGGATAGGTTTAGATTTTAGGTTTAGATTTGGGGTTAGGTTTAGATTTTAGGTTTAGATTTGGGGTTAGGTTTAGATTTGGGGTTAGGTTTAGATTTTAGGTTTAGATTTGGGGTTAGGTTTAGATTTTAGGTTTAGATTTGGGGTTAGGTTTAGATTTGGAGTTAGGTTTAGATTTTAGGTTTAGATTTGGGGTTAGGTTTAGATTTTAGGTTTAGATTTTATGGTTAGGTTTAGATTTTAGGTTTAGATTTGGGGTTAGGTTTAGATTTGGGGTTAGGTTTAGATTTTAGGTTTAGATTTGGGGTTAGGTTTAGATTTTAGGTTTAGATTTGGGGTTAGGTTTAGATTTGGGGTTAGGTTTAGATTTTAGGTTTAGATTTGATTTTAGGTTTAGATTTGGGGTTAGGTTTAGATTTTAGGTTTAGATTTGGGGTTAGGTTTAGATTTTAGGTTTAGATTTGGGGTAAGGTTTACATTTGGGGTTAGGTTTAGATTTTAGGTTTAGATTTGGGGTTAGGTTTAGATTTGGGGTTAGGTTTAGATTTTAGGTTTAGATTTGGGGTTAGATTTAGATTTTAGGTTTAGATTTGGGGTTAGGTTTAGATTTTAGGTTTATATTTGGGGTTAGGTTTAGATTTTTTGGTTTAGACTTGGGGTTAGGTTTAGATTTTAGGTTTAGATTTTAGATTTAGATTTGGGGTTAGGTTTAGATTTTAGGTTTAGATTTGGGGTTAGGTTTAGATTTTAGGTTTAGATTTAAGGTTAGGTTTCGATTTCGGGTTACGTTTAGATTTTAGATTTAGATTTGGGGTTAGGTTTAGATTTTAGGTTTAAATTTGGGGTTAGGTTTAGATTTTAGGTTTAGATTTGGGGTTAGGTTTAGATTTGGGGTTAGGTTTAGATTTTAGGTTTAGATTTTAGATTTAGATTTGGGGTTAGGTTTAGATTTTAGGTTTAGATTTGGGGTTAGGTTTAGATTTTAGGTTTAGATTTGGGGTTAGGTTTAGATTTGGGGTTAGGTTTAGATTTTAGGTTTAGATTTGGGGTTAGGTTTAGATTTGGGGTTAGGTTTAGATTTTAGGTTTAGATTTGGGGTTAGGTTTAGATTTGGGGTTAGGTTTAGATTCTAGGTTTAGATTTGGGGTTAGGTTTAGATTTGGGGTTAGGTTTAGATTTTAGGTTTAGATTTGGGGTTAGGTTTAGATTTGGGGTTAGGTTTAGATTTTAGGTTTAGATTTGGGGTTAGGTTTAGATTTTAGGTTTAGATTTGGGGTTAGGTTTAGATTTGGGGTTAGGTTTAGATTTTAGGTTTAGATTTGGGGTTAGGTTTAGATTTTAGGTTTAGATTTGGGGTTAGGTTTAGATTTTAGGTTTAGATTTGGGGTTAGGTTTAGATTTTAGGTTTAGATTTAAGGTTAGGTTTCGATTTCGGGTTACGTTTAGATTTTAGATTTAGATTTGGGGTTAGGTTTAGATTTCAGGTTTAAATTTGGGGTTAGGTTTAGATTTTAGGTTTAGATTTGGGGTTAGGTTTAGATTTGGGGTTAGGTTTAGATTTTAGGTTTAGATTTGGGGTTAGGTTTAGATTTGGGGTTAGGTTTAGATTCTAGGTTTAGATTTGGGGTTAGGTTTAGATTTGGGGTTAGGTTTAGATTTTAGGTTTAGATTTGGGGTTAGGTTTAGATTTGGGGTTAGGTTTAGATTTTAGGTTTAGATTTGGGGTTAGGTTTAGATTTTAGGTTTAGATTTTAGGTTTAGATTTGGGGATAGGTTTAGATTTTAGGTTTAGATTTGGGGTTAGGTTTAGATTTTAGGTTTAGATTTGGGGTTAGGTTTAGATTTGGGGTTAGGTTTAGATTTTAGGTTTAGATTTGGGGTTAGGTTTAGATTTTAGGTTTAGATTTGGGGTTAGGTTTAGATTTGGAGTTAGGTTTAGATTTTAGGTTTAGATTTGGGGTTAGGTTTAGATTTTAGGTTTAGATTTTATGGTTAGGTTTAGATTTTAGGTTTAGATTTGGGGTTAGGTTTAGATTTGGGGTTAGGTTTAGATTTTAGGTTTAGATTTGGGGTTAGGTTTAGATTTTAGGTTTAGATTTGGGGTCAGGTTTAGATTTCAGGTTTAGATTTGGGGTTAGGTTTAGATTTTAGGTTTAGATTTGGGGTTAGGTTTAGATTTGGGGTTAGGTTTAGATTTTAGGTTTAGATTTGGGGTTAGGTTTAGATTTGGGGTTAGGTTTAGATTTTAGGTTTAGATTTGGGGTTAGGTTTAGATTTTAGGTTTAGATTTGGGGTTAGGTTTAGATTTGGGGTTAGATTTAGATTTTAGGTTTGGATTTGGGGTTAGGTTTAGATTTTAGGTTTAGATTTGGGGTTAGGTTTAGATTTGGGGTTAGGTTTAGATTTTAGGTTTAGATTTGGGGTTAGGTTTAGATTTTAGGTTTATATTTAAGGTTAGGTTTCGATTTCGGGTTACGTTTAGATTTTAGGTTTTAGATTTGGGGTTAGGTTTAGATTTTAGGTTTAGATTTGTGGTTAGGTTTAGATTTCAGGTTTAGATTTGGGGTTAGGTTTAGATTTTAGGTTTAGATTTGGGGTTAAGTTTAGATTTGGGGTTAGGTTTAGATTTTAGTTTTAGATTTGGGGTTAGGTTTAGATTTGGGGTTAGGTTTAGATTTTAGGTTTAGATTTGTGGTTAGGTTTAGATTTTAGGTTTAGATTTGGGGTTAGGTTTAGACTTGGGGTTAGGTTTAGATTTTAGTTTTAGATTTGGGGTTAGGTTTAGATTTTAGGTTTAGATTTGGGGTTAGGTTTATATTTGGGGTTAGGTTTAGATTTTAGGTTTAGATTTGGGGTTAGGTTTAGATTTGGGGTTAGGTTTAGATTTTAGGTTTAGATTTGGGGTTAGGTTTAGATTTGGGGTTAGGTTTAGATTTTAGGTTTAGATTTGGGGTTAGGTTTAGATTTGGGGTTAGGTTTAGATTTTAGGTTTAGATTTGGGGTTAGGTTTAGATTTGGGGTTAGGTTTAGATTTTAGGTTTAGATTTGGGTTTAGGTTTAGATTTTAGGTTTAGATTTTAGATTTAGATTTTGGGTTAGGTTTAGATTTTAGGTTTAGATTTAAGGTTAGGTTTCGATTTCGGGTTACGTTTAGATTTTAGGTTTAGATTTGGGGTTAGGTTTAGATTTTAGGTTTAGATTTGGGGTTAGGTTTAGATTTCAGGTTTAGATTTGGGGTTAGGTTTAGATTTTAGGTTTAGATTTGGGGTTAGGTTTAGATTTGGGGTTAGGTTTAGATTTTAGGTTTAGATTTGGGGTTAGGTTTAGATTTTAGGTTTAGATTTGGGGTTAGGTTTAGATTTTAGGTTTAGATTTGGGGTTAGGTTTAGATTTGGGGTTAGGTTTATATTTTGGGTTTGGATTTGGGGTTAGGTTTAGATTTTAGGTTTAGATTTGGGGTTAGGTTTAGATTTGGGGTTAGGTTTAGATTTTAGGTTTAGATTTGGGGTTAGGTTTAGATTTTAGGTTTAGATTTGGGGTTAGGTTTAGATTTTAGGTTTATATTTAAGGTTAGGTTTCGATTTCGGGTTACGTTTAGATTTTAGGTTTAGATTTGGGGTTAGGTTTAGATTTTAGGTTTAGATTTGGGGTTAGGTTTAGATTTCAGGTTTAGATTTGGGGTTAGGTTTAGATTTTAGGTTTAGATTTGGGGTTAAGTTTAGATTTGGGGTTAGGTTTAGATTTTAGGTTTAGATTTGGGGTTAGGTTTAGATTTGGGGTTAGGTTTAGATTTTAGGTTTAGGTTTAGATTTGGGGTTAGGTTTAGATTTTAGGTTTAGATTTGGGGTTAGGTTTAGATTTTAGGTTTAGATTTGGGGTTAGGTTTAGATTTTAGGTTTAGATTTGGGGTTAGGTTTAGATTTGGGGTTAGGTTTAGATTTTAGGTTTAGATTTGGGGTTAGGTTTAGATTTGGGGTTAGGTTTAGATTTTAGGTTTAGATTTGGGGTTAGGTTTAGATTTTAGGTTTAGATTTGGGGTTAGGTTTAGATTTGGGGTTAGGTTTAGATTTTAGGTTTAGATTTGGGGTTAGGTTTGGATTTTAGGTTTAGATTATAGATTTAGATTTGGGGTTAGATTTAGATTTTAGGTTTAGATTTGGGGTTAGGTTTAGATTTTAGGTTTAGATTTAAGGTTAGGTTTCGATTTCGGGTTACGTTTAGATTTTAGATTTAGATTTGGGGTTAGGTTTAGATTTTAGGTTTAAATTTGGGGTTAGGTTTAGATTTTAGGTTTAGATTTGGGGTTAGGTTTAGATTTTAGGTTTAGATTTGGGGTTAGGTTTAGATTTGGGGTTAGGTTTAGATTCTAGGTTTAGATTTGGGGTTAGGTTTAGATTTGGGGTTAGGTTTAGATTTTAGGTTTAGATTTGGGGTTAGGTTTAGATTTGGGGTTAGGTTTAGATTTTAGTTTTAGATTTGGGGTTAGGTTTAGATTTTAGGTTTAGATTTGGGGTTAGGTTTAGATTTGGGGTTAGGTTTAGATTTTAGGTTTAGATTTGGGGTTAGGTTTAGATTTTAGGTTTAGATTTGGGGTTAGGTTTAGATTTTAGGTTTATATTTGGGGTTAGGTTTAGATTTTTTGGTTTAGATTTCGGGTTAGGTTTAGATTTTAGGTTTAGATTTGGGGTTAGGTTTAGATTTGGGGTTAGGTTTAGATTTTAGGTTTAGATTTGGGATTAGGTTTAGATTTGGGGTTAGGTTTAGATTTTAGGTTTAGATTTTAGGTTTAGATTTGGGGTTAGGTTTAGATTTTAGGTTTAGATTTGGGGTTAGGTTTAGATTTTAGGTTTAGATTTGGGATTAGGTTTAGATTTGGGGTTAGGTTTAGATTTTAGGTTTAGATTTGGGGTTAGGTTTAGATTTTAGGTTTAGATTTGGGGTTAGGTTTAGATTTCAGGATTAGATTTGGGGTTAGGTTTAGATTTTAGGTTTAGATTTGGGGTTAGGTTTAGATTTGGGGTTAGGTTTAGATTTTAGGTTTAGATTTGGGGTTAGGTTTAGATTTGGGGTTAGGTTTAGATTTTAGGTTTAGATTTGGGGTTAGGTTTAGATTTGGGGTTAGGTTTAGATTTTAGGTTTAGACTTGGGGTTAGGTTTAGATTTTAGGTTTAGATTTTAGATTTAGATTTGGGGTTAGGTTTAGATTTTAGGTTTAGATTTGGGGTTAGGTTTAGATTTTAGGTTTAGATTTAAGGTTAGGTTTCGATTTCGGGTTACGTTTAGATTTTAGATTTAGATTTGGGGTTAGGTTTAGATTTTAGGTTTAAATTTGGGGTTAGGTTTAGATTTTAGGTTTAGATTTGGGGTTAGGTTTAGATTTGGGGTGAGGTTTAGATTTTAGGTTTAGATTTGGGGTTAGGTTTAGATTTGGGGTTAGGTTTACATTCTAGGTTTAGATTTGGGGTTAGGTTTAGATTTGGGGTTAGGTTTAGATTTTAGGTTTAGATTTGGGGTTAGGTTTAGATTTGGGGTTAGATTTAGATTTTAGGGTTAGATTTGGGGTTAGGTTTAGATTTTAGGTTTAGATTTTAGGTTTAGATTTGGGGATAGGTTTAGATTTTAGGTTTAGATTTGGGGTTAGGTTTAGATTTTAGGTTTAGATTTGGGGTTAGGTTTAGATTTGGGGTTAGGTTTAGATTTTAGGTTTAGATTTGGGGTTAGGTTTAGATTTTAGGTTTAGATTTGGGGTTAGGTTTAGATTTGGAGTTAGGTTTAGATTTTAGGTTTAGATTTGGGGTTAGGTTTAGATTTTAGGTTTAGATTTTATGGTTAGGTTTAGATTTTAGGTTTAGATTTGGGGTTAGGTTTAGATTTGGGGTTAGGTTTAGATTTTAGGTTTAGATTTGGGGTTAGGTTTAGATTTTAGGTTTAGATTTGGGGTTAAGTTTAGATTTGGGGTTAGGTTTAGATTTTAGGTTTAGATTTGGGGTTAGGTTTAGATTTGGGGTTAGGTTTAGATTTTAGGTTTAGATTTGGGGTTAGGTTTAGATTTTAGGTTTAGATTTGGGGTTAGGTTTAGATTTTAGGTTTAGATTTGGGGTTAGGTTTAGATTTGGGGTTAGATTTAGATTTTAGGTTTGGATTTGGGGTTAGGTTTAGATTTTAGGTTTAGATTTGGGGTTAGGTTTAGATTTGGGGTTAGGTTTAGATTTTAGGTTTAGATTTGGGGTTAGGTTTAGATTTTAGGTTTATATTTAAGGTTAGGTTTCGATTTCGGGTTACGTTTAGATTTTAGGTTTAGATTTGGGGTTAGGTTTAGATTTTAGGTTTAGATTTGTGGTTAGGTTTAGATTTCAGGTTTAGATTTGGGGTTAGGTTTAGATTTTAGGTTTAGATTTGGGGTTAAGTTTAGATTTGGGGTTAGGTTTAGATTTTAGTTTTAGATTTGGGGTTAGGTTTAGATTTGGGGTTAGGTTTAGATTTTAGGTTTAGATTTGTGGTTAGGTTTAGATTTTAGGTTTAGATTTGGGGTTAGGTTTAGACTTGGGGTTAGGTTTAGATTTTAGTTTTAGATTTGGGGTTAGGTTTAGATTTTAGGTTTAGATTTGGGGTTAGGTTTATATTTGGGGTTAGGTTTAGATTTTAGGTTTAGATTTGGGGTTAGGTTTAGATTTGGGGTTAGGTTTAGATTTTAGGTTTAGATTTGGGGTTAGGTTTAGATTTGGGGTTAGGTTTAGATTTTAGGTTTAGATTTGGGGTTAGGTTTAGATTTGGGGTTAGGTTTAGATTTTAGGTTTAGATTTGGGGTTAGGTTTAGATTTGGGGTTAGGTTTAGATTTTAGGTTTAGATTTGGGTTTAGGTTTAGATTTTACGTTTAGATTTTAGATTTAGATTTGGGGTTAGGTTTAGATTTTAGGTTTAGATTTAAGGTTAGGTTTCGATTTCGGGTTACGTTTAGATTTTAGGTTTAGATTTGGGGTTAGGTTTAGATTTTAGGTTTAGATTTGGGGTTAGGTTTAGATTTCAGGTTTAGATTTGGGGTTAGGTTTAGATTTTAGGTTTAGATTTGGGGTTAGGTTTAGATTTGGGGTTAGGTTTAGATTTTAGGTTTAGATTTGGGGTTAGGTTTAGATTTTAGGTTTAGATTTGGGGTTAGGTTTAGATTTTAGGTTTAGATTTGGGGTTAGGTTTAGATTTGGGGTTAGGTTTAGATTTTGGGTTTGGATTTGGGGTTAGGTTTAGATTTTAGGTTTAGATTTGGGGTTAGGTTTAGATTTGGGGTTAGGTTTAGATTTTAGGTTTAGATTTGGGGTTAGGTTTAGATTTTAGGTTTAGATTTGGGGTTAGGTTTAGATTTTAGGTTTATATTTAAGGTTAGGTTTCGATTTCGGGTTACGTTTAGATTTTAGGTTTAGATTTGGGGTTAGGTTTAGATTTTAGGTTTAGATTTGGGGTTAGGTTTAGATTTCAGGTTTAGATTTGTGGTTAGGTTTAGATTTTAGGTTTAGATTTGGGGTTAAGTTTAGATTTGGGGTTAGGTTTAGATTTTAGGTTTAGATTTGGGGTTAGGTTTAGATTTGGGGTTAGGTTTAGATTTTAGGTTTAGGTTTAGATTTGGGGTTAGGTTTAGATTTTAGGTTTAGATTTGGGGTTAGGTTTAGATTTTAGGTTTAGATTTGGGGTTAGGTTTAGATTTTAGGTTTA
Source organism: Patagioenas fasciata (assembly GCF_037038585.1). NCBI lineage: Eukaryota > Metazoa > Chordata > Aves > Columbiformes > Columbidae > Patagioenas > Patagioenas fasciata. Next base: position 226,417 of record NW_027288812.1, read on the forward strand.
GATTTGGGGTTAGGTTTAGATTTGGGGTTAGGTTTAGATTTTAGGTTTAGATTTGGGGTTAGGTTTAGATTTGGGGTTAGGTTTAGATTTTAGGTTTAGATTTGGGGTTAGGTTTAGATTTTAGGTTTAGATTTGGGGTTAGGTTTAGATTTGGGGTTAGGTTTAGATTTTAGGTTTAGATTTGGGGTTAGGTTTGGATTTTAGGTTTAGATTATAGATTTAGATTTGGGGTTAGATTTAGATTTTAGGTTTAGATTTGGGGTTAGGTTTAGATTTTAGGTTTAGATTTAAGGTTAGGTTTCGATTTCGGGTTACGTTTAGATTTTAGATTTAGATTTGGGGTTAGGTTTAGATTTTAGGTTTAAATTTGGGGTTAGGTTTAGATTTTAGGTTTAGATTTGGGGTTAGGTTTAGATTTTAGGTTTAGATTTGGGGTTAGGTTTAGATTTGGGGTTAGGTTTAGATTCTAGGTTTAGATTTGGGGTTAGGTTTAGATTTGGGGTTAGGTTTAGATTTTAGGTTTAGATTTGGGGTTAGGTTTAGATTTGGGGTTAGGTTTAGATTTTAGGTTTTAGATTTGGGGTTAGGTTTAGATTTTAGGTTTAGATTTGGGGTTAGGTTTAGATTTGGGGTTAGGTTTAGATTTTAGGTTTAGATTTGGGGTTAGGTTTAGATTTTAGGTTTAGATTTGGGGTTAGGTTTAGATTTTAGGTTTATATTTGGGGTTAGGTTTAGATTTTTTGGTTTAGATTTCGGGTTAGGTTTAGATTTTAGGTTTAGATTTGGGGTTAGGTTTAGATTTGGGGTTAGGTTTAGATTTTAGGTTTAGATTTGGGATTAGGTTTAGATTTGGGGTTAGGTTTAGATTTTAGGTTTAGATTTTAGGTTTAGATTTGGGGTTAGGTTTAGATTTTAGGTTTAGATTTGGGGTTAGGTTTAGATTTTAGGTTTAGATTTGGGATTAGGTTTAGATTTGGGGTTAGGTTTAGATTTTAGGTTTAGATTTGGGGTTAGGTTTAGATTTTAGGTTTAGATTTGGGGTTAGGTTTAGATTTCAGGATTAGATTTGGGGTTAGGTTTAGATTTTAGGTTTTGATTTGGGGTTACGTTTAGATTTGGGGTTAGGTTTAGATTTTAGGTTTAGATTTGGGGTTAGGTTTAGATTTGGGGTTAGGTTTAGATTTTAGGTTTAGATTTGGGGTTAGGTTTAGATTTGGGGTTAGGTTTAGATTTTAGGTTTAGACTTGGGGTTAGGTTTAGATTTTAGGTTTAGATTTTAGATTTAGATTTGGGGTTAGGTTTAGATTTTAGGTTTAGATTTGGGGTTAGGTTTAGATTTTAGGTTTAGATTTAAGGTTAGGTTTCGATTTCGGGTTACGTTTAGATTTTAGATTTAGATTTGGGGTTAGGTTTAGATTTTAGGTTTAAATTTGGGGTTAGGTTTAGATTTTAGGTTTAGATTTGGGGTTAGGTTTAGATTTGGGGTGAGGTTTAGATTTTAGGTTTAGATTTGGGGTTAGGTTTAGATTTGGGGTTAGGTTTACATTCTAGGTTTAGATTTGGGGTTAGGTTTAGATTTGGGGTTAGGTTTAGATTTTAGGTTTAGATTTGGGGTTAGGTTTAGATTTGGGGTTAGATTTAGATTTTAGGGTTAGATTTGGGGTTAGGTTTAGATTTTAGGTTTAGATTTTAGGTTTAGATTTGGGGATAGGTTTAGATTTTAGGTTTAGATTTGGGGTTAGGTTTAGATTTTAGGTTTAGATTTGGGGTTAGGTTTAGATTTGGGGTTAGGTTTAGATTTTAGGTTTAGATTTGGGGTTAGGTTTAGATTTTAGGTTTAGATTTGGGGTTAGGTTTAGATTTGGAGTTAGGTTTAGATTTTAGGTTTAGATTTGGGGTTAGGTTTAGATTTTAGGTTTAGATTTTATGGTTAGGTTTAGATTTTAGGTTTAGATTTGGGGTTAGGTTTAGATTTGGGGTTAGGTTTAGATTTTAGGTTTAGATTTGGGGTTAGGTTTAGATTTTAGGTTTAGATTTGGGGTTAGGTTTAGATTTGGGGTTAGGTTTAGATTTTAGGTTTAGATTTGGTTTTAGGTTTAGATTTGGGGTTAGGTTTAGATTTTAGGTTTAGATTTGGGGTTAGGTTTAGATTTTAGGTTTAGATTTGGGGTAAGGTTTACATTTGGGGTTAGGTTTAGATTTTAGGTTTAGATTTGGGGTTAGGTTTAGATTTGGGGTTAGGTTTAGATTTTAGGTTTAGATTTGGGGTTAGATTTAGATTTTAGGTTTAGATTTGGGGTTAGGTTTAGATTTTAGGTTTATATTTGGGGTTAGGTTTAGATTTTTTGGTTTAGACTTGGGGTTAGGTTTAGATTTTAGGTTTAGATTTTAGATTTAGATTTGGGGTTAGGTTTAGATTTTAGGTTTAGATTTGGGGTTAGGTTTAGATTTTAGGTTTAGATTTAAGGTTAGGTTTCGATTTCGGGTTACGTTTAGATTTTAGATTTAGATTTGGGGTTAGGTTTAGATTTTAGGTTTAAATTTGGGGTTAGGTTTAGATTTTAGGTTTAGATTTGGGGTTAGGTTTAGATTTGGGGTTAGGTTTAGATTTTAGGTTTAGATTTTAGATTTAGATTTGGGGTTAGGTTTAGATTTTAGGTTTAGATTTGGGGTTAGGTTTAGATTTTAGGTTTAGATTTGGGGTTAGGTTTAGATTTGGGGTTAGGTTTAGATTTTAGGTTTAGATTTGGGGTTAGGTTTAGATTTGGGGTTAGGTTTAGATTTTAGGTTTAGATTTGGGGTTAGGTTTAGATTTGGGGTTAGGTTTAGATTCTAGGTTTAGATTTGGGGTTAGGTGTAGATTTGGGGTTAGGTTTAGATTTTAGGTTTAGATTTGGGGTTAGGTTTAGATTTTAGGTTTAGATTTGGGGTTAGGTTTAGATTTTAGGTTTAGATTTGGGGTTAGGTTTAGATTTGGGGTTAGGTTTAGATTTTAGGTTTAGATTTGGGGTTAGGTTTAGATTTTAGGTTTAGATTTGGGGTTAGGTTTAGATTTTAGGTTTAGATTTGGGGTTAGGTTTAGATTTTAGGTTTAGATTTAAGGTTAGGTTTCGATTTCGGGTTAGGTTTAGATTTGGGGTTAGGTTTAGAGTCTAGGTTTAGATTTGGGGTTAGGTTTAGATTTGGGGTTAGGTTTAGATTTTAGGTTTAGATTTGGGGTTAGGTTTAGATTTGGGGTTAGGTTTAGATTTTAGGTTTAGATTTGGGGTTAGGTTTAGATTTTAGGTTTAGATTTTAGGTTTAGATTTGGGGATAGGTTTAGATTTTAGGTTTAGATTTGGGGTTAGGTTTAGATTTTAGGTTTAGATTTGGGGTTAGGTTTAGATTTGGGGTTAGGTTTAGATTTTAGGTTTAGATTTGGGGTTAGGTTTAGATTTTAGGTTTAGATTTGGGGTTAGGTTTAGATTTGGAGTTAGGTTTAGATTTTAGGTTTAGATTTGGGGTTAGGTTTAGATTTTAGGTTTAGATTTTATGGTTAGGTTTAGATTTTAGGTTTAGATTTGGGGTTAGGTTTAGATTTGGGGTTAGGTTTAGATTTTAGGTTTAGATTTGGGGTTAGGTTTAGATTTTAGGTTTAGATTTGGGGTCAGGTTTAGATTTCAGGTTTAGATTTGGGGTTAGGTTTAGATTTTAGGTTTAGATTTGGGGTTAGGTTTAGATTTGGGGTTAGGTTTAGATTTTAGGTTTAGATTTGGGGTTAGGTTTAGATTTGGGGTTAGGTTTAGATTTTAGGTTTAGATTTGGGGTTAGGTTTAGATTTTAGGTTTAGATTTGGGGTTAGGTTTAGATTTGGGGTTAGATTTAGATTTTAGGTTTGGATTTGGGGTTAGGTTTAGATTTTAGGTTTAGATTTGGGGTTAGGTTTAGATTTGGGGTTAGGTTTAGATTTTAGGTTTAGATTTGGGGTTAGGTTTAGATTTTAGGTTTATATTTAAGGTTAGGTTTCGATTTCGGGTTACGTTTAGATTTTAGGTTTTAGATTTGGGGTTAGGTTTAGATTTTAGGTTTAGATTTGTGGTTAGGTTTAGATTTCAGGTTTAGATTTGGGGTTAGGTTTAGATTTTAGGTTTAGATTTGGGGTTAAGTTTAGATTTGGGGTTAGGTTTAGATTTTAGTTTTAGATTTGGGGTTAGGTTTAGATTTGGGGTTAGGTTTAGATTTTAGGTTTAGATTTGTGGTTAGGTTTAGATTTTAGGTTTAGATTTGGGGTTAGGTTTAGACTTGGGGTTAGGTTTAGATTTTAGTTTTAGATTTGGGGTTAGGTTTAGATTTTAGGTTTAGATTTGGGGTTAGGTTTAGATTTGGGGTTAGGTTTAGATTTTAGGTTTAGATTTGGGGTTAGGTTTAGATTTGGGGTTAGGTTTAGATTTTAGGTTTAGATTTGGGTTTAGGTTTAGATTTTAGGTTTAGATTTTAGATTTAGATTTGGGGTTAGGTTTAGATTTTAGGTTTAGATTTAAGGTTAGGTTTCGATTTCGGGTTACGTTTAGATTTTAGGTTTAGATTTGGGGTTAGGTTTAGATTTTAGGTTTAGATTTGGGGTTAGGTTTAGATTTCAGGTTTAGATTTGGGGTTAGGTTTAGATTTTAGGTTTAGATTTGGGGTTAGGTTTAGATTTGGGGTTAGGTTTAGATTTTAGGTTTAGATTTGGGGTTAGGTTTAGATTTTAGGTTTAGATTTGGGGTTAGGTTTAGATTTTAGGTTTAGATTTGGGGTTAGGTTTAGATTTGGGGTTAGGTTTAGATTTTGGGTTTGGATTTGGGGTTAGGTTTAGATTTTAGGTTTAGATTTGGGGTTAGGTTTAGATTTGGGGTTAGGTTTAGATTTTAGGTTTAGATTTGGGGTTAGGTTTAGATTTTAGGTTTAGATTTGGGGTTAGGTTTAGATTTTAGGTTTATATTTAAGGTTAGGTTTCGATTTCGGGTTACGTTTAGATTTTAGGTTTAGATTTGGGGTTAGGTTTAGATTTTAGGTTTAGATTTGGGGTTAGGTTTAGATTTCAGGTTTAGATTTGGGGTTAGGTTTAGATTTTAGGTTTAGATTTGGGGTTAAGTTTAGATTTGGGGTTAGGTTTAGATTTTAGGTTTAGATTTGGGGTTAGGTTTAGATTTGGGGTTAGGTTTAGATTTTAGGTTTAGGTTTAGATTTGGGGTTAGGTTTAGATTTTAGGTTTAGATTTGGGGTTAGGTTTAGATTTTAGGTTTAGATTTGGGGTTAGGTTTAGATTTTAGGTTTAGATTTGGGGTTAGGTTTAGATTTGGGGTTAGGTTTAGATTTTAGGTTTAGATTTGGGGTTAGGTTTAGATTTGGGGTTAGGTTTAGATTTTAGGTTTAGATTTGGGGTTAGGTTTAGATTTTAGGTTTAGATTTGGGGTTAGGTTTAGATTTGGGGTTAGGTTTAGATTTTAGGTTTAGATTTGGGGTTAGGTTTGGATTTTAGGTTTAGATTATAGATTTAGATTTGGGGTTAGATTTAGATTTTAGGTTTAGATTTGGGGTTAGGTTTAGATTTTAGGTTTAGATTTAAGGTTAGGTTTCGATTTCGGGTTACGTTTAGATTTTAGATTTAGATTTGGGGTTAGGTTTAGATTTTAGGTTTAAATTTGGGGTTAGGTTTAGATTTTAGGTTTAGATTTGGGGTTAGGTTTAGATTTTAGGTTTAGATTTGGGGTTAGGTTTAGATTTGGGGTTAGGTTTAGATTCTAGGTTTAGATTTGGGGTTAGGTTTAGATTTGGGGTTAGGTTTAGATTTTAGGTTTAGATTTGGGGTTAGGTTTAGATTTGGGGTTAGGTTTAGATTTTAGTTTTAGATTTGGGGTTAGGTTTAGATTTTAGGTTTAGATTTGGGGTTAGGTTTAGATTTGGGGTTAGGTTTAGATTTTAGGTTTAGATTTGGGGTTAGGTTTAGATTTTAGGTTTAGATTTGGGGTTAGGTTTAGATTTTAGGTTTATATTTGGGGTTAGGTTTAGATTTTTTGGTTTAGATTTCGGGTTAGGTTTAGATTTTAGGTTTAGATTTGGGGTTAGGTTTAGATTTGGGGTTAGGTTTAGATTTTAGGTTTAGATTTGGGATTAGGTTTAGATTTGGGGTTAGGTTTAGATTTTAGGTTTAGATTTTAGGTTTAGATTTGGGGTTAGGTTTAGATTTTAGGTTTAGATTTGGGGTTAGGTTTAGATTTTAGGTTTAGATTTGGGATTAGGTTTAGATTTGGGGTTAGGTTTAGATTTTAGGTTTAGATTTGGGGTTAGGTTTAGATTTTAGGTTTAGATTTGGGGTTAGGTTTAGATTTCAGGATTAGATTTGGGGTTAGGTTTAGATTTTAGGTTTAGATTTGGGGTTACGTTTAGATTTGGGGTTAGGTTTAGATTTTAGGTTTAGATTTGGGGTTAGGTTTAGATTTGGGGTTAGGTTTAGATTTTAGGTTTAGATTTGGGGTTAGGTTTAGATTTGGGGTTAGGTTTAGATTTTAGGTTTAGACTTGGGGTTAGGTTTAGATTTTAGGTTTAGATTTTAGATTTAGATTTGGGGTTAGGTTTAGATTTTAGGTTTAGATTTGGGGTTAGGTTTAGATTTTAGGTTTAGATTTAAGGTTAGGTTTCGATTTCGGGTTACGTTTAGATTTTAGATTTAGATTTGGGGTTAGGTTTAGATTTTAGGTTTAAATTTGGGGTTAGGTTTAGATTTTAGGTTTAGATTTGGGGTTAGGTTTAGATTTGGGGTGAGGTTTAGATTTTAGGTTTAGATTTGGGGTTAGGTTTAGATTTGGGGTTAGGTTTACATTCTAGGTTTAGATTTGGGGTTAGGTTTAGATTTGGGGTTAGGTTTAGATTTTAGGTTTAGATTTGGGGTTAGGTTTAGATTTGGGGTTAGATTTAGATTTTAGGGTTAGATTTGGGGTTAGGTTTAGATTTTAGGTTTAGATTTTAGGTTTAGATTTGGGGATAGGTTTAGATTTTAGGTTTAGATTTGGGGTTAGGTTTAGATTTTAGGTTTAGATTTGGGGTTAGGTTTAGATTTGGGGTTAGGTTTAGATTTTAGGTTTAGATTTGGGGTTAGGTTTAGATTTTAGGTTTAGATTTGGGGTTAGGTTTAGATTTGGAGTTAGGTTTAGATTTTAGGTTTAGATTTGGGGTTAGGTTTAGATTTTAGGTTTAGATTTTATGGTTAGGTTTAGATTTTAGGTTTAGATTTGGGGTTAGGTTTAGATTTGGGGTTAGGTTTAGATTTTAGGTTTAGATTTGGGGTTAGGTTTAGATTTTAGGTTTAGATTTGGGGTTAGGTTTAGATTTGGGGTTAGGTTTAGATTTTAGGTTTAGATTTGGTTTTAGGTTTAGATTTGGGGTTAGGTTTAGATTTTAGGTTTAGATTTGGGGTTAGGTTTAGATTTTAGGTTTAGATTTGGGGTAAGGTTTACATTTGGGGTTAGGTTTAGATTTTAGGTTTAGATTTGGGGTTAGGTTTAGATTTGGGGTTAGGTTTAGATTTTAGGTTTAGATTTGGGGTTAGATTTAGATTTTAGGTTTAGATTTGGGGTTAGGTTTAGATTTTAGGTTTATATTTGGGGTTAGGTTTAGATTTTTTGGTTTAGATTTGGGGTTAGGTTTAGATTTTAGGTTTAGATTTGGGGTTAGGTTTAGATTTGGGGTTAGGTTTAGATTTTAGGTTTAGATTTGGGATTAGGTTTAGATTTGGGGTTAGGTTTAGATTTTAGGTTTAGATTTTAGGTTTATATTTGGGGTTAGGTTTAGATTTTAGGTTTAGATTTGGGGTTAGGTTTAGATTTTAGGTTTAGATTTGTGGTTAGGTTTAGATTTTAGGTTTAGATTTGGGGTTAGGTTTAGATTTTCGGTTTAGATTTGGGGTTAAGTTTAGATTTGGGGTTAGGTTTAGATTTTAGGTTTAGATTTGGGGTTAGGTTTAGATTTTAGGTTTAGATTTGTGGTTAGGTTTAGATTTTAGGTTTAGATTTGGGGTTAGGTTTAGATTTTAGGTTTAGATTTGGGGTCAGGTTTAGATTTCAGGTTTAGATTTGGGGTTAGGTTTAGATTTTAGGTTTAGATTTGGGGTTAGGTTTAGATTTGGGGTTAGGTTTAGATTTTAGGTTTAGATTTGGGGTTAGGTTTAGATTTTAGGTTTAGATTTGGGGTTAGGTTTAGATTTGGGGTTAGGTTTAGATTTTAGGTTTAGATTTGGGGTTAGGTTTAGATTTTAGGTTTATATTTAAGGTTAGGTTTAGATTTGGGGTTAGGTTTAGATTTTAGGTTTAGATTTGGGGTTAGGTTTAGATTTTAGGTTTAGATTCGGGGTTAGGTTTAGATTTCAGGTTTAGATTTGTGGTTAGGTTTAGATTTTAGGTTTAGATTTGGGGTTAAGTTTAGATTTGGGGTTAGGTTTAGATTTTAGGTTTAGATTTGGGGTTAGGTTTAGATTTGGGGTTAGGTTTAGATTTTAGGTTTAGATTTGGGGTTAGGTTTAGATTTTAGGTTTAGATTTGGGGTTAGGTTTAGATTTGGGGTTAGGTTTAGACTTGGGGTTAGGTTTAGATTTTAGGTTTAGATTTGGGGTTAGGTTTAGATTTGGGGTTAGGTTTAGATTTTAGGTTTAGATTTGGGGTTAAGTTTAGATTTGGGGTTAGGTTTAGATTTTAGGTTTAGATTTGGGGTTAGGTTTAGATTTGGGGTTAGGTTTAGATTTTAGGTTTAGATTTGGGGTTAGGTTTAGATTTTAGGTTTAGATTTGGGGTTAGGTTTAGATTTGGGGTTAGGTTTAGACTTGGGGTTAGGTTTAGATTTTAGGTTTAGATTTGGGGTTAGGTTTAGATTTTAGGTTTAGATTTGGGGTTAGGTTTAGATTTTAGGTTTAGATTTGGGGTTAGGTTTAGATTTGGGGTTAGGTTTAGATTTTAGGTTTAGATTTGGGGTTAGGTTTAGATTTTAGGTTTATATTTAAGGTTAGGTTTAGATTTGGGGTTAGGTTTAGATTTTAGGTTTAGATTTGGGGTTAGGTTTAGATTTTAGGTTTAGATTCGGGGTTAGGTTTAGATTTCAGGTTTAGATTTGTGGTTAGGTTTAGATTTTAGGTTTAGATTTGGGGTTAAGTTTAGATTTGGGGTTAGGTTTAGATTTTAGGTTTAGATTTGGGGTTAGGTTTAGATTTGGGGTTAGGTTTAGATTTTAGGTTTAGATTTGGGGTTAGGTTTAGATTTTAGGTTTAGATTTGGGGTTAGGTTTAGATTTGGGGTTAGGTTTAGACTTGGGGTTAGGTTTAGATTTTAGGTTTAGATTTGGGGTTAGGTTTAGATTTGGGGTTAGGTTTAGATTTTAGGTTTAGATTTGGGGTTAAGTTTAGATTTGGGGTTAGGTTTAGATTTTAGGTTTAGATTTGGGGTTAGGTTTAGATTTGGGGTTAGGTTTAGATTTTAGGTTTAGATTTGGGGTTAGGTTTAGATTTTAGGTTTAGATTTGGGGTTAGGTTTAGATTTGGGGTTAGGTTTAGACTTGGGGTTAGGTTTAGATTTTAGGTTTAGATTTGGGGTTAGGTTTAGATTTTAGGTTTAGATTTGGGGTTAGGTTTAGATTTTAGGTTTAGATTTAAGGTTAGGTTTCGATTTCGGGTTACGTTTAGATTTTAGGTTTAGATTTGGGGTTAGGTTTAGATTTTAGGTTTAGATTTGGGGTTAGGTTTAGATTTCAGGTTTAGATTTGGGGTTAGGTTTAGATTTTAGGTTTAGATTTGGGGTTAGGTTTAGATTTGGGGTTAGGTTTAGATTTTAGGTTTAGATTTAAGGTTAGGTTTCGATTTCGGGTTACGTTTAGATTTTAGGTTTAGATTTGGGGTTAGGTTTAGATTTTAGGTTTAGATTTGGGGTTAGGTTTAGATTTCAGGTTTAGATTTGGGGTTAGGTTTAGATTTTAGGTTTAGATTTGGGGTTAGGTTTAGATTTGGGGTTAGGTTTAGATTTTAGGTTTAGATTTGGGGTTAGGTTTAGATTTTAGGTTTAGATTTGGGGTAGGTTTAGATTTTAGGTTTAGATTTGGGGTTAGGTTTAGATTTGGGGTTAGGTTTAGATTTTGGGTTTGGATTTGGGGTTAGGTTTAGATTTTAGGTTTAGATTTGGGGTTAGGTTTAGATTTGGGGTTAGGTTTAGATTTTAGGTTTAGATTTGGGGTTAGGTTTAGATTTTAGGTTTAGATTTGGGGTTAGGTTTAGATTTTAGGTTTATATTTAAGGTTAGGTTTCGATTTCGGGTTACGTTTAGATTTTAGGTTTAGATTTGGGGTTAGGTTTAGATTTTAGGTTTAGATTTGGGGTTAGGTTTAGATTTCAGGTTTAGATTTGGGGTTAGGTTTAGATTTTAGGTTTAGATTTGGGGTTAAGTTTAGATTTGGGGTTAGGTTTAGATTTTAGGTTTAGATTTGGGGTTAGGTTTAGATTTGGGGTTAGGTTTAGATTTTAGGTTTAGATTTGGGGTTAGGTTTAGATTTGGGGTTAGGTTTAGATTTTAGGTTTAGATTTGGGGTTAGGTTTAGATTTTAGGTTTAGATTTGGGGTTAGGTTTAGATTTGGGGTTAGGTTTAGATTTTAGGTTTAGATTTGGGGTTAGGTTTAGATTTGGGGTTAGGTTTAGATTTTAGGTTTAGATTTGGGGTTAGGTTTAGATTTTAGGTTTAGATTTGGGGTTAGGTTTAGATTTGGGGTTAGGTTTAGATTTTAGGTTTAGATTTGGGGTTAGGTTTGGATTTTAGGTTTAGATTATAGATTTAGATTTGGGGTTAGATTTAGATTTTAGGTTTAGATTTGGGGTTAGGTTTAGATTTTAGGTTTAGATTTAAGGTTAGGTTTCGATTTCGGGTTACGTTTAGATTTTAGATTTAGATTTGGGGTTAGGTTTAGATTTTAGGTTTAAATTTGGGGTTAGGTTTAGATTTTAGGTTTAGATTTGGGGTTAGGTTTAGATTTTAGGTTTAGATTTGGGGTTAGGTTTAGATTTGGGGTTAGGTTTAGATTCTAGGTTTAGATTTGGGGTTAGGTTTAGATTTGGGGTTAGGTTTAGATTTTAGGTTTAGATTTGGGGTTAGGTTTAGATTTGGGGTTAGGTTTAGATTTTAGTTTTAGATTTGGGGTTAGGTTTAGATTTTAGGTTTAGATTTGGGGTTAGGTTTAGATTTGGGGTTAGGTTTAGATTTTAGGTTTAGATTTGGGGTTAGGTTTAGATTTTAGGTTTAGATTTGGGGTTAGGTTTAGATTTTAGGTTTATATTTGGGGTTAGGTTTAGATTTTTTGGTTTAGATTTCGGGTTAGGTTTAGATTTTAGGTTTAGATTTGGGGTTAGGTTTAGATTTTAGGTTTAGATTTGGGATTAGGTTTAGATTTGGGGTTAGGTTTAGATTTTAGGTTTAGATTTTAGGTTTAGATTTGGGGTTAGGTTTAGATTTTAGGTTTAGATTTGGGGTTAGGTTTAGATTTTAGGTTTAGATTTGGGATTAGGTTTAGATTTGGGGTTAGGTTTAGATTTTAGGTTTAGATTTGGGGTTAGGTTTAGATTTCAGGATTAGATTTGGGGTTAGGTTTAGATTTTAGGTTTAGATTTGGGGTTACGTTTAGATTTGGGGTTAGGTTTAGATTTTAGGTTTAGATTTGGGGTTAGGTTTAGATTTGGGGTTAGGTTTAGATTTTAGGTTTAGATTTGGGGTTAGGTTTAGATTTGGGGTTAGGTTTAGATTTTAGGTTTAGACTTGGGGTTAGGTTTAGATTTTAGGTTTAGATTTTAGATTTAGATTTGGGGTTAGGTTTAGATTTTAGGTTTAGATTTGGGGTTAGGTTTAGATTTTAGGTTTAGATTTAAGGTTAGGTTTCGATTTCGGGTTACGTTTAGATTTTAGATTTAGATTTGGGGTTAGGTTTAGATTTTAGGTTTAAATTTGGGGTTAGGTTTAGATTTTAGGTTTAGATTTGGGGTTAGGTTTAGATTTGGGGTTAGGTTTAGATTTTAGGTTTAGATTTGGGGTTAGGTTTAGATTTGGGGTTAGGTTTACATTCTAGGTTTAGATTTGGGGTTAGGTTTAGATTTGGGGTTAGGTTTAGATTTTAGGTTTAGATTTGGGGTTAGGTTTAGATTTGGGGTTAGATTTAGATTTTAGGTTTAGATTTGGGGTTAGGTTTAGATTTTAGGTTTAGATTTTAGGTTTAGATTTGGGGATAGGTTTAGATTTTAGGTTTAGATTTGGGGTTAGGTTTAGATTTTAGGTTTAGATTTGGGGTTAGGTTTAGATTTGGGGTTAGGTTTAGATTTTAGGTTTAGATTTGGGGTTAGGTTTAGATTTTAGGTTTAGATTTGGGGTTAGGTTTAGATTTGGAGTTAGGTTTAGATTTTAGGTTTAGATTTGGGGTTAGGTTTAGATTTTAGGTTTAGATTTTATGGTTAGGTTTAGATTTTAGGTTTAGATTTGGGGTTAGGTTTAGATTTGGGGTTAGGTTTAGATTTTAGGTTTAGATTTGGGGTTAGGTTTAGATTTTAGGTTTAGATTTGGGGTTAGGTTTAGATTTGGGGTTAGGTTTAGATTTTAGGTTTAGATTTGGTTTTAGGTTTAGATTTGGGGTTAGGTTTAGATTTTAGGTTTAGATTTGGGGTTAGGTTTAGATTTTAGGTTTAGATTTGGGGTAAGGTTTACATTTGGGGTTAGGTTTAGATTTTAGGTTTAGATTTGGGGTTAGGTTTAGATTTGGGGTTAGGTTTAGATTTTAGGTTTAGATTTGGGGTTAGATTTAGATTTTAGGTTTAGATTTGGGGTTAGGTTTAGATTTTAGGTTTATATTTGGGGTTAGGTTTAGATTTTTTGGTTTAGATTTGGGGTTAGGTTTAGATTTTAGGTTTAGATTTGGGGTTAGGTTTAGATTTGGGGTTAGGTTTAGATTTTAGGTTTAGATTTGGGATTAGGTTTAGATTTGGGGTTAGGTTTAGATTTTAGGTTTAGATTTTAGGTTTATATATGGGGTTAGGTTTAGATTTTAGGTTTAGATTTGGGGTTAGGTTTAGATTTTCGGTTTAGATTTGGGGTTAAGTTTAGATTTGGGGTTAGGTTTAGATTTTAGGTTTAGATTTGGGGTTAGGTTTAGATTTTAGGTTTAGATTTGTGGTTAGGTTTAGATTTTAGGTTTAGATTTGGGGTTAGGTTTAGATTTTAGGTTTAGATTTGGGGTCAGGTTTAGATTTCAGGTTTAGATTTGGGGTTAGGTTTAGATTTTAGGTTTAGATTTGGGGTTAGGTTTAGATTTGGGGTTAGGTTTAGATTTTAGGTTTAGATTTGGGGTTAGGTTTAGATTTTAGGTTTAGATTTGGGGTTAGGTTTAGATTTCAGGATTAGATTTGGGGTTAGGTTTAGATTTTAGGTTTAGATTTGGGGTTACGTTTAGATTTGGGGTTAGGTTTAGATTTTAGGTTTAGATTTGGGGTTAGGTTTAGATTTGGGGTTAGGTTTAGATTTTAGGTTTAGATTTGGGGTTAGGTTTAGATTTGGGGTTAGGTTTAGATTTTAGGTTTAGACTTGGGGTTAGGTTTAGATTTTAGGTTTAGATTTTAGGTTTAGATTTGGGGTTAGGTTTAGATTTTAGGTTTAGATTTGGGGTTAGGTTTAGATTTTAGGTTTAGATTTGGGGTTAGGTTTAGATTTGGGGTTAGGTTTAGATTTTAGGTTTAGATTTGGGGTTAGGTTTAGATTTTAGGTTTAAATTTGGGGTTAGGTTTAGATTTTAGGTTTAGATTTGGGGTTAGGTTTAGATTTGGGGTTAGGTTTAGATTTTAGGTTTAGATTTGGGGTTAGGTTTAGATTTGGGGTTAGGTTTACATTCTAGGTTTAGATTTGGGGTTAGGTTTAGATTTGGGGTTAGGTTTAGATTTTAGGTTTAGATTTGGGGTTAGGTTTAGATTTGGGGTTAGATTTAGATTTTAGGTTTAGATTTGGGGTTAGGTTTAGATTTTAGGTTTAGATTTTAGGTTTAGATTTGGGGATAGGTTTAGATTTTAGGTTTAGATTTGGGGTTAGGTTTAGATTTTAGGTTTAGATTTGGGGTTATGTTTAGATTTGGGGTTAGGTTTAGATTTTAGGTTTAGATTTGGGGTTAGGTTTAGATTTTAGGTTTAGATTTGGGGTTAGGTTTAGATTTGGAGTTAGGTTTAGATTTTAGGTTTAGATTTGGGGTTAGGTTTAGATTTTAGGTTTAGATTTTATGGTTAGGTTTAGATTTTAGGTTTAGATTTGGGGTTAGGTTTAGATTTGGGGTTAGGTTTAGATTTTAGGTTTAGATTTGGGGTTAGGTTTAGATTTTAGGTTTAGATTTGGGGTTAGGTTTAGATTTGGGGTTAGGTTTAGATTTTAGGTTTAGATTTGGTTTTAGGTTTAGATTTGGGGTTAGGTTTAGATTTTAGGTTTAGATTTGGGGTTAGGTTTAGATTTTAGGTTTAGATTTGGGGTAAGGTTTACATTTGGGGTTAGGTTTAGATTTTAGGTTTAGATTTGGGGTTAGGTTTAGATTTGGGGTTAGGTTTAGATTTTAGGTTTAGATTTGGGGTTAGATTTAGATTTTAGGTTTAGATTTGGGGTTAGGTTTAGATTTTAGGTTTATATTTGGGGTTAGGTTTAGATTTTTTGGTTTAGATTTGGGGTTAGGTTTAGATTTTAGGTTTAGATTTGGGGTTAGGTTTAGATTTGGGGTTAGGTTTAGATTTTAGGTTTAGATTTGGGATTAGGTTTAGATTTGGGGTTAGGTTTAGATTTTAGGTTTAGATTTTAGGTTTATATTTGGGGTTAGGTTTAGATTTTAGGTTTAGATTTGGGGTTAGGTTTAGATTTTCGGTTTAGATTTGGGGTTAAGTTTAGATTTGGGGTTAGGTTTAGATTTTAGGTTTAGATTTGGGGTTAGGTTTAGATTTTAGGTTTAGATTTGTGGTTAGGTTTAGATTTTAGGTTTAGATTTGGGGTTAGGTTTAGATTTTAGGTTTAGATTTGGGGTCAGGTTTAGATTTCAGGTTTAGATTTGGGGTTAGGTTTAGATTTTAGGTTTAGATTTGGGGTTAGGTTTAGATTTGGGGTTAGGTTTAGATTTTAGGTTTAGATTTGGGGTTAGGTTTAGATTTTAGGTTTAGATTTGGGGTTAGGTTTAGATTTGGGGTTAGGTTTAGATTTTAGGTTTAGATTTGGGGTTAGGTTTAGATTTTAGGTTTATATTTAAGGTTAGGTTTAGATTTGGGGTTAGGTTTAGATTTTAGGTTTAGATTTGGGGTTAGGTTTAGATTTTAGGTTTAGATTCGGGGTTAGGTTTAGATTTCAGGTTTAGATTTGTGGTTAGGTTTAGTTTTTAGGTTTAGATTTGGGGTTAAGTTTAGATTTGGGGTTAGGTTTAGATTTTAGGTTTAGATTTGGGGTTAGGTTTAGATTTTAGGTTTAGATTTGGGGTTAGGTTTAGATTTTAGGTTTAGATTTGGGGTTAGGTTTAGATTTGGGGTTAGGTTTAGACTTGGGGTTAGGTTTAGATTTTAGGTTTAGATTTGGGGTTAGGTTTAGATTTGGGGTTAGGTTTAGATTTTAGGTTTAGATTTGGGGTTAAGTTTAGATTTGGGGTTAGGTTTAGATTTTAGGTTTAGATTTGGGGTTAGGTTTAGATTTGGGGTTAGGTTTAGATTTTAGGTTTAGATTTGGGGTTAGGTTTAGATTTTAGGTTTAGATTTGGGGTTAGGTTTAGATTTGGGGTTAGGTTTAGACTTGGGGTTAGGTTTAGATTTTAGGTTTAGATTTGGGGTTAGGTTTAGATTTTAGGTTTAGATTTGGGGTTAGGTTTAGATTTTAGGTTTAGATTTAAGGTTAGGTTTCGATTTCGGGTTACGTTTAGATTTTAGGTTTAGATTTGGAGTTAGGTTTAGATTTTAGGTTTAGATTTGGGGTTAGGTTTAGATTTCAGGTTTAGATTTGGGGTTAGGTTTAGATTTTAGGTTTAGATTTGGGGTTAGGTTTAGATTTGGGGTTAGGTTTAGATTTTAGGTTTAGATTTGGGGTTAGGTTTAGATTTTAGGTTTAGATTTGGGGTTAGGTTTAGATTTTAGGTTTAGATTTGGGGTTAGGTTTAGATTTGGGGTTAGGTTTAGATTTTGGGTTTGGATTTGGGGTTAGGTTTAGATTTTAGGTTTAGATTTGGGGTTAGGTTTAGATTTGGGGTTAGGTTTAGATTTTAGGTTTAGATTTGGGGTTAGGTTTAGATTTTAGGTTTATATTTAAGGTTAGGTTTCGATTTCGGGTTACGTTTAGATTTTAGGTTTAGATTTGGGGTTAGGTTTAGATTTTAGGTTTAGATTTGGGGTTAGGTTTAGATTTCAGGTTTAGATTTGGGGTTAGGTTTAGATTTTAGGTTTAGATTTGGGGTTAAGTTTAGATTTGGGGTTAGGTTTAGATTTTAGGTTTAGATTTGGGGTTAGGTTTAGATTTGGGGTTAGGTTTAGATTTTAGGTTTAGATTTGGGGTTAGGTTTAGATTTGGGGTTAGGTTTAGATTTTAGGTTTAGATTTGGGGTTAGGTTTAGATTTTAGGTTTAGATTTGGGGTTAGGTTTAGATTTGGGGTTAGGTTTAGATTTTAGGTTTAGATTTGGGGTTAGGTTTAGATTTGGGGTTAGGTTTAGATTTTAGGTTTAGATTTGGGGTTAGGTTTAGATTTTAGGTTTAGATTTGGGGTTAGGTTTAGATTTGGGGTTAGGTTTAGATTTTAGGTTTAGATTTGGGGTTAGGTTTGGATTTTAGGTTTAGATTATAGATTTAGATTTGGGGTTAGATTTAGATTTTAGGTTTAGATTTGGGGTTAGGTTTAGATTTTAGGTTTAGATTTAAGGTTAGGTTTCGATTTCGGGTTACGTTTAGATTTTAGATTTAGATTTGGGGTTAGGTTTAGATTTTAGGTTTAAATTTGGGGTTAGGTTTAGATTTTAGGTTTAGATTTGGGGTTAGGTTTAGATTTTAGGTTTAGATTTGGGGTTAGGTTTAGATTTGGGGTTAGGTTTAGATTCTAGGTTTAGATTTGGGGTTAGGTTTAGATTTGGGGTTAGGTTTAGATTTTAGGTTTAGATTTGGGGTTAGGTTTAGATTTGGGGTTAGGTTTAGATTTTAGTTTTAGATTTGGGGTTAGGTTTAGATTTTAGGTTTAGATTTGGGGTTAGGTTTAGATTTGGGGTTAGGTTTAGATTTTAGGTTTAGATTTGGGGTTAGGTTTAGATTTTAGGTTTAGATTTGGGGTTAGGTTTAGATTTTAGGTTTATATTTGGGGTTAGGTTTAGATTTTTTGGTTTAGATTTCGGGTTAGGTTTAGATTTTAGGTTTAGATTTGGGGTTAGGTTTAGATTTGGGGTTAGGTTTAGATTTTAGGTTTAGATTTGGGATTAGGTTTAGATTTGGGGTTAGGTTTAGATTTTAGGTTTAGATTTTAGGTTTAGATTTGGGGTTAGGTTTAGATTTTAGGTTTAGATTTGGGGTTAGGTTTAGATTTTAGGTTTAGATTTGGGATTAGGTTTAGATTTGGGGTTAGGTTTAGATTTTAGGTTTAGATTTGGGGTTAGGTTTAGATTTTAGGTTTAGATTTGGGGTTAGGTTTAGATTTCAGGATTAGATTGGGGGTTAGGTTTAGATTTTAGGTTTAGATTTGGGGTTACGTTTAGATTTGGGGTTAGGTTTAGATTTTAGGTTTAGATTTGGGGTTAGGTTTAGATTTGGGGTTAGGTTTAGATTTTAGGTTTAGATTTGGGGTTAGGTTTAGATTTTTTGGTTTAGATTTGGGGTTAGGTTTAGATTTTAGGTTTAGATTTGGGGTTAGGTTTAGATTTGGGGTTAGGTTTAGATTTTAGGTTTAGATTTGGGATTAGGTTTAGATTTGGGGTTAGGTTTAGATTTTAGGTTTAGATTTTAGGTTTATATTTGGGGTTAGGTTTAGATTTTAGGTTTAGATTTGGGGTTAGGTTTAGATTTTAGGTTTAGATTTGTGGTTAGGTTTAGATTTTAGGTTTAGATTTGGGGTTAGGTTTAGATTTTAGGTTTAGATTTGGGGTCAGGTTTAGATTTCAGGTTTAGATTTGGGGTTAGGTTTAGATTTTAGGTTTAGATTTGGGGTTAGGTTTAGATTTGGGGTTAGGTTTAGATTTTAGTTTTAGATTTGGGGTTAGGTTTAGATTTTAGGTTTAGATTTGGGGTTAGGTTTAGATTTGGGGTTAGGTTTAGATTTTAGGTTTAGATTTGGGGTTAGGTTTAGATTTTAGGTTTAGATTTGGGGTAAGGTTTAGATTTGGGGTTAGGTTTAGATTTTAGGTTTAGATTTGGGGTTAGGTTTAGATTTTAGGTTTAGATTCGGGGTTAGGTTTAGATTTCAGGTTTAGATTTGTGGTTAGGTTTAGATTTTAGGTTTAGATTTGGGGTTAAGTTTAGATTTGGGGTTAGGTTTAGATTTTAGGTTTAGATTTGGGGTTAGGTTTAGATTTGGGGTTAGGTTTAGATTTTAGGTTTAGATTTGGGGTTAGGTTTAGATTTTAGGTTTAGATTTGGGGTTAGGTTTAGATTTGGGGTTAGGTTTAGACTTGGGGTTAGGTTTAGATTTTAGGTTTAGATTTGGGGTTAGGTTTAGATTTTAGGTTTAGATTTGGGGTTAGGTTTAGATTTTACGTTTAGATTTGGGGTTAGGTTTAGATTTGGGGGTAGGTTTAGATTTTAGGTTTAGATTTGGGGTTAGGTTTAGATTTGGGGTTAGGTTTAGATTTTAGGTTTAGATTTGGGGTTAGGTTTAGATTTGGGGTTAGGTTTAGATTTTAGGTTTAGATTTGGGGTTAGGTTTAGATTTGGGGTTAGGTTTAGATTTTAGGTTTAGATTTGGGGTTAGGTTTAGATTTGGGGTTAGGTTTAGATTTTAGGTTTAGATTTGGGGTTAAGTTTAGATTTGGGGTTAGGTTTAGATTTTAGGTTTAGATTTGGGGTTAGGTTTAGATTTGGGGTTAGGTTTAGATTTTAGGTTTAGATTTGGGGTTAGGTTTAGATTTTAGGTTTAGATTTGGGGTTAGGTTTAGATTTGGGGTTAGGTTTAGATTTTAGGTTTAGATTTGGGGTTAGGTTTAGATTTGGGGTTAGGTTTAGATTTTAGGTTTAGATTTGGGGTTAGGTTTAGATTTTAGGTTTAGATTTGGGGTTAGGTTTAGATTTGGGGTTAGGTTTAGATTTTAGGTTTAGATTTGGGGTTAGGTTTAGATTTGGGGTTAGGTTTAGATTTTAGGTTTAGATTTGGGGTTAGGTTTAGATTTGGGGTTAGGTTTAGATTTTAGGTTTAGATTTGGGTTTAGGTTTAGATTTTAGGTTTAGGTTTTAGATTTAGATTTGGGGTTAGGTTTAGATTTTAGGTTTAGATTTAAGGTTAGGTTTCGATTTCGGGTTACGTTTAGATTTTAGGTTTAGATTTGGGGTTAGGTTTAGATTTTAGGTTTAGATTTGGGGTTAGGTTTAGATTTCAGGTTTAGATTTGGGGTTAGGTTTAGATTTGGGGTTAGGTTTAGATTTTAGGTTTAGATTTGGGGTTAGGTTTAGATTTGGGGTTAGGTTTAGATTTGGGGTTAGGTTTAGATTTTAGGTTTAGATTTGGGGTTAGGTTTAGATTTTAGGTTTAGATTTGGGGTTAGGTTTAGATTTGGGGTTAGGTTTAGATTTTAGGTTTAGATTTGGGGTTAGGTTTAGATTTGGGGTTAGGTTTAGATTTTAGGTTTAGATTTGGGGTTAGGTTTAGATTTTAGGTTTAGATTTGGGGTTAGGTTTAGATTTGGGGTTAGGTTTAGATTTTAGGTTTAGATTTGGGGTTAGGTTTGGATTTTAGGTTTAGATTATAGATTTAGATTTGGGGTTAGATTTAGATTTTAGGTTTAGATTTGGGATTAGGTTTAGATTTTAGGTTTAGATTTTAGGTTAGGTTTCGATTTCGGGTTACGTTTAGATTTTAGATTTAGATTTGGGATTAGGTTTAGATTTTAGGTTTAAATTTGGGGTTAGGTTTAGATTTTAGGTTTAGATTTGGGGTTAGGTTTAGATTTTAGGTTTAGATTTGGGGTTAGGTTTAGATTTGGGGTTAGGTTTAGATTCTAGGTTTAGATTTGGGGTTAGGTTTAGATTTGGGGTTAGGTTTAGATTTTAGGTTTAGATTTGGGGTTAGGTTTAGATTTGGGGTTAGGTTTAGATTTTAGTTTTAGATTTGGGGTTAGGTTTAGATTTTAGGTTTAGATTTGGGGTTAGGTTTAGATTTGGGGTTAGGTTTAGATTTTAGGTTTAGATTTGGGGTTAGGTTTAGATTTTAGGTTTAGATTTGGGGTTAGGTTTAGATTTTAGGTTTATATTTGGGGTTAGGTTTAGATTTTTTGGTTTAGATTTCGGGTTAGGTTTAGATTTTAGGTTTAGATTTGGGGTTAGGTTTAGATTTGGGGTTAGGTTTAGATTTTAGGTTTAGATTTGGGATTAGGTTTAGATTTGGGGTTAGGTTTAGATTTTAGGTTTAGATTTTAGGTTTAGATTTGGGGTTAGGTTTAGATTTTAGGTTTAGATTTTAGGTTTAGATTTGGGGTTAGGTTTAGATTTTAGGTTTAGATTTGGGGTTAGGTTTAGATTTTAGGTTTAGATTTGGGATTAGGTTTAGATTTGGGGTTAGGTTTAGATTTTAGGTTTAGATTTGGGGTTAGGTTTAGATTTTAGGTTTAGATTTGGGGTTAGGTTTAGATTTCAGGATTAGATTTGGGGTTAGGTTTAGATTTTAGGTTTAGATTTGGGGTTACGTTTAGATTTGGGGTTAGGTTTAGATTTTAGGTTTAGATTTGGGGTTAGGTTTAGATTTGGGGTTAGGTTTAGATTTTAGGTTTAGATTTGGGGTTAGGTTTAGATTTGGGGTTAGGTTTAGATTTTAGGTTTAGACTTGGGGTTAGGTTTAGATTTTAGGTTTAGATTTTAGATTTAGATTTGGGGTTAGGTTTAGATTTTAGGTTTAGATTTGGGGTTAGGTTTAGATTTTAGGTTTAGATTTAAGGTTTGGTTTCGATTTCGGGTTACGTTTAGATTTTAGATTTAGATTTGGGGTTAGGTTTAGATTTTAGGTTTAAATTTGGGGTTAGGTTTAGATTTTAGGTTTAGATTTGGGGTTAGGTTTAGATTTGGGGTTAGGTTTAGATTTTAGGTTTAGATTTGGGGTTAGGTTTAGATTTGGGGTTAGGTTTACATTCTAGGTTTAGATTTGGGGTTAGGTTTAGATTTTAGGTTTAGATTTGGGGTTAGGTTTAGATTTTAGGTTTAGATTTGGGGTTAGGTTTAGATTTGGGGTTAGATTTAGATTTTAGGTTTAGATTTGGGGTTAGGTTTAGATTTTAGGTTTAGATTTTAGGTTTAGATTTGGGGATAGGTTTAGATTTTAGGTTTAGATTTGGGGTTAGGTTTAGATTTTAGGTTTAGATTTGGGGTCAGGTTTAGATTTCAGGTTTAGATTTGGGGTTAGGTTTAGATTTCAGGTTTAGATTTGGGGTTAGGTTTAGATTTGGGGTTAGGTTTAGATTTTAGGTTTAGATTTGGGGTTAGGTTTAGATTTGGGGTTAGGTTTAGATTTTAGGTTTAGATTTGGGGTTAGGTTTAGATTTGGGGTTAGGTTTAGATTTGGGGTTAGGTTTAGATTTTAGGTTTAGATTTGGGGTTAGGTTTAGATTTTAGGTTTAGATTTGGGGTTAGGTTTAGATTTGGGGTTAGGTTTAGATTTTAGGTTTAGATTTGGGGTTAGGTTTAGATTTGGGGTTAGGTTTAGATTTTAGGTTTAGATTTGGGGTTAGGTTTAGATTTTAGGTTTAGATTTGGGGTTAGGTTTAGATTTGGGGTTAGGTTTAGATTTTAGGTTTAGATTTGGGGTTAGGTTTGGATTTTAGGTTTAGATTATAGATTTAGATTTGGGGTTAGATTTAGATTTTAGGTTTAGATTTGGGATTAGGTTTAGATTTTAGGTTTAGATTTTAGGTTAGGTTTCGATTTCGGGTTACGTTTAGATTTTAGATTTAGATTTGGGATTAGGTTTAGATTTTAGGTTTAAATTTGGGGTTAGGTTTAGATTTTAGGTTTAGATTTGGGGTTAGGTTTAGATTTTAGGTTTAGATTTGGGGTTAGGTTTAGATTTGGGGTTAGGTTTAGATTCTAGGTTTAGATTTGGGGTTAGGTTTAGATTTGGGGTTAGGTTTAGATTTTAGGTTTAGATTTGGGGTTAGGTTTAGATTTGGGGTTAGGTTTAGATTTTAGTTTTAGATTTGGGGTTAGGTTTAGATTTTAGGTTTAGATTTGGGGTTAGGTTTAGATTTGGGGTTAGGTTTAGATTTTAGGTTTAGATTTGGGGTTAGGTTTAGATTTTAGGTTTAGATTTGGGGTTAGGTTTAGATTTTAGGTTTATATTTGGGGTTAGGTTTAGATTTTTTGGTTTAGATTTCGGGTTAGGTTTAGATTTTAGGTTTAGATTTGGGGTTAGGTTTAGATTTGGGGTTAGGTTTAGATTTTAGGTTTAGATTTGGGATTAGGTTTAGATTTGGGGTTAGGTTTAGATTTTAGGTTTAGATTTTAGGTTTAGATTTGGGGTTAGGTTTAGATTTTAGGTTTAGATTTGGGGTTAGGTTTAGATTTTAGGTTTAGATTTGGGATTAGGTTTAGATTTGGGGTTAGGTTTAGATTTTAGGTTTAGATTTGGGGTTAGGTTTAGATTTTAGGTTTAGATTTGGGGTTAGGTTTAGATTTCAGGATTAGATTTGGGGTTAGGTTTAGATTTTAGGTTTAGATTTGGGGTTACGTTTAGATTTGGGGTTAGGTTTAGATTTTAGGTTTAGATTTGGGGTTAGGTTTAGATTTGGGGTTAGGTTTAGATTTTAGGTTTAGATTTGGGGTTAGGTTTAGATTTGGGGTTAGGTTTAGATTTTAGGTTTAGACTTGGGGTTAGGTTTAGATTTTAGATTTAGATTTGGGGTTAGGTTTAGATTTTAGGTTTAGATTTGGGGTTAGGTTTAGATTTTAGGTTTAGATTTAAGGTTAGGTTTCGATTTCGGGTTACGTTTAGATTTTAGATTTAGATTTGGGGTTAGGTTTAGATTTTAGGTTTAAATTTGGGGTTAGGTTTAGATTTTAGGTTTAGATTTGGGGTTAGGTTTAGATTTGGGGTTAGGTTTAGATTTTAGGTTTAGATTTGGGGTTAGGTTTAGATTTGGGGTTAGGTTTACATTCTAGGTTTAGATTTGGGGTTAGGTTTAGATTTTAGGTTTAGATTTGGGGTTAGGTTTAGATTTTAGGTTTAGATTTGGGGTTAGGTTTAGATTTGGGGTTAGATTTAGATTTTAGGTTTAGATTTGGGGTTAGGTTTAGATTTTAGGTTTAGATTTTAGGTTTAGATTTGGGGATAGGTTTAGATTTTAGGTTTAGATTTGGGGTTAGGTTTAGATTTTAGGTTTAGATTTGGGGTTAGGTTTAGATTTGGGGTTAGGTTTAGATTTTAGGTTTAGATTTGGGGTTAGGTTTAGATTTTAGGTTTAGATTTGGGGTTAGGTTTAGATTTTAGGTTTAGATTTTATGGTTAGGTTTAGATTTTAGGTTTAGATTTGGGGTTAGGTTTAGATTTGGGGTTAGGTTTAGATTTTAGGTTTAGATTTGGGGTTAGGTTTAGATTTTAGGTTTAGATTTGGGGTTAGGTTTAGATTTGGGGTTAGGTTTAGATTTTAGGTTTAGATTTGGTTTTAGGTTTAGATTTGGGGTTAGGTTTAGATTTTAGGTTTAGATTTGGGGTTAGGTTTAGATTTTAGGTTTAGATTTGGGGTAAGGTTTACATTTGGGGTTAGGTTTAGATTTTAGGTTTAGATTTGGGGTTAGGTTTAGATTTGGGGTTAGGTTTAGATTTTAGGTTTAGATTTGGGGTTAGATTTAGATTTTAGGTTTAGATTTGGGGTTAGGTTTAGATTTTAGGTTTATATTTGGGGTTAGGTTTAGATTTTTTGGTTTAGATTTGGGGTTAGTTTTAGATTTTAGGTTTAGATTTGGGGTTAGGTTTAGATTTGGGGTTAGGTTTAGATTTTAGGTTTAGATTTGGGATTAGGTTTAGATTTGGGGTTAGGTTTAGATTTTAGGTTTAGATTTTAGGTTTATATTTGGGGTTAGGTTTAGATTTTAGGTTTAGATTTGGGGTTAGGTTTAGATTTTCGGTTTAGATTTGGGGTTAAGTTTAGATTTGGGGTTAGGTTTAGATTTTAGGTTTAGATTTGGGGTTAGGTTTAGATTTTAGGTTTAGATTTGGGGTTAGGTTTAGATTTTAGGTTTAGATTTGGGGTTAGGTTTAGATTTGGGGTTAGGTTTAGATTTTAGGTTTAGATTTGGGGTTAGGTTTAGATTTGGGGTTAGGTTTAGATTTTAGGTTTAGATTTGGGGTTAGGTTTAGATTTTAGGTTTAGATTTGGGGTTAGGTTTAGATTTGGGGTTAGGTTTAGATTTTAGGTTTAGATTTGGGGTTAGGTTTGGATTTTAGGTTTAGATTATAGATTTAGATTTGGGGTTAGATTTAGATTTTAGGTTTAGATTTGGGGTTAGGTTTAGATTTTAGGTTTAGATTTTAGGTTAGGTTTCGATTTCGGGTTACGTTTAGATTTTACATTTAGATTTGGGATTAGGTTTAGATTTTAGCTTTAAATTTGGGGTTAGGTTTAGATTTTAGGTTTAGATTTGGGGTTAGGTTTAGATTTTAGGTTTAGATTTGGGGTTAGGTTTAGATTTGGGGTTAGGTTTAGATTCTAGGTTTAGATTTGGGGTTAGGTTTAGATTTGGGGTTAGGTTTAGATTTTAGGTTTAGATTTGGGGTTAGGTTTAGATTTGGGGTTAGGTTTAGATTTTAGTTTTAGATTTGGGGTTAGGTTTAGATTTTAGGTTTAGATTTGGGGTTAGGTTTAGATTTGGGGTTAGGTTTAGATTTTAGGTTTAGATTTGGGGTTAGGTTTAGATTTTAGGTTTAGATTTGGGGTTAGGTTTAGATTTTAGGTTTATATTTGGGGTTAGGTTTAGATTTTTTGGTTTAGATTTCGGGTTAGGTTTAGATTTTAGGTTTAGATTTGGGGTTAGGTTTAGATTTGGGGTTAGGTTTAGATTTTAGGTTTAGATTTGGGATTAGGTTTAGATTTGGGGTTAGGTTTAGATTTTAGGTTTAGATTTTAGGTTTAGATTTGGGGTTAGGTTTAGATTTTAGGTTTAGATTTTAGGTTTAGATTTGGGGTTAGGTTTAGATTTTAGGTTTAGATTTGGGGTTAGGTTTAGATTTTAGGTTTAGATTTGGGATTAGGTTTAGATTTGGGGTTAGGTTTAGATTTTAGGTTTAGATTTGGGGTTAGGTTTAGATTTTAGGTTTAGATTTGGGGTTAGGTTTAGATTTCAGGATTAGATTTGGGGTTAGGTTTAGATTTTAGGTTTAGATTTGGGGTTACGTTTAGATTTGGGGTTAGGTTTAGATTTTAGGTTTAGATTTGGGGTTAGGTTTAGATTTGGGGTTAGGTTTAGATTTTAGGTTTAGATTTGGGGTTAGGTTTAGATTTGGGGTTAGGTTTAGATTTTAGGTTTAGACTTGGGGTTAGGTTTAGATTTTAGGTTTAGATTTTAGATTTAGATTTGGGGTTAGGTTTAGATTTTAGGTTTAGATTTGGGGTTAGGTTTAGATTTTAGGTTTAGATTTAAGGTTAGGTTTCGATTTCGGGTTACGTTTAGATTTTAGATTTAGATTTGGGGTTAGGTTTAGATTTTAGGTTTAAATTTGGGGTTAGGTTTAGATTTTAGGTTTAGATTTGGGGTTAGGTTTAGATTTGGGGTTAGGTTTAGATTTTAGGTTTAGATTTGGGGTTAGGTTTAGATTTGGGGTTAGGTTTACATTCTAGGTTTAGATTTGGGGTTAGGTTTAGATTTTAGGTTTAGATTTGGGGTTAGGTTTAGATTTTAGGTTTAGATTTGGGGTTAGGTTTAGATTTGGGGTTAGATTTAGATTTTAGGTTTAGATTTGGGGTTAGGTTTAGATTTTAGGTTTAGATTTTAGGTTTAGATTTGGGGATAGGTTTAGATTTTAGGTTTAGATTTGGGGTTAGGTTTAGATTTTAGGTTTAGATTTGGGGTTAGGTTTAGATTTGGGGTTAGGTTTAGATTTTAGGTTTAGATTTGGGGTTAGGTTTAGATTTTAGGTTTAGATTTGGGGTTAGGTTTAGATTTTAGGTTTAGATTTTATGGTTAGGTTTAGATTTTAGGTTTAGATTTGGGGTTAGGTTTAGATTTGGGGTTAGGTTTAGATTTTAGGTTTAGATTTGGGGTTAGGTTTAGATTTTAGGTTTAGATTTGGGGTTAGGTTTAGATTTGGGGTTAGGTTTAGATTTTAGGTTTAGATTTGGTTTTAGGTTTAGATTTGGGGTTAGGTTTAGATTTTAGGTTTAGATTTGGGGTTAGGTTTAGATTTTAGGTTTAGATTTGGGGTAAGGTTTACATTTGGGGTTAGGTTTAGATTTTAGGTTTAGATTTGGGGTTAGGTTTAGATTTGGGGTTAGGTTTAGATTTTAGGTTTAGATTTGGGGTTAGATTTAGATTTTAGGTTTAGATTTGGGGTTAGGTTTAGATTTTAGGTTTATATTTGGGGTTAGGTTTAGATTTTTTGGTTTAGATTTGGGGTTAGTTTTAGATTTTAGGTTTAGATTTGGGGTTAGGTTTAGATTTGGGGTTAGGTTTAGATTTTAGGTTTAGATTTGGGATTAGGTTTAGATTTGGGGTTAGGTTTAGATTTTAGGTTTAGATTTTAGGTTTATATTTGGGGTTAGGTTTAGATTTTAGGTTTAGATTTGGGGTTAGGTTTAGATTTTCGGTTTAGATTTGGGGTTAAGTTTACATTTGGGGTTAGGTTTAGATTTTAGGTTTAGATTTGGGGTTAGGTTTAGATTTTAGGTTTAGATTTGTGGTTAGGTTTAGATTTTAGGTTTAGATTTGGGGTTAGGTTTAGATTTTAGGTTTAGATTTGGGGTCAGGTTTAGATTTCAGGTTTAGATTTGGGGTTAGGTTTAGATTTTAGGTTTAGATTTGGGGTTAGGTTTAGATTTGGGGTTAGGTTTAGATTTTAGGTTTAGATTTGGGGTTAGGTTTAGATTTTAGGTTTAGATTTGGGGTTAGGTTTAGATTTGGGGTTAGGTTTAGATTTTAGGTTTAGATTTGGGGTTAGGTTTAGATTTTAGGTTTATATTTAAGGTTAGGTTTAGATTTGGGGTTAGGTTTAGATTTTAGGTTTAGATTTGGGGTTAGGTTTAGATTTTAGGTTTAGATTCGGGGTTAGGTTTAGATTTCAGGTTTAGATTTGTGGTTAGGTTTAGATTTTAGGTTTAGATTTGGGGTTAAGTTTAGATTTGGGGTTAGGTTTAGATTTTAGGTTTAGATTTGGGGTTAGGTTTAGATTTGGGGTTAGGTTTAGATTTTAGGTTTAGATTTGGGGTTAGGTTTAGATTTTAGGTTTAGATTTGGGGTTAGGTTTAGATTTGGGGTTAGGTTTAGACTTGGGGTTAGGTTTAGATTTTAGGTTTAGATTTGGGGTTAGGTTTAGATTTTAGGTTTAGATTTGGGGTTAGGTTTAGATTTTAGGTTTAGATTTGGGGTTAGGTTTAGATTTGGGGTTAGGTTTAGATTTTAGGTTTAGATTTGGGGTTAGGTTTAGATTTGGGGTTAGGTTTAGATTTTAGGTTTAGATTTGGGGTTAGGTTTAGATTTGGGGTTAGGTTTAGATTTTAGGTTTAGATTTGGGGTTAGGTTTAGATTTGGGGTTAGGTTTAGATTTTAGGTTTAGATTTGGGGTTAGGTTTAGATTTGGGGTTAGGTTTAGATTTTAGGTTTAGATTTGGGGTTAAGTTTAGATTTGGGGTTAGGTTTAGATTTTAGGTTTAGATTTGGGGTTAGGTTTAGATTTGGGGTTAGGTTTAGATTTTAGGTTTAGATTTGGGGTTAGGTTTAGATTTTAGGTTTAGATTTGGGGTTAGGTTTAGATTTGGGGTTAGGTTTAGACTTGGGGTTAGGTTTAGATTTTAGGTTTAGATTTGGGGTTAGGTTTAGATTTTAGGTTTAGATTTGGGGTTAGGTTTAGATTTTAGGTTTAGATTTGGGGTTAGGTTTAGATTTGGGGTTAGGTTTAGATTTTAGGTTTAGATTTGGGGTTAGGTTTAGATTTGGGGTTAGGTTTAGATTTTAGGTTTAGATTTGGGGTTAGGTTTAGATTTGGGGTTAGGTTTAGATTTTAGGTTTAGATTTGGGTTTAGGTTTAGATTTTAGGTTTAGGTTTTAGATTTAGATTTGGGGTTAGGTTTAGATTTTAGGTTTAGATTTAAGGTTAGGTTTCGATTTCGGGTTACGTTTAGATTTTAGGTTTAGATTTGGGGTTAGGTTTAGATTTTAGGTTTAGATTTGGGGTTAGGTTTAGATTTCAGGTTTAGATTTGGGGTTAGGTTTAGATTTTAGGTTTAGATTTGGGGTTAGGTTTAGATTTGGGGTTAGGTTTAGATTTTAGGTTTAGATTTGGGGTTAGGTTTAGATTTGGGGTTAGGTTTAGATTTTAGGTTTAGATTTGGGGTTAGGTTTAGATTTTAGGTTTGGATTTGGGGTAGGGTTTAGATTTTAGGTTTAGATTTGGGGTTAGGTTTAGATTTGGGGTTAGGTTTAGATTTTAGGTTTAGATTTGGGGTTAGGTTTAGATTTTAGGTTTAGATTTGGGGTTAGGTTTAGATTTTAGGTTTATATTTAAGGTTAGGTTTCGATTTGGGGTTAGGTTTAGATTTCAGGTTTAGATTTGGGGTTAGGTTTAGATTTTAGGTTTAGATTTGGGGTTAGGTTTAGATTTCAGGTTTAGATTTGGGGTTAGGTTTAGATTTTAGGTTTAGATTTGGGGTTAAGTTTAGATTTGGGGTTAGGTTTAGATTTTAGGTTTAGATTTGGGGTTAGGTTTAGATTTGGGGTTAGGTTTAGATTTTAGGTTTAGATTTGGGGTTAGGTTTAGATTTGGGGTTAGATTTAGACTTGGGGTTAGGGTTAGATTTTAGGTTTAGATTTGGGGTTAGGTTTAGATTTTAGGTTTAGATTTGGGGTTTGGTTAGGATTTGGGGTTAGGTTTAGATTTTAGGTTTAGATTTGGGGTTAGGTTTAGATTTGGGGTTAGGTTTAGATTTTAGGTTTAGATTTGGGGTTAGGTTTAGATTTTAGGTTTAGATTTGGGGTTAGGTTTAGATTTTAGGTTTAGATTTGGGGTTAGGTTTAGATTTGGGGTTAGGTTTAGATTTTAGGTTTAGATTTGGGGTTAGGTTTGGATTTTAGGTTTAGATTTTAGATTTAGATTTGGGGTTAGGTTTAGATTTTAGGTTTAGATTTGGGGTTAGGTTTAGATTTTAGGTTTAGATTTAAGGTTAGGTTTCGATTTCGGGTTACGTTTAGATTTTAGATTTAGATTTGGGGTTAGGTTTAGATTTTAGGTTTAAATTTGGGGTTAGGTTTAGATTTTAGGTTTAGATTTGGGGTTAGGTTTAGATTTTAGGTTTAGATTTGGGGTTAGGTTTAGATTTGGGGTTAGGTTTAGATTCTAGGTTTAGATTTGGGGTTAGGTTTAGATTTGGGGTTAGGTTTAGATTTTAGGTTTAGATTTGGGGTTAGGTTTAGATTTGGGGTTAGGTTTAGATTTTAGTTTTAGATTTGGGGTTAGGTTTAGATTTTAGGTTTAGATTTGGGGTTAGGTTTAGATTTGGGGTTAGGTTTAGATTTTAGGTTTAGATTTGGGGTTAGGTTTAGATTTTAGGTTTAGATTTGGGATTAGGTTTAGATTTTAGGTTTATATTTGGGGTTAGGTTTAGATTTTTTGGTTTAGATTTCGGGTTAGGTTTAGATTTTAGGTTTAGATTTGGGGTTAGGTTTAGATTTGGGGTTAGGTTTAGATTTTAGGTTTAGATTTGGGATTAGGTTTAGATTTGGGGTTAGGTTTAGATTTTAGGTTTAGATTTTAGGTTTAGATTTGGGGTTAGGTTTAGATTTTAGGTTTAGATTTGGGGTTAGGTTTAGATTTTAGGTTTAGATTTGGGATTAGGTTTAGATTTGGGGTTAGGTTTAGATTTTAGGTTTAGATTTGGGGTTAGGTTTAGATTTCAGGATTAGATTTGGGGTTAGGTTTAGATTTTAGGTTTAGATTTGGGGTTACGTTTAGATTTGGGGTTAGGTTTAGATTTTAGGTTTAGATTTGGGGTTAGGTTTAGATTTGGGGTTAGGTTTAGATTTTAGGTTTAGATTTGGGGTTAGGTTTAGATTTGGGGTTAGGTTTAGATTTTAGGTTTAGACTTGGGGTTAGGTTTAGATTTTAGGTTTAGATTTTAGATTTAGATTTGGGGTTAGGTTTAGATTTTAGGTTTAGATTTGGGGTTAGGTTTAGATTTTAGGTTTAGATTTAAGGTTAGGTTTCGATTTCGGGTTACGTTTAGATTTTAGATTTAGATTTGGGGTTAGGTTTAGATTTTAGGTTTAAATTTGGGGTTAGGTTTAGATTTTAGGTTTAGATTTGGGGTTAGGTTTAGATTTGGGGTTAGGTTTAGATTTTAGGTTTAGATTTGGGGTTAGGTTTAGATTTGGGGTTAGGTTTACATTCTAGGTTTAGATTTGGGGTTAGGTTTAGATTTGGGGTTAGGTTTAGATTTTAGGTTTAGATTTGGGGTTAGGTTTAGATTTGGGGTTAGATTTAGATTTTAGGTTTAGATTTGGGGTTAGGTTTAGATTTTAGGTTTAGATTTTAGGTTTAGCTTTGGGGATAGGTTTAGATTTTAGGTTTAGATTTGGGGTTAGGTTTAGATTTTAGGTTTAGATTTGGGGTTAGGTTTAGATTTGGGGTTAGGTTTAGATTTTAGGTTTAGATTTGGGGTTAGGTTTAGATTTTAGGTTTAGATTTGGGGTTAGGTTTAGATTTGGAGTTAGGTTTAGATTTTAGGTTTAGATTTGGGGTTAGGTTTAGATTTTAGGTTTAGATTTTATGGTTAGGTTTAGATTTTAGGTTTAGATTTGGGGTTAGGTTTAGATTTGGGGTTAGGTTTAGATTTTAGGTTTAGATTTGGGGTTAGGTTTAGATTTGGGGTTAGGTTTAGATTTTAGGTTTAGATTTGGGGTTAGATTTAGATTTTAGGTTTAGATTTGGGGTTAGGTTTAGATTTTAGGTTTATATTTGGGGTTAGGTTTAGATTTTTTGGTTAAGATTTGGGGTTAGGTTTAGATTTTAGGTTTAGATTTGGGGTTAGGTTTAGATTTGGGGTTAGGTTTAGATTTTAGGTTTAGATTTGGGATTAGGTTTAGATTTGGGGTTAGGTTTAGATTTTAGGTTTATATTTGGGGTTAGGTTTAGATTTTAGGTTTAGATTTGGGGTTAGGTTTAGATTTTCGGTTTAGATTTGGGGTTAAGTTTAGATTTGGGGTTAGGTTTAGATTTTAGGTTTAGATTTGGGGTTAGGTTTAGATTTTAGGTTTAGATTTGTGGTTAGGTTTAGATTTTAGGTTTAGATTTGGGGTTAGGTTTAGATTTTAGGTTTAGATTTGGGGTCAGGTTTAGATTTCAGGTTTAGATTTGGGGTTAGGTTTAGATTTTAGGTTTAGATTTGGGGTTAGGTTTAGATTTGGGGTTAGGTTTAGATTTTAGGTTTAGATTTGGGGTTAGGTTTAGATTTTAGGTTTAGATTTGGGGTTAGGTTTAGATTTGGGGTTAGGTTTAGATTTTAGGTTTAGATTTGGGGTTAGGTTTAGATTTTAGGTTTATATTTAAGGTTAGGTTTAGATTTGGGGTTAGGTTTAGATTTTAGGTTTAGATTTGGGGTTAGGTTTAGATTTTAGGTTTAGATTCGGGGTTAGGTTTAGATTTCAGGTTTAGATTTGTGGTTAGGTTTAGATTTTAGGTTTAGATTTGGGGTTAAGTTTAGATTTGGGGTTAGGTTTAGATTTTAGGTTTAGATTTGGGGTTAGGTTTAGATTTGGGGTTAGGTTTAGATTTTAGGTTTAGATTTGGGGTTAGGTTTAGATTTGGGGTTAGGTTTAGACTTGGGGTTAGGTTTAGATTTTAGGTTTAGATTTGGGGTTAGGTTTAGATTTTAGGTTTAGATTTGGGGTTAGGTTTAGATTTTAGGTTTAGATTTGGGGTTAGGTTTAGATTTGGGGTTAGGTTTAGATTTTAGGTTTAGATTTGGGGTTAGGTTTAGATTTGGGGTTAGGTTTAGATTTTAGGTTTAGATTTGGGGTTAGGTTTAGATTTGGGGTTAGGTTTAGATTTTAGGTTTAGATTTGGGGTTAGGTTTAGATTTGGGGTTAGGTTTAGATTTTAGGTTTAGATTTGGGGTTAGGTTTAGATTTGGGGTTAGGTTTAGATTTTAGGTTTAGATTTGGGTTTAGGTTTAGATTTTAGGTTTAGGTTTTAGATTTAGATTTGGGGTTAGGTTTAGATTTTAGGTTTAGATTTAAGGTTAGGTTTCGATTTCGGGTTACGTTTAGATTTTAGGTTTAGATTTGGGGTTAGGTTTAGATTTTAGGTTTAGATTTGGGGTTAGGTTTAGATTTCAGGTTTAGATTTGGGGTTAGGTTTAGATTTTAGGTTTAGATTTGGGGTTAGGTTTAGATTTGGGGTTAGGTTTAGATTTTAGGTTTAGATTTGGGGTTAGGTTTAGATTTTAGGTTTGGATTTGGGGTTAGGTTTAGATTTTAGGTTTAGATTTGGGGTTAGGTTTAGATTTGGGGTTAGGTTTAGATTTTAGGTTTAGATTTGGGGTTAGGTTTAGATTTTAGGTTTAGATTTGGGGTTAGGTTTAGATTTTAGGTTTATATTTAAGGTTAGGTTTCGATTTCGGGTTACGTTTAGATTTTAGATTTATATTTGGGGTTAGGTTTAGATTTTAGGTTTAGATTTGGGGTTAGGTTTAGATTTCAGGTTTAGATTTGGGGTTAGGTTTAGATTTGGGGTTAGGTTTAGATTTTATGTTTAGATTTGGGGTTAGGTTTAGATTTGGGGTTAGCTTTAGACTTAGGGTTAGGGTTAGATTTTAGGTTTAGATTTGGGGTTAGGTTTAGATTTTAGGTTTAGATTTGGGGTTTGGTTTAGATTTGGGGTTAGGTTTAGATTTTAGGTTTAGATTTGGGGTTAGGTTTAGATTTGGGGTTAGGTTTAGATTTTAGGTTTAGATTTGGGGTTAGGTTTAGATTTTAGGTTTAGATTTAAGGTTAGGTTTCGATTTCGGGTTACATTTAGATTTTAGATTTAGATTTGGGGTTAGGTTTAGATTTTAGGTTTAAATTTGGGGTTAGGTTTAGATTTTAGGTTTAGATTTGGGGTTAGGTTTAGATTTGGGGTTAGGTTTAGATTTTAGGTTTAGATTTGGGGTTAGGTTTAGATTTGGGGTTAGGTTTAGATTTTAGGTTTAGATTTGGGGTTAGGTTTAGATTTGGGGTTAGGTTTAGATTTTAGGTTTAGATTTGGGGTTAGGTTTAGATTTTAGGTTTAGATTCGGGGTTAGGTTTAGATTTCAGGTTTAGATTTGTGGTTAGGTTTAGATTTTAGGTTTAGATTTGGGGTTAAGTTTAGATTTGGGGTTAGGTTTAGATTTTAGGTTTAGATTTGGGGTTAGGTTTAGATTTGGGGTTAGGTTTAGATTTTAGGTTTAGATTTGGGGTTAGGTTTAGATTTTAGGTTTAGATTTGGGGTTAGGTTTAGATTTGGGGTTAGCTTTAGACTTGGGGTTAGGTTTAGATTTTAGGTTTAGATTTGGGGTTAGGTTTAGATTTTAGGTTTAGATTTGGGGTTAGGTTTAGATTTTAGGTTTAGATTTGGGGTTAGGTTTAGATTTTAGGTTTAGATTTGGGGTTAGGTTTAGATTTGGGGTTAGGTTTAGATTTTAGGTTTAGATTTGGGGTTAGGTTTAGATTTGGGGTTAGGTTTAGATTTTAGGTTTAGATTTGGGGTTAGGTTTAGATTTGGGGTTAGGTTTAGATTTTAGGTTTAGATTTGGGGTTAGGTTTAGATTTGGGGTTAGGTTTAGATTTTAGGTTTAGATTTGGGTTTAGGTTTAGATTTTAGGTTTAGGTTTTAGATTTAGATTTGGGGTTAGGTTTAGATTTTAGGTTTAGATTTAAGGTTAGGTTTCGATTTCGGGTTACGTTTAGATTTTAGGTTTAGATTTGGGGTTAGGTTTAGATTTTAGGTTTAGATTTGGGGTTAGGTTTAGATTTCAGGTTTAGATTTGGGGTTAGGTTTAGATTTTAGGTTTAGATTTGGGGTTAGGTTTCGATTTCGGGTTACATTTAGATTTTAGATTTAGATTTGGGGTTAGGTTTAGATTTTAGGTTTAGATTTAAGGTTAGGTTTCGATTTCGGGTTACATTTAGATTTTAGATTTAGATTTGGGGTTAGGTTTAGATTTTAGGTTTAAATTTGGGGTTAGGTTTAGATTTTAGGTTTAGATTTGGGGTTAGGTTTAGATTTGGGGTTAGGTTTAGATTTTAGGTTTAGATTTGGGGTTAGGTTTAGATTTTAGGTTTAGATTTGGGGTTAGGTTTAGATTTGGGGTTAGGTTTAGATTTTAGGTTTAGATTTGGGGTTAGGTTTAGATTTTAGGTTTAGATTCGGGGTTAGGTTTAGATTTCAGGTTTAGATTTGTGGTTAGGTTTAGATTTTAGGTTTAGATTTGGGGTTAAGTTTAGATTTGGGGTTAGGTTTAGATTTTAGGTTTAGATTTGGGGTTAGGTTTAGATTTGGGGTTAGGTTTAGATTTTAGGTTTAGATTTGGGGTTAGGTTTAGATTTTAGGTTTAGATTTGGGGTTAGGTTTAGATTTGGGGTTAGCTTTAGACTTGGGGTTAGGTTTAGATTTTAGGTTTAGATTTGGGGTTAGGTTTAGATTTTAGGTTTAGATTTGGGGTTAGGTTTAGATTTTAGGTTTAGATTTGGGGTTAGGTTTAGATTTGGGGTTAGGTTTAGATTTTAGGTTTAGATTTGGGGTTAGGTTTAGATTTGGGGTTAGGTTTAGATTTTAGGTTTAGATTTGGGGTTAGGTTTAGATTTGGGGTTAGGTTTAGATTTTAGGTTTAGATTTGGGGTTAGGTTTAGATTTTAGGTTTAGATTTGGGGTTAGGTTTAGATTTGGGGTTAGGTTTAGATTTTAGGTTTAGATTTGGGTTTAGGTTTAGATTTTAGGTTTAGGTTTTAGATTTAGATTTGGGGTTAGGTTTAGATTTTAGGTTTAGATTTAAGGTTAGGTTTCGATTTCGGGTTACGTTTAGATTTTAGGTTTAGATTTGGGGTTAGGTTTAGATTTTAGGTTTAGATTTGGGGTTAGGTTTAGATTTCAGGTTTAGATTTGGGGTTAGGTTTAGATTTTAGGTTTAGATTTGGGGTTAGGTTTAGATTTGGGGTTAGGTTTAGATTTTAGGTTTAGATTTGGGGTTAGGTTTAGATTTGGGGTTAGGTTTAGATTTTAGGTTTAGATTTGGGGTTAGGTTTAGATTTTAGGTTTAGATTTGGGGTTAGGTTTAGATTTTAGGTTTAGATTTGGGGTTAGGTTTAGATTTGGGGTTAGGTTTAGATTTTAGGTTTAGATTTGGGGTTAGGTTTAGATTTTAGGTTTAGATTTGGGGTTAGGTTTAGATTTTAGGTTTATATTTAAGGTTAGGTTTCGATTTCTAGTTACGTTTATATTTTAGGTTTAGATTTGGGGTTAGGTTTAGATTTTAGGTTTAGATTTGGGGTTAGGTTTAGATTTCAGGTTTAGATTTGGGGTTAGGTTTAGATTTTAGGTTTAGATTTGGGGTTAAGTTTAGATTTGGGGTTAGGTTTAGATTTTAGGTTTAGATTTGGGGTTAGGTTTAGATTTGGGGTTAGGTTTAGATTTTAGGTTTAGATTTGGGGTTAGGTTTAGATTTGGGGTTAGGTTTAGATTTCGGGTTACGTTTAGATTTTAGGTTTAGATTTGGGGTTAGGTTTAGATTTTAGGTTTAGATTTGGGGTTTGGTTTAGATTTGGGGTTAGGTTTAGATTTTAGGTTTAGATTTGGGGTTAGGTTTAGATTTGGGGTTAGGTTTAGATTTTAGGTTTAGATTTGGGGTTAGGTTTAGATTTTAGGTTTAGATTTAAGGTTAGGTTTCGATTTCGGGTTACATTTAGATTTTAGATATAGATTTGGGGTTAGGTTTAGATTTTAGGTTTAAATTTGGGGTTAGGTTTAGATTTTAGGTTTAGATTTGGGGTTAGGTTTAGATTTGGGGTTAGGTTTAGATTTTAGGTTTAGATTTGGGGTTAGGTTTAGATTTGGGGTTAGGTTTAGATTTTAGGTTTAGATTTGGGGTTAGGTTTAGATTTGGGG
Organism: Patagioenas fasciata; assembly: GCF_037038585.1. Classification (NCBI taxonomy): domain Eukaryota; kingdom Metazoa; phylum Chordata; class Aves; order Columbiformes; family Columbidae; genus Patagioenas; species Patagioenas fasciata. Next base: position 262,929 of record NW_027288812.1, read on the forward strand.
TTAGGTTTAGATTTTAGGTTTAGATTTGGGGTTAGGTTTAGATTTTAGGTTAGATTTGGGGTTAGGTTTAGATTTGGGGTTAGGTTTAGATTTTAGGTTTAGATTTGGGGTTAGGTTTATATTTTAGGTTTAGATTTGGGGTTAGGTTTAGATTTGGGGTTAGGTTTAGATTTTAGGTTTAGATTTGGGTTTAGGTTTAGATTTTAGGTTTAGATTTTAGATTTAGATTTGGGGTTAGGTTTAGATTTTAGGTTTAGATTTAAGGTTAGGTTTCGATTTCGGGTTACGTTTAGATTTTAGGTTTAGATTTGGGGTTAGGTTTAGATTTTAGGTTTAGATTTGGGGTTAGGTTTAGATTTCAGGTTTAGATTTGGGGTTAGGTTTAGATTTTAGGTTTAGATTTGGGGTTAGGTTTAGATTTGGGGTTAGGTTTAGATTTTAGGTTTAGATTTGGGGTTAGGTTTAGATTTTAGGTTTAGATTTGGGGTTAGGTTTAGATTTTAGGTTTAGATTTGGGGTTAGGTTTAGATTTGGGGTTAGGTTTAGATTTTAGGTTTGGATTTGGGGTTAGGTTTAGATTTTAGGTTTAGATTTTAGGTTTAGATTTGGGGTTAGGTTTAGATTTTAGGTTTAGATTTGGGGTTAGGTTTAGATTTTAGGTTTAGATTTGGGGTTAGGTTTAGATTTTATGTTTATATTTAAGGTTAGGTTTCGATTTCGGGTTACGTTTAGATTTTAGGTTTAGATTTGGGGTTAGGTTTAGATTTTAGGTTTAGATTTGGGGTTAGGTTTAGATTTCAGGTTTAGATTTGGGGTTAGGTTTAGATTTTAGGTTTAGATTTGGGGTTAAGTTTAGATTTGGGGTTAGGTTTAGATTTTAGGTTTAGATTTGGGGTTAGGTTTAGATTTGGGGTTAGGTTTAGATTTGGGGTTAGGTTTAGATTTTAGGTTTAGATTTGGGGTTAGGTTTAGATTTGGGGTTAGGTTTAGACTTGGGGTTAGGTTTAGATTTTAGGTTTAGATTTGGGGTTAGGTTTAGATTTTAGGTTTAGATTTGGGGTTAGGTTTAGATTTGGGGTTAGGTTTAGATTTTAGGTTTAGATTTGGGGTTAGGTATAGATTTGGGGTTAGGTTTAGATTTTAGGTTTAGATTTGGGGTTTGGTTTAGATTTTAGGTTTAGATTTGGGGTTAGGTTTAGATTTGGGGTTAAGTTTAGATTTTAGGTTTAGATTTGGGGTTAGGTTTAGATTTTAGGTTTAGATTTTAGATTTAGATTTGGGGTTAGGTTTAGATTTTAGGTTTAGATTTGGGGTTAGGTTTAGATTTTAGGTTTAGATTTAAGGTTAGGTTTCGATTTCGGGTTACGTTTAGATTTTAGATTTAGATTTGGGGTTAGGTTTAGATTTTAGGTTTAAATTTGGGGTTCGGTTTAGATTTTAGGTTTAGATTTGGGGTTAGGTTTAGATTTGGGGTTAGGTTTAGATTTTAGGTTTAGATTTGGGGTTAGGTTTAGATTTGGGGTTAGGTTTAGATTCTAGGTTTAGATTTGGGGTTAGGTTTAGATTTGGGGTTAGGTTTAGATTTTAGGTTTAGATTTGGGGTTAGGTTTAGATTTGGGGTTAGGTTTAGATTTTAGGTTTAGATTTGGGGTTAGGTTTAGATTTTAGGTTTAGATTTGGGGTTAGGTTTAGATTTGGGGTTAGGTTTAGATTTGGGGTTAGGTTTAGATTTTAGGTTTAGATTTGGGGTTAGGTTTAGATTTTAGGTTTAGATTTGGGGTTAAGTTTAGATTTGGGGTTAGGTTTAGATTTTAGGTTTAGATTTGGGGTTAGGTTTAGATTTGGGGTTAGGTTTAGATTTTAGGTTTAGATTTGGGGTTAGGTTTAGATTTGGGGTTAGGTTTAGACTTGGGGTTAGGTTTAGATTTTAGGTTTAGATTTGGGGTTAGGTTTAGATTTTAGGTTTAGATTTGGGGTTTGGTTTAGATTTGGGGTTAGGTTTAGATTTTAGGTTTAGATTTGGGGTTAGGTTTAGATTTGGGGTTAGGTTTAGATTTTAGGTTTAGATTTGGGGTTAGGTTTAGATTTTAGGTTTAGATTTAAGGTTAGGTTTCGATTTCGGGTTACATTTAGATTTTAGATATAGATTTGGGGTTAGGTTTAGATTTTAGGTTTAAATTTGGGGTTAGGTTTAGATTTTAGGTTTAGATTTGGGGTTAGGTTTAGATTTGGGGTTAGGTTTAGATTTTAGGTTTAGATTTGGGGTTAGGTTTAGATTTGGGGTTAGGTTTAGATTTTAGGTTTAGATTTGGGGTTAGGTTTAGATTTGGGGTTAGGTTTAGATTTTAGGTTTAGATTTGGGGTTAGGTTTAGATTTTAGGTTTAGATTTGGGGTTAGGTTTAGATTTTAGGTTTAGATTTGGGGTTAGGTTTAGATTTGGGGTTAGGTTTAGATTTTAGGTTTAGATTTGGGGTTAGGTTTAGATTTGGGGTTAGGTTTAGATTTTAGGTTTAGATTTGGGTTTAGGTTTAGATTTTAGGTTTAGATTTTAGATTTAGATTTGGGGTTAGGTTTAGATTTTAGGTTTAGATTTAAGGTATGGTTTCGATTTCGGGTTACGTTTAGATTTTAGGTTTAGATTTGGGGTTAGGTTTAGATTTTAGGTTTAGATTTGGGGTTAGGTTTAGATTTCAGGTTTAGATTTGGGGTTAGGTTTAGATTTTAGGTTTAGATTTGGGGTTAGGTTTAGATTTGGGGTTAGGTTTAGATTTTAGGTTTAGATTTGGGGTTAGGTTTAGATTTTAGGTTTAGATTTGGGGTTAGGTTTAGATTTTAGGTTTAGATTTGGGGTTAGGTTTAGATTTGGGGTTAGGTTTAGATTTGGGGTTAGGTTTAGATTTTAGGTTTAGATTTGGGGTTAGGTTTAGATTTGGGGTTAGGTTTAGACTTGGGGTTAGGTTTAGATTTTAGGTTTAGATTTGGGGTTAGGTTTAGATTTTAGGTTTAGATTTGGGGTTAGGTTTAGATTTGGGGTTAGGTTTAGATTTTAGGTTTAGATTTGCGGTTAGGTATAGATTTGGGGTTAGGTTTAGATTTTAGGTTTAGATTTGGGGTTAGGTTTAGATTTTAGGTTTAGATTTGGGGTTAGGTTTAGATTTGGGGTTAAGTTTAGATTTTAGGTTTAGATTTGGGGTTAGGTTTAGATTTTAGGTTTAGATTTTAGATTTAGATTTGGGGTTAGGTTTAGATTTTAGGTTTAGATTTGGGGTTAGGTTTAGATTTTAGGTTTAGATTTAAGGTTAGGTTTCGATTTCGGGTTACGTTTAGATTTTAGATTTAGATTTGGGGTTAGGTTTAGATTTTAGTTTTAAATTTGGGGTTAGGTTTAGATTTTAGGTTTAGATTTGGGGTTAGGTTTAGATTTGGGGTTAGGTTTAGATTTTAGGTTTAGATTTGGGGTTAGGTTTAGATTTGGGGTTAGGTTTAGATTCTAGGTTTAGATTTGGGGTTAGGTTTAGATTTGGGGTTAGGTTTAGATTTTAGGTTTAGATTTGGGGTTAGGTTTAGATTTTAGGTTTAGATTTGGGGTTAGGTTTAGATTTTAGGTTTAGATTTGGGGTTAGGTTTAGATTTGGGGTTAGGTTTAGATTTTAGGTTTAGATTTGGGGTTAGGTTTAGATTTGGGGTTAGGTTTAGATTTTAGGTTTAGATTTGGGGTTAGGTTTAGATTTGGGGTTAGGTTTAGATTTTAGGTTTAGATTTGGGGTTAGGTTTAGATTTGGGGTTAGGTTTAGATTTTAGGTTTAGATTTGGGGTTAGGTTTAGATTTGGGGTTAGGTTTAGATTTTAGGTTTAGATTTGGGTTTAGGTTTAGATTTTAGGTTTAGGTTTTAGATTTAGATTTGGGGTTAGGTTTAGATTTTAGGTTTAGATTTAAGGTTAGGTTTCGATTTCGGGTTACGTTTAGATTTTAGGTTTAGATTTGGGGTTAGGTTTAGATTTTAGGTTTAGATTTGGGGTTAGGTTTAGATTTCAGGTTTAGATTTGGGGTTAGGTTTAGATTTTAGGTTTAGATTTGGGGTTAGGTTTAGATTTGGGGTTAGGTTTAGATTTTAGGTTTAGATTTGGGGTTAGGTTTAGATTTTAGGTTTGGATTTGGGGTTAGGTTTAGATTTTAGGTTTAGATTTGGGGTTAGGTTTAGATTTGGGGTTAGGTTTAGATTTTAGGTTTAGATTTGGGGTTAGGTTTAGATTTTAGGTTTAGATTTGGGGTTAGGTTTAGATTTTAGGTTTATATTTAAGGTTAGGTTTCGATTTCGGGTTACGTTTAGATTTTAGGTTTATATTTGGGGTTAGGTTTAGATTTTAGGTTTAGATTTGGGGTTAGGTTTAGATTTCAGGTTTAGATTTGGGGTTAGGTTTAGATTTGGGGTTAGGTTTAGATTTTATGTTTAGATTTGGGGTTAGGTTTAGATTTGGGGTTAGCTTTAGACTTGGGGTTAGGGTTAGATTTTAGGTTTAGATTTGGGGTTAGGTTTAGATTTTAGGTTTAGATTTGGGGTTTGGTTTAGATTTGGGGTTAGGTTTAGATTTTAGGTTTAGATTTGGGGTTAGGTTTAGATTTGGGGTTAGGTTTAGATTTTAGGTTTAGATTTGGGGTTAGGTTTAGATTTTAGGTTTAGATTTTTGGTTAGGTTTCGATTTCGGGTTACATTTAGATTTTAGATTTAGATTTGGGGTTAGGTTTAGATTTTAGGTTTAAATTTGGGGTTAGGTTTAGATTTTAGGTTTAGATTTGGGGTTAGGTTTAGATTTGGGGTTAGGTTTAGATTTTAGGTTTAGATTTGGGGTTAGGTTTAGATTTGGGGTTAGGTTTAGATTTTAGGTTTAGATTTGGGGTTAGGTTTAGATTTGGGGTTAGGTTTAGATTTTAGGTTTAGATTTGGGGTTAGGTTTAGATTTTAGGTTTAGATTCGGGGTTAGGTTTAGATTTCAGGTTTAGATTTGCGGTTAGGTTTAGATTTTAGGTTTAGATTTGGGGTTAAGTTTAGATTTGGGGTTAGGTTTAGATTTTAGGTTTAGATTTGGGGTTAGGTTTAGATTTGGGGTTAGGTTTAGATTTTAGGTTTAGATTTGGGGTTAGGTTTAGATTTTAGGTTTAGATTTGGGGTTAGGTTTAGATTTGGGGTTAGCTTTAGACTTGGGGTTAGGTTTAGATTTTAGGTTTAGATTTGGGGTTAGGTTTAGATTTTAGGTTTAGATTTGGGGTTAGGTTTAGATTTTAGGTTTAGATTTGGGGTTAGGTTTAGATTTGGGGTTAGGTTTAGATTTTAGGTTTAGATTTGGGGTTAGGTTTAGATTTGGGGTTAGGTTTAGATTTTAGGTTTAGATTTGGGGTTAGGTTTAGATTTGGGGTTAGGTTTAGATTTTAGGTTTAGATTTGGGGTTAGGTTTAGATTTGGGGTTAGGTTTAGATTTTAGGTTTAGATTTGGGGTTAGGTTTAGATTTGGGGTTAGGTTTAGATTTTAGGTTTAGATTTGGGTTTAGGTTTAGATTTTAGGTTTAGATTTTAGATTTAGATTTGGGGTTAGGTTTAGATTTTAGGTTTAGATTTAAGGTTAGGTTTCGATTTCGGGTTACGTTTAGATTTTAGGTTTAGATTTGGGGTTAGGTTTAGATTTTAGGTTTAGATTTGGGGTTAGGTTTAGATTTCAGGTTTAGATTTGGGGTTAGGTTTAGATTTTAGGTTTAGATTTGGGGTTAGGTTTAGATTTGGGGTTAGGTTTAGATTTTAGGTTTAGATTTGGGGTTAGGTTTAGATTTGGGGTTAGGTTTAGATTTTAGGTTTAGATTTGGGGTTAGGTTTAGATTTTAGGTTTAGATTTGGGGTTAGGTTTAGATTTTAGGTTTAGATTTGGGGTTAGGTTTAGATTTGGGGTTAGGTTTAGATTTTAGGTTTAGATTTGGGTTTAGGTTTAGATTTTAGGTTTAGATTTGGGGTTAGGTTTAGATTTTAGGTTTATATTTGGGGTTAGGTTTAGATTTCTAGTTACGTTTAGATTTTAGGTTTAGATTTGGGGTTAGGTTTAGATTTTAGGTTTAGATTTGGGGTTAGGTTTAGATTTCAGGTTTAGATTTGGGGTTAGGTTTAGATTTTAGGTTTAGATTTGGGGTTAAGTTTAGATTTGGGGTTAGGTTTAGATTTTAGGTTTAGATTTGGGGTTAGGTTTAGATTTGGGGTTAGGTTTAGATTTTAGGTTTAGATTTGGGGTTAGGTTTAGATTTGGGGTTAGGTTTAGATTTCGGGTTACGTTTAGATTTTAGGTTTAGATTTGGGGTTAGGTTTAGATTTTAGGTTTAGATTTGGGGTTTGGTTTAGATTTGGGGTTAGGTTTAGATTTTAGGTTTAGATTTGGGGTTAGATTTAGATTTGGGGTTAGGTTTAGATTTTAGGTTTAGATTTGGGGTTAGGTTTAGATTTTAGGTTTAGATTTAAGGTTAGGTTTCGATTTCGGGTTACATTTAGATTTTAGATATAGATTTGGGGTTAGGTTTAGATTTTAGGTTTAAATTTGGGGTTAGGTTTAGATTTTAGGTTTAGATTTGGGGTTAGGTTTAGATTTGGGGTTAGGTTTAGATTTTAGGTTTAGATTTGGGGTTAGGTTTAGATTTGGGGTTAGGTTTAGATTTTAGGTTTAGATTTGGGGTTAGGTTTAGATTTGGGGTTAGGTTTAGATTTTAGGTTTAGATTTGGGGTTAGGTTTAGATTTTAGGTTAGATTTGGGGTTAGGTTTAGATTTGGGGTTAGGTTTAGATTTTAGGTTTAGATTTGGGGTTAGGTTTAGATTTTAGGTTTAGATTTGGGGTTAGGTTTAGATTTGGGGTTAGGTTTAGATTTTAGGTTTAGATTTGGGTTTAGGTTTAGATTTTAGGTTTAGATTTAAGATTTAGATTTGGGGTTAGGTTTAGATTTTAGGTTTAGATTTAAGGTTAGGTTTCGATTTCGGGTTACGTTTAGATTTTAGGTTTAGATTTGGGGTTAGGTTTAGATTTTAGGTTTAGATTTGGGGTTAGGTTTAGATTTCAGGTTTAGATTTGGGGTTAGGTTTAGATTTTAGGTTTAGATTTGGGGTTAGGTTTAGATTTGGGGTTAGGTTTAGATTTGGGGTTAGGTTTAGATTTTAGGTTTAGATTTGGGGTTAGGTTTAGATTTGGGGTTAGGTTTAGACTTGGGGTTAGGTTTAGATTTTAGGTTTAGATTTGGGGTTAGGTTTAGATTTTAGGTTTAGATTTGGGGTTAGGTTTAGATTTGGGGTTAGGTTTAGATTTTAGGTTTAGATTTGGGGTTAGGTATAGATTTGGGGTTAGGTTTAGATTTTAGGTTTAGATTTGGGGTTTGGTTTAGATTTTAGGTTTAGATTTGGGGTTAGGTTTAGATTTGGGGTTAAGTTTAGATTTTAAGTTTAGATTTGGGGTTAGGTTTAGATTTTAGGTTTAGATTTTAGATTTAGATTTGGGGTTAGGTTTAGATTTTAGGTTTAGATTTGGGGTTAGGTTTAGATTTTAGGTTTAGATTTAAGGTTAGGTTTCGATTTCGGGTTACGTTTAGATTTTAGATTTAGATTTGGGGTTAGGTTTAGATTTTAGGTTTAAATTTGGGGTTCGGTTTAGATTTTAGGTTTAGATTTGGGGTTAGGTTTAGATTTGGGGTTAGGTTTAGATTTTAGGTTTAGATTTGGGGTTAGGTTTAGATTTGGGGTTAGGTTTAGATTCTAGGTTTAGATTTGGGGTTAGGTTTAGATTTGGGGTTAGGTTTAGATTTTAGGTTTAGATTTGGGGTTAGGTTTAGATTTGGGGTTAGGTTTAGATTTTAGGTTTAGATTTGGGGTTAGGTTTAGATTTTAGGTTTAGATTTGGGGTTAGGTTTAGATTTGGGGTTAGGTTTAGATTTTAGGTTTAGATTTGGGATTAGGTTTAGATTTTAGGTTTAGATTTGGGGTTAGGTTTAGATTTTAGGTTTAGATTTGGGGTTAGGTTTAGATTTTAGGTTTAGATTTGGGGTTAGGTTTAGATTTTAGGTTTAGATTTGGGATTAGGTTTAGATTTGGGGTTAGGTTTAGATTTTAGGTTTAGATTTTAGGTTTAGATTTGGGGTTAGGTTTAGATTTTAGGTTTAGATTTGGGGTTAGGTTTAGATTTTAGGTTTAGATTTGGGGTTAGGTTTAGATTTTAGTTTTAGATTTGGGATTAGGTTTAGATTTGGGGTTAGGTTTAGATTTTAGGTTTAGATTTGGGGTTAGGTTTAGATTTTAGGTTTAGATTTGGGGTTAGGTTTAGATTTCAGGTTTAGATTTGGGGTTAGGTTTAGATTTTAGGTTTAGATTTGGGGTTAGGTTTAGATTTGGGGTTAGGTTTAGATTTTAGGTTTAGATTTGGGGTTAGGTTTAGATTTTAGGTTTAGATTTGGGGTTAGGTTTAGATTTGGGGTTAGGTTTAGATTTTAGGTTTAGATTTGGGGTTAGGTTTAGATTTGGGGTTAGGTTTAGATTTTAGGTTTAGATTTGGGGTTAGGTTTAGATTTTAGGTTTATATTTAAGGTTAGGTTTCGATTTCGGGTTACGTTTAGATTTTAGGTTTAGATTTGGGGTTAGGTTTAGATTTTAGGTTTAGATTTGGGGTTAGGTTTAGATTTCAGGTTTAGATTTGGGGTTAGGTTTAGATTTTAGGTTTAGATTTGGGGTTAAGTTTAGATTTGGTGTTAGGTTTAGATTTTAGGTTTAGATTTGGGGTTAGGTTTAGATTTGGGGTTAGGTTTAGACTTGGGGTTAGGTTTAGATTTTAGGTTTAGATTTGGGGTTAGGTTTAGATGTTAGGTTTAGATTTGGGGTTAGGTTTAGATTTGGGGTTAGGTTTAGATTTTAGGTTTAGATTTGGGGTTAGGTTTAGATTTGGGGTTAGGTTTAGATTTTAGGTTTAGATTTGGGGTTAGGTTTAGATTTTAGGTTTAGATTTGGGGTTAGGTTTAGATTTGGGGTTAGGTTTAGATTTTAGGTTTAGATTTGGGGTTAGGTTTAGATTTTAGGTTTAGATTTTAGGTTTAGATTTGGGGATAGGTTTAGATTTTAGGTTTAGATTTGGGGTTAGGTTTAGATTTGGGGTTAGGTTTAGACTTGGGGTTAGGTTTAGATTTTAGGTTTAGATTTGGGGTTAAGTTTAGATGTTAGGTTTAGATTTGGGGTTAGGTTTAGATTTGGGGTTAGGTTTAGATTTTAGGTTTAGATTTGGGGTTAGGTTTAGATTTGGGGTTAGGTTTAGATTTTAGGTTTAGATTTGGGGTTAGGTTTAGATTTCAGGTTTAGATTTGGGGTTAGGTTTAGATTTGGGGTTAGGTTTAGATTTTAGGTTTAGATTTGGGGTTAGGTTTAGATTTTAGGTTTAGATTTTAGGTTTAGATTTGGGGATAGGTTTAGATTTTAGGTTTAGATTTGGGGTTAGGTTTAGATTTTAGGTTTAGATTTGGGGTTAGGTTTAGATTTTAGGTTTGGATTTGGGGTTAGGTTTAGATTTTAGGTTTAGATTTGGGGTTAGGTTTAGATTTGGGGTTAGGTTTAGATTTTAGGTTTAGATTTGGGGTTAGGTTTAGATTTTAGGTTTAGATTTGGGGTTAGGTTTAGATTTTAGGTTTATATTTAAGGTTAGGTTTCGATTTCGGGTTACGTTTAGATTTTAGGTTTAGATTTGGGGTTAGGTTTAGATTTTAGGTTTAGATTTGGGGTTAGGTTTAGATTTCAGGTTTAGATTTGGGGTTAGGTTTAGATTTTAGGTTTAGATTTGGGGTTAAGTTTAGATTTGGGGTTAGGTTTAGATTTTAGGTTTAGATTTGGGGTTAGGTTTAGATTTGGGGTTAGGTTTAGATTTTAGGTTTAGATTTGGGGTTAGGTTTAGATTTGGGGTTAGGTTTAGACTTGGGGTTAGGTTTAGATTTTAGGTTTAGATTTGGGGTTAGGTTTAGATTTTAGGTTTAGATTTGGGGTTTGGTTTAGATTTGGGGTTAGGTTTAGATTTTAGGTTTAGATTTGGGGTTAGGTTTAGATTTGGGGTTAGGTTTAGATTTTAGGTTTAGATTTGGGGTTAGGTTTAGATTTTAGGTTTAGATTTAAGGTTAGGTTTCGATTTCGGGTTACATTTAGATTTTAGATATAGATTTGGGGTTAGGTTTAGATTTTAGGTTTAAATTTGGGGTTAGGTTTAGATTTTAGGTTTAGATTTGGGGTTAGGTTTAGATTTGGGGTTAGGTTTAGATTTTAGGTTTAGATTTGGGGTTAGGTTTAGATTTGGGGTTAGGTTTAGATTTTAGGTTTAGATTTGGGGTTAGGTTTAGATTTGGGGTTAGGTTTAGATTTTAGGTTTAGATTTGGGGTTAGGTTTAGATTTTAGGTTTAGATTTGGGGTTAGGTTTAGATTTTAGGTTTAGATTTGCTGTTAGGTTTAGATTTGGGGTTAGGTTTAGATTTTAGGTTTAGATTTGGGGTTAGGTTTAGATTTGGGGTTAGGTTTAGATTTTAGGTTTAGATTTGGGTTTAGGTTTAGATTTTAGGTTTAGATTTTAGATTTAGATTTGGGGTTAGGTTTAGATTTTAGGTTTAGATTTAAGGTATGGTTTCGATTTCGGGTTACGTTTAGATTTTAGGTTTAGATTTGGGGTTAGGTTTAGATTTTAGGTTTAGATTTGGGGTTAGGTTTAGATTTCAGGTTTAGATTTGGGGTTAGGTTTAGATTTTAGGTTTAGATTTGGGGTTAGGTTTAGATTTGGGGTTAGGTTTAGATTTTAGGTTTAGATTTGGGGTTAGGTTTAGATTTTAGGTTTAGATTTGGGGTTAGGTTTAGATTTTAGGTTTAGATTTGGGGTTAGGTTTAGATTTGGGGTTAGGTTTAGATTTTAGGTTTGGATTTGGGGTTAGGTTTAGATTTTAGGTTTAGATTTGGGGTTAGGTTTAGATTTGGGGTTAGGTTTAGATTTTAGGTTTAGATTTGGGGTTAGGTTTAGATTTTAGGTTTAGATTTGGGGTTAGGTTTAGATTTTAGGTTTATATTTAAGGTTAGGTTTCGATTTCGGGTTACGTTTAGATTTTAGGTTTAGATTTGGGGTTAGGTTTAGATTTTAGGTTTAGATTTGGGGTTAGGTTTAGATTTCAGGTTTAGATTTGGGGTTAGGTTTAGATTTTAGGTTTAGATTTGGGGTTAAGTTTAGATTTGGGGTTAGGTTTAGATTTTAGGTTTAGATTTGGGGTTAGGTTTAGATTTGGGGTTAGGTTTAGATTTGGGGTTAGGTTTAGATTTTAGGTTTAGATTTGGGGTTAGGTTTAGATTTGGGGTTAGGTTTAGACTTGGGGTTAGGTTTAGATTTTAGGTTTAGATTTGGGGTTAGGTTTAGATTTTAGGTTTAGATTTGGGGTTAGGTTTAGATTTGGGGTTAGGTTTAGATTTTAGGTTTAGATTTGCGGTTAGGTATAGATTTGGGGTTAGGTTTAGATTTTAGGTTTAGATTTGGGGTTTGGTTTAGATTTTAGGTTTAGATTTGGGGTTAGGTTTAGATTTGGGGTTAAGTTTAGATTTTAGGTTTAGATTTGGGGTTAGGTTTAGATTTTAGGTTTAGATTTTAGATTTAGATTTGGGGTTAGGTTTAGATTTTAGGTTTAGATTTGGGGTTAGGTTTAGATTTTAGGTTTAGATTTAAGGTTAGGTTTCGATTTCGGGTTACGTTTAGATTTTAGATTTAGATTTGGGGTTAGGTTTAGATTTTAGTTTTAAATTTGGGGTTAGGTTTAGATTTTAGGTTTAGATTTGGGGTTAGGTTTAGATTTGGGGTTAGGTTTAGATTTTAGGTTTAGATTTGGGGTTAGGTTTAGATTTGGGGTTAGGTTTAGATTCTAGGTTTAGATTTGGGGTTAGGTTTAGATTTGGGGTTAGGTTTAGATTTTAGGTTTAGATTTGGGGTTAGGTTTAGATTTGGGGTTAGGTTTAGATTTTAGGTTTAGATTTGGGGTTAGGTTTAGATTTTAGGTTTAGATTTGGGGTTATGTTTAGATTTGGGGTTAGGTTTAGATTTTAGGTTTAGATTTGGGGTTAGGTTTAGATTTTAGGTTTAGATTTGGGGTTAGGTTTAGATTTGGGGTTAGGTTTAGATTTTAGGTTTAGATTTGGGGTTAGGTTTAGATTTTAGGTTTAGATTTGGGGTTAGGTTTAGATTTCAGGTTTATATTTGGGGTTAGGTTTAGATTTTAGGTTTAGATTTGGGGTTAGGTTTAGATTTGGGGTTAGGTTTAGATTTTAGGTTTAGATTTGGGGTTAGGTTTAGATTTTAGGTTTAGATTTGGGGTTAGGTTTAGATTTGGGGTTAGGTTTAGATTTTAGGTTTAGATTTTTGGTTAGGTTTAGATTTGGGGTTAGGTTTAGATTTGGGGTTAGGTTTAGATTTTAGGTTTAGATTTGGGGTTAGGTTTAGATTTTAGGTTTAGATTTGGGGTTAGGTTTAGATTTTAGGTTTAGATTTGGGGTTAGGTTTAGATTTGGGGTTAGGTTTAGATTTTAGGTTTAGATTTGGGGTTAGGTTTAGATTTTAGGTTTAGATTTGGGGTTAGGTTTAGATTTTAGGTTTATATTTAAGGTTAGGTTTCGATTTCGGGTTACGTTTAGATTTTAGGTTTAGATTTGGGGTTAGGTTTAGATTTTAGGTTTAGATTTGGGGTTAGGTTTAGATTTCAGGTTTAGATTTGGGGTTAGGTTTAGATTTTAGGTTTAGATTTGGGGTTAGGTTTAGATTTTAGGTTTAGATTTGGGGTTAGGTTTAGATTTGGGGTTAGGTTTAGATTTTAGGTTTAGATATGGGGTTAGGTTTAGATTTGGGGTTAGGTTTAGATTTTAGGTTTAGATTTGGGGTTAGGTTTAGATTTTAGGTTTAGATTTGGGGTTAGGTTTAGATTTGGGGTTAGGTTTAGATTTTAGGTTTAGATTTGGGTTTAGGTTTAGATTTTAGGTTTAGATTTAAGGTTAGGTTTCGATTTCGGGTTACGTTTAGATTTTAGGTTTAGATTTGGGGTTAGGTATAGATTTTAGGTTTAGATTTGTGGTTAGGTTTAGATTTGGGGTTAGGTTTAGATTTTAGGTTTAGATTTGGGGTTAGGTTTAGATTTTAGGTTTAGATTTAAGGTTAGGTTTCGATTTCGGGTTACATTTAGATTTTAGATATAGATTTGGGGTTAGGTTTAGATTTGGGGTTAGGTTTAGATTTTAGGTTTAGATTTGGGGTTAGGTTTAGATTTGGGGTTAGGTTTAGATTTTAGGTTTAGATTTGGGGTTAGGTTTAGATTTGGGGTTAGGTTTAGATTTTAGGTTTAGATTTGGGGTTAGGTTTAGATTTTAGGTTTAGATTTGGGGTTAGGTTTAGATTTGGGGTTAGGTTTAGATTTTAGGTTTAGATTTGGGGTTAGGTTTAGATTTTAGGTTTAGATTTGGGGTTAGGTTTAGATTTGGGGTTAGGTTTAGATTTTAGGTTTAGATTTGGGTTTAGGTTTAGATTTTAGGTTTAGATTTTAGATTTAGATTTGGGGTTAGGTTTAGATTTTAGGTTTAGATTTAAGGTTAGGTTTCGATTTCGGGTTACGTTTATATTTTAGGTTTAGATTTGGGGTTAGGTTTAGATTTTAGGTTTAGATTTGGGGTTAGGTTTAGATTTCAGGTTTAGATTTGGGGTTAGGTTTAGATTTTAGGTTTAGATTTGGGGTTAGGTTTAGATTTTAGGTTTAGATTTGGGGTTAGGTTTAGATTTTAGGTTTAGATTTGGGGTTAGGTTTAGATTTGGGGTTAGGTTTAGATTTTAGGTTTGGATTTGGGGTTAGGTTTAGATTTTAGGTTTAGATTTGGGGTTAGGTTTAGATTTGGGGTTAGGTTTAGATTTTAGGTTTAGATTTGGGGTTAGGTTTAGATTTTAGGTTTAGATTTGGGGTTAGGTTTAGATTTTAGGTTTATATTTAAGGTTAGGTTTCGATTTCGGGTTACGTTTAGATTTTAGGTTTAGATTTGGGGTTAGGTTTAGATTTTAGGTTTAGATTTGGGGTTAGGTTTAGATTTCAGGTTTAGATTTGGGGTTAGGTTTAGATTTTAGGTTTAGATTTGGGGTTAAGTTTAGATTTGGTGTTAGGTTTAGATTTTAGGTTTAGATTTGGGGTTAGGTTTAGATTTGGGGTTAGGTTTAGATTTGGGGTTAGGTTTAGATTTTAGGTTTAGATTTGGGGTTAGGTTTAGATTTGGGGTTAGGTTTAGACTTGGGGTTAGGTTTAGATTTTAGGTTTAGATTTGGGGTTAGGTTTAGATTTTAGGTTTAGATTTGGGGTTAGGTTTAGATTTTAGGTTTAGATTTGGGGTTAGGTTTAGATTTGGGGTTAGGTTTAGATTTTAGGTTTAGATTTGGGGTTTGGTTTAGATTTTAGGTTTAGATTTGGGGTTAGGTTTAGATTTGGGGTTAAGTTTAGATTTTAGGTTTAGATTTGGGGTTAGGTTTAGATTTTAGGTTTAGATTTTAGATTTAGATTTGGGGTTAGGTTTAGATTTTAGGTTTAGATTTGGGGTTAGGTTTAGATTTTAGGTTTAGATTTAAGGTTAGGTTTCGATTTCGGGTTACGTTTAGATTTTAGATTTAGATTTGGGGTTAGGTTTAGATTTTAGGTTTAAATTTGGGGTTAGGTTTAGATTTTAGGTTTAGATTTGGGGTTAGGTTTAGATTTGGGGTTAGGTTTAGATTTTAGGTTTAAATTTGGGGTTAGGTTTAGATTTTAGGTTTAGATTTGGGGTTAGGTTTAGATTTTAGGTTTAGATTTGGGGTTTGGTTTAGATTTGGGGTTAGGTTTAGATTTTAGGTTTAGATTTGGGGTTAGGTTTAGATTTGGGGTTAGGTTTAGATTTTAGGTTTAGATTTGGGGTTAGGTTTAGATTTTAGGTTTAGATTTAAGGTTAGGTTTCGATTTCGGGTTACATTTAGATTTTAGATATAGATTTGGGGTTAGGTTTAGATTTTAGGTTTAGATTTGGGGTTAGGTTTAGATTTTAGGTTTAGATTTGGGGTTAGGTTTAGATTTGGGGTTAGGTTTAGATTTTAGGTTTGGATTTGGGGTTAGGTTTAGATTTTAGGTTTAGATTTGGGGTTAGGTTTAGATTTGGGGTTAGGTTTAGATTTTAGGTTTAGATTTGGGGTTAGGTTTAGATTTTAGGTTTAGATTTGGGGTTAGGTTTAGATTTTAGGTTTATATTTAAGGTTAGGTTTCGATTTCGGGTTACGTTTAGATTTTAGGTTTAGATTTGGGGTTAGGTTTAGATTTTAGGTTTAGATTTGGGGTTAGGTTTAGATTTCAGGTTTAGATTTGGGGTTAGGTTTAGATTTTAGGTTTAGATTTGGGGTTAAGTTTAGATTTGGGGTTAGGTTTAGATTTTAGGTTTAGATTTGGGGTTAGGTTTAGATTTGGGGTTAGGTTTAGATTTGGGGTTAGGTTTAGATTTTAGGTTTAGATTTGGGGTTAGGTTTAGATTTGGGGTTAGGTTTAGACTTGGGGTTAGGTTTAGATTTTAGGTTTAGATTTGGGGTTAGGTTTAGATTTTAGGTTTAGATTTGGGGTTAGGTTTAGATTTGGGGTTAGGTTTAGATTTTAGGTTTAGATTTGCGGTTAGGTATAGATTTGGGGTTAGGTTTAGATTTTAGGTTTAGATTTGGGGTTTGGTTTAGATTTTAGGTTTAGATTTGGGGTTAGGTTTAGATTTGGGGTTAAGTTTAGATTTTAGGTTTAGATTTGGGGTTAGGTTTAGATTTTAGGTTTAGATTTTAGATTTAGATTTGGGGTTAGGTTTAGATTTTAGGTTTAGATTTGGGGTTAGGTTTAGATTTTAGGTTTAGATTTAAGGTTAGGTTTCGATTTCGGGTTACGTTTAGATTTTAGATTTAGATTTGGGGTTAGGTTTAGATTTTAGTTTTAAATTTGGGGTTAGGTTTAGATTTTAGGTTTAGATTTGGGGTTAGGTTTAGATTTGGGGTTAGGTTTAGATTTTAGGTTTAGATTTGGGGTTAGGTTTAGATTTGGGGTTAGGTTTAGATTCTAGGTTTAGATTTGGGGTTAGGTTTAGATTTGGGGTTAGGTTTAGATTTTAGGTTTAGATTTGGGGTTAGGTTTAGATTTGGGGTTAGGTTTAGATTTTAGGTTTAGATTTGGGGTTAGGTTTAGATTTTAGGTTTAGATTTGGGGTTATGTTTAGATTTGGGGTTAGGTTTAGATTTTAGGTTTAGATTTGGGGTTAGGTTTAGATTTTAGGTTTAGATTTGGGGTTAGGTTTAGATTTGGGGTTAGGTTTAGATTTTAGGTTTAGATTTGGGGTTAGGTTTAGATTTTAGGTTTAGATTTGGGGTTAGGTTTAGATTTCAGGTTTATATTTGGGGTTAGGTTTAGATTTTAGGTTTAGATTTGGGGTTAGGTTTAGATTTGGGGTTAGGTTTAGATTTTAGGTTTAGATTTGGGGTTAGGTTTAGATTTTAGGTTTAGATTTGGGGTTAGGTTTAGATTTGGGGTTAGGTTTAGATTTTAGGTTTAGATTTTTGGTTAGGTTTAGATTTGGGGTTAGGTTTAGATTTGGGGTTAGGTTTAGATTTTAGGTTTAGATTTGGGGTTAGGTTTAGATTTTAGGTTTAGATTTGGGGTTAGGTTTAGATTTTAGGTTTAGATTTGGGGTTAGGTTTAGATTTGGGGTTAGGTTTAGATTTTAGGTTTAGATTTGGGGTTAGGTTTAGATTTTAGGTTTAGATTTGGGGTTAGGTTTAGATTTTAGGTTTATATTTAAGGTTAGGTTTCGATTTCGGGTTACGTTTAGATTTTAGGTTTAGATTTGGGGTTAGGTTTAGATTTTAGGTTTAGATTTGGGGTTAGGTTTAGATTTCAGGTTTAGATTTGGGGTTAGGTTTAGATTTTAGGTTTAGATTTGGGGTTAGGTTTAGATTTTAGGTTTAGATTTGGGGTTAGGTTTAGATTTGGGGTTAGGTTTAGATTTTAGGTTTAGATATGGGGTTAGGTTTAGATTTGGGGTTAGGTTTAGATTTTAGGTTTAGATTTGGGGTTAGGTTTAGATTTTAGGTTTAGATTTGGGGTTAGGTTTAGATTTGGGGTTAGGTTTAGATTTTAGGTTTAGATTTGGGTTTAGGTTTAGATTTTAGGTTTAGATTTAAGGTTAGGTTTCGATTTCGGGTTACGTTTAGATTTTAGGTTTAGATTTGGGGTTAGGTATAGATTTTAGGTTTAGATTTGTGGTTAGGTTTAGATTTGGGGTTAGGTTTAGATTTTAGGTTTAGATTTGGGGTTAGGTTTAGATTTTAGGTTTAGATTTAAGGTTAGGTTTCGATTTCGGGTTACATTTAGATTTTAGATATAGATTTGGGGTTAGGTTTAGATTTGGGGTTAGGTTTAGATTTTAGGTTTAGATTTGGGGTTAGGTTTAGATTTGGGGTTAGGTTTAGATTTTAGGTTTAGATTTGGGGTTAGGTTTAGATTTGGGGTTAGGTTTAGATTTTAGGTTTAGATTTGGGGTTAGGTTTAGATTTTAGGTTTAGATTTGGGGTTAGGTTTAGATTTGGGGTTAGGTTTAGATTTTAGGTTTAGATTTGGGGTTAGGTTTAGATTTTAGGTTTAGATTTGGGGTTAGGTTTAGATTTGGGGTTAGGTTTAGATTTTAGGTTTAGATTTGGGTTTAGGTTTAGATTTTAGGTTTAGATTTTAGATTTAGATTTGGGGTTAGGTTTAGATTTTAGGTTTAGATTTAAGGTTAGGTTTCGATTTCGGGTTACGTTTATATTTTAGGTTTAGATTTGGGGTTAGGTTTAGATTTTAGGTTTAGATTTGGGGTTAGGTTTAGATTTCAGGTTTAGATTTGGGGTTAGGTTTAGATTTTAGGTTTAGATTTGGGGTTAGGTTTAGATTTTAGGTTTAGATTTGGGGTTAGGTTTAGATTTTAGGTTTAGATTTGGGGTTAGGTTTAGATTTGGGGTTAGGTTTAGATTTTAGGTTTGGATTTGGGGTTAGGTTTAGATTTTAGGTTTAGATTTGGGGTTAGGTTTAGATTTGGGGTTAGGTTTAGATTTTAGGTTTAGATTTGGGGTTAGGTTTAGATTTTAGGTTTAGATTTGGGGTTAGGTTTAGATTTTAGGTTTATATTTAAGGTTAGGTTTCGATTTCGGGTTACGTTTAGATTTTAGGTTTAGATTTGGGGTTAGGTTTAGATTTTAGGTTTAGATTTGGGGTTAGGTTTAGATTTCAGGTTTAGATTTGGGGTTAGGTTTAGATTTTAGGTTTAGATTTGGGGTTAAGTTTAGATTTGGTGTTAGGTTTAGATTTTAGGTTTAGATTTGGGGTTAG
Source organism: Patagioenas fasciata (assembly GCF_037038585.1). Classification (NCBI taxonomy): domain Eukaryota; kingdom Metazoa; phylum Chordata; class Aves; order Columbiformes; family Columbidae; genus Patagioenas; species Patagioenas fasciata. Next base: position 281,374 of record NW_027288812.1, read on the forward strand.
GTTTAGATTTGGGGTTAGGTTTAGATTTTAGGTTTAGATTTGGGGTTAGGTTTAGATTTGGGGTTAGGTTTAGACTTGGGGTTAGGTTTAGATTTTAGGTTTAGATTTGGGGTTAGGTTTAGATTTTAGGTTTAGATTTGGGGTTAGGTTTAGATTTTAGGTTTAGATTTGGGGTTAGGTTTAGATTTGGGGTTAGGTTTAGATTTTAGGTTTAGATTTGGGGTTTGGTTTAGATTTTAGGTTTAGATTTGGGGTTAGGTTTAGATTTGGGGTTAAGTTTAGATTTTAGGTTTAGATTTGGGGTTAGGTTTAGATTTTAGGTTTAGATTTTAGATTTAGATTTGGGGTTAGGTTTAGATTTTAGGTTTAGATTTGGGGTTAGGTTTAGATTTTAGGTTTAGATTTAAGGTTAGGTTTCGATTTCGGGTTACGTTTAGATTTTAGATTTAGATTTGGGGTTAGGTTTAGATTTTAGGTTTAAATTTGGGGTTAGGTTTAGATTTTAGGTTTAGATTTGGGGTTAGGTTTAGATTTGGGGTTAGGTTTAGATTTTAGGTTTAAATTTGGGGTTAGGTTTAGATTTTAGGTTTAGATTTGGGGTTAGGTTTAGATTTTAGGTTTAGATTTGGGGTTTGGTTTAGATTTGGGGTTAGGTTTAGATTTTAGGTTTAGATTTGGGGTTAGGTTTAGATTTGGGGTTAGGTTTAGATTTTAGGTTTAGATTTGGGGTTAGGTTTAGATTTTAGGTTTAGATTTAAGGTTAGGTTTCGATTTCGGGTTACATTTAGATTTTAGATATAGATTTGGGGTTAGGTTTAGATTTTAGGTTTAAATTTGGGGTTAGGTTTAGATTTTAGGTTTAGATTTGGGGTTAGGTTTAGATTTGGGGTTAGGTTTAGATTTTAGGTTTAGATTTGGGGTTAGGTTTAGATTTGGGGTTAGGTTTAGATTTTAGGTTTAGATTTGGGGTTAGGTTTAGATTTGGGGTTAGGTTTAGATTTTAGGTTTAGATTTGGGGTTAGGTTTAGATTTTAGGTTTAGATTTGGGGTTAGGTTTAGATTTGGGTTTAGGTTTAGATTTTAGGTTTAGATTTGGGGTTAGGTTTAGATTTGGGGTTAGGTTTAGATTTTAGGTTTAGATTTGGGGTTAGGTTTAGATTTTAGGTTTAGATTTAAGGTTAGGTTTCGATTTCGGGTTACATTTAGATTTTAGATATAGATTTGGGGTTAGGTTTAGATTTTAGGTTTAAATTTGGGGTTAGGTTTAGATTTTAGGTTTAGATTTGGGGTTAGGTTTAGATTTGGGGTTAGGTTTAGATTTTAGGTTTAGATTTGGGGTTAGGTTTAGATTTTAGGTTTAGATATGGGGTTAGGTTTAGATTTGGGGTTAGGTTTAGATTTTAGGTTTAGATTTGGGGTTAGGTTTAGATTTTAGGTTTAGATTTGGGGTTAGGTTTAGATTTGGGGTTAGGTTTAGATTTTAGGTTTAGATTTGGGTTTAGGTTTAGATTTTAGGTTTAGATTTTAGATTTAGATTTGGGGTTAGGTTTAGATTTTAGGTTTAGATTTAAGGTTAGGTTTCGATTTCGGGTTACGTTTAGATTTTAGGTTTAGATTTGGGGTTAGGTATAGATTTTAGGTTTAGATTTGGGGTTAGGTTTAGATTTCAGGTTTAGATTTGGGGTTAGGTTTAGATTTTAGGTTTAGATTTGGGGTTAGGTTTAGATTTGGGGTTAGGTTTAGATTTTAGGTTTAGATTTGGGGTTAGGTTTAGATTTTAGGTTTAGATTTGGGGTTAGGTTTAGATTTTAGGTTTAGATTTGGGGTTAGGTTTAGATTTGGGGTTAGGTTTAGATTTTAGGTTTAGATTTGGGGTTAGGTTTAGATTTTAGGTTTAGATTTGGGGTTAGGTTTAGATTTGGGGTTAGGTTTAGATTTTAGGTTTAGATTTGGGGTTAGGTTTAGATTTTAGGTTTAGATTTGGGGTTAGGTTTAGATTTTAGGTTTATATTTAAGGTTAGGTTTCGATTTCGGGTTACGTTTAGATTTTAGGTTTAGATTTGGGGTTAGGTTTAGATTTTAGGTTTAGATTTGGGGTTAGGTTTAGATTTCAGGTTTAGATTTGGGGTTAGGTTTAGATTTTAGGTTTAGATTTGGGGTTAAGTTTAGATTTGGTGTTAGGTTTAGATTTTAGGTTTAGATTTGGGGTTAGGTTTAGATTTGGGGTTAGGTTTAGATTTGGGGTTAGGTTTAGATTTTAGGTTTAGATTTGGGGTTAGGTTTAGATTTGGGGTTAGGTTTAGACTTGGGGTTAGGTTTAGATTTTAGGTTTAGATTTGGGGTTAGGTTTAGATTTTAGGTTTAGATTTGGGGTTAGGTTTAGATTTGGGGTTAGGTTTAGATTTTAGGTTTAGATTTGGGGTTAGGTATAGATTTGGGGTTAGGTTTAGATTTTAGGTTTAGATTTGGGGTTAGGTTTAGATTTTAGGTTTAGATTTGGGGTTAGGTTTAGATTTGGGGTTAGGTTTAGATTTTAGGTTTAGATTTGGGGTTAGGTTTAGATTTTAGGTTTAGATTTGGGGTTAGGTTTAGATTTTAGGTTTAGATTTGGGGTTAGGTTTAGATTTGGGGTTAGGTTTAGATTTTAGGTTTAGATTTGGGGTTAGGTTTAGATTTTAGGTTTAGATTTGGGGTTAGGTTTAGATTTTAGGTTTAGATTTGGGGTTAGGTTTAGATTTGGGGTTAGGTTTAGATTTTAGGTTTAGATTTGGGGTTAGGTTTAGATTTTAGGTTTAGATTTGGGGTTAGGTTTAGATTTGGGGTTAGGTTTAGATTTTAGGTTTAGATTTGGGGTTAGGTTTAGATTTTAGGTTTAGATTTGGGGTTAGGTTTAGATTTTAGGTTTATATTTAAGGTTAGGTTTCGATTTCGGGTTACGTTTAGATTTTAGGTTTAGATTTGGGGTTAGGTTTAGATTTTAGGTTTAGATTTGGGGTTAGGTTTAGATTTCAGGTTTAGATTTGGGGTTAGGTTTAGATTTTAGGTTTAGATTTGGGGTTAAGTTTAGATTTGGTGTTAGGTTTAGATTTTAGGTTTAGATTTGGGGTTAGGTTTAGATTTGGGGTTAGGTTTAGATTTGGGGTTAGGTTTAGATTTTAGGTTTAGATTTGGGGTTAGGTTTAGATTTGGGGTTAGGTTTAGACTTGGGGTTAGGTTTAGATTTTAGGTTTAGATTTGGGGTTAGGTTTAGATTTTAGGTTTAGATTTGGGGTTAGGTTTAGATTTGGGGTTAGGTTTAGATTTTAGGTTTAGATTTGGGGTTAGGTATAGATTTGGGGTTAGGTTTAGATTTTAGGTTTAGATTTGGGGTTTGGTTTAGATTTTAGGTTTAGATTTGGGGTTAGGTTTAGATTTGGGGTTAAGTTTAGATTTTAGGTTTAGATTTGGGGTTAGGTTTAGATTTTAGGTTTAGATTTTAGATTTAGATTTGGGGTTAGGTTTAGATTTTAGGTTTAGATTTGGGGTTAGGTTTAGATTTTAGGTTTAGATTTAAGGTTAGGTTTCGATTTCGGGTTACGTTTAGATTTTAGATTTAGATTTGGGGTTAGGTTTAGATTTTAGGTTTAAATTTGGGGTTAGGTTTAGATTTTAGGTTTAGATTTGGGGTTAGGTTTAGATTTGGGGTTAGGTTTAGATTTTAGGTTTAGATTTGGGGTTAGGTTTAGATTTGGGGTTAGGTTTAGATTCTAGGTTTAGATTTGGGGTTAGGTTTAGATTTGGGGTTAGGTTTAGATTTTAGGTTTAGATTTGGGGTTAGGTTTAGATTTGGGGTTAGGTTTAGATTTTAGGTTTAGATTTGGGTTTAGGTTTAGATTTTAGGTTTAGATTTTAGATTTAGATTTGGGGTTAGGTTTAGATTTTAGGTTTAGATTTAAGGTTAGGTTTCGATTTCGGGTTACGTTTAGATTTTAGGTTTAGATTTGGGGTTAGGTTTAGATTTTAGGTTTAGATTTGGGGTTAGCTTTAGATTTCAGGTTTAGATTTGGGGTTAGGTTTAGATTTTAGGTTTAGATTTGGGGTTAGGTTTAGATTTGGGGTTAGGTTTAGATTTTAGGTTTAGATTTGGGGTTAGGTTTAGATTTTAGGTTTAGATTTGGGGTTAGGTTTAGATTTTAGGTTTAGATTTGGGGTTAGGTTTAGATTTGGGGTTAGGTTTAGATTTTAGGTATGGATTTGGGGTTAGGTTTAGATTTTAGGTTTAGATTTGGGGTTAGGTTTAGATTTGGGGTTAGGTTTAGATTTTAGGTTTAGATTTGGGGTTAGGTTTAGATTTTAGGTTTAGATTTGGGGTTAGGTTTAGATTTTAGGTTTATATTTAAGGTTAGGTTTCGATTTCGGGTTACGTTTAGATTTTAGGTTTAGATTTGGGGTTAGGTTTAGATTTTAGGTTTAGATTTGGGGTTAGGTTTAGATTTCAGGTTTAGATTTGGGGTTAGGTTTAGATTTTAGGTTTAGATTTGGGGTTAAGTTTAGATTTGGTGTTAGGTTTAGATTTTAGGTTTAGATTTGGGGTTAGGTTTAGATTTGGGGTTAGGTTTAGATTTCGGGTTAGGTTTAGATTTTAGGTTTAGATTTGGGGTTAGGTTTAGATTTGGGGTTAGGTTTAGACTTGGGGTTAGGTTTAGATTTTAGGTTTAGATTTGGGGTTAGGTTTAGATTTTAGGTTTAGATTTGGGGTTAGGTTTAGATTTGGGGTTAGGTTTAGATTTTAGGTTTAGATTTGGGGTTAGGTATAGATTTGGGGTTAGGTTTAGATTTTAGGTTTAGATTTGGGGTTTGGTTTAGATTTTAGGTTTAGATTTGGGGTTAGGTTTAGATTTGGGGTTAAGTTTAGATTTTAGGTTTAGATTTGGGGTTAGGTTTAGATTTTAGGTTTAGATTTTAGATTTAGATTTTGGGTTAGGTTTAGATTTTAGGTTTAGATTTGGGGTTAGGTTTAGATTTTAGGTTTAGATTTAAGGTTAGGTTTCGATTTCGGGTTACGTTTAGATTTTAGATTTAGATTTGGGGTTAGGTTTAGATTTTAGGTTTAAATTTGGGGTTAGGTTTAGATTTTAGGTTTAGATTTGGGGTTAGGTTTAGATTTGGGGTTAGGTTTAGATTTTAGGTTTAGATTTGGGGTTAGGTTTAGATTTGGGGTTAGGTTTAGATTCTAGGTTTAGATTTGGGGTTAGGTTTAGATTTGGGGTTAGGTTTAGATTTTAGGTTTAGATTTGGGGTTAGGTTTAGATTTGGGGTTAGGTTTAGATTTTAGGTTTAGATTTGGGGTTAGGTTTAGATTTTAGGTTTAGATTTGGGGTTAGGTTTAGATTTGGGGTTAGGTTTAGATTTTAGGTTTAGATTTGGGGTTAGGTTTAGATTTCAGGTTTAGATTTGGGGTTAGGTTTAGATTTTAGGTTTAGATTTGGGGTTAGGTTTAGATTTTAGGTTTAGATTTGGGGTTAGGTTTAGATTTTAGGTTTAGATTTGGGATTAGGTTTAGATTTGGGGTTAGGTTTAGATTTTAGGTTTAGATTTTAGGTTGAGATTTGGGGTTAGGTTTAGATTTTAGGTTTAGATTTGGGGTTAGGTTTAGATTTTAGGTTTAGATTTGGGATTAGGTTTAGATTTGGGGTTAGGTTTAGATTTTAGGTTTAGATTTGGGGTTAGGTTTAGATTTTAGGTTTAGATTTGGGGTTAGGTTTAGATTTCAGGTTTAGATTTGGGGTTAGGTTTAGATTTTAGGTTTAGATTTGGGGTTAGGTTTAGATTTGGGGTTAGGTTTAGATTTTAGGTTTAGATTTGGGGTTAGGTTTAGATTTTAGGTTTAGATTTGGGGTTAGGTTTAGATTTGGGGTTAGGTTTAGATTTTAGGTTTAGATTTTAGGTTAGGTTTAGATTTGGGGTTAGGTTTAGATTTTAGGTTTAGATTTGGGGTTAGGTTTAGATTTTAGGTTTAGATTTGGGGTTAGGTTTAGATTTGGGGTTAGGTTTAGATTTTAGGTTTAGATTTGGGGTTAAGTTTAGATTTTAGGTTTAGATTTTAGGTTTAGATTTGGGGATAGGTTTAGATTTTAGGTTTAGATTTGGGGTTAGGTTTAGATTTTAGGTTTAGATTTAAGGTTAGGTTTCGATTTCGGGTTACGTTTAGATTTTAGATTTAGATTTGGGGTTAGGTTTAGATTTTAGGTTTAAATTTGGGGTTAGGTTTAGATTTTAGGTTTAGATTTGGGGTTAGATTTAGATTTGGGGTTAGGTTTAGATTTTAGGTTTAGATTTGGGGTTAGGTTTAGATTTGGGGTTAGGTTTAGATTCTAGGTTTAGATTTGGGGTTAGATTTAGATTTGGGGTTAGGTTTAGATTTTAGGTTTAGATTTGGGGTTAGGTTTAGATTTGGGGTTAGGTTTAGATTTTAGGTTTAGATTTGGGGTTAGGTTTAGATTTTAGGTTTAGATTTGGGGTTAGGTTTAGATTTGGGGTTAGGTTTAGATTTTAGGTTTAGATTTGGGGTTAGGTTTAGATTTTAGGTTTAGATTTGGGGTTAGGTTTAGATTTTAGGTTTAGATTTGGGGTTAGGTTTAGATTTTAGGTGTATATTTGGGGTTAGGTTTAGATTTTTTGGTTTAGATTTGGGGTTAGGTTTAGATTTTAGGTTTAGATTTGGGGTTAGGTTTAGATTTGGGGTTAGGTTTAGATTTTAGGTTTAGATTTGGGATTAGGTTTAGATTTGGGGTTAGGTTTAGATTTTAGGTTTAGATTTTATGTTTAGATTTGGGGTTAGGTTTAGATTTTAGGTTTAGATTTGGGGTTAGGTTTAGATTTTAGGTTTAGATTTGGGATTAGGTTTAGATTTGGGGTTAGGTTTAGATTTTAGGTTTAGATTTGGGGTTAGGTTTAGATTTTAGGTTTAGATTTGGGGTTAGGTTTAGATTTCAGGTTTAGATTTGGGGTTAGGTTTAGATTTTAGGTTTAGATTTGGGGTTAGGTTTAGATTTGGGGTTAGGTTTAGATTTTAGGTTTAGATTTGGGGTTAGGTTTAGATTTGGGGTTAGGTTTAGATTTTAGGTTTAGATTTGGGGTTAGGTTTAGATTTGGGGTTTAGATTTGGGGTTAGGTTTAGATTTCTGGTTAGGTTTAGATTTTAGGTTTGGATTTGGGGTTAGGTTTAGATTTTAGGTTTAGATTTGGGGTTAGGTTTAGATTTGGGGTTAGGTTTAGATTTTAGGTTTAGATTTGGGGTTAGGTTTAGATTTTAGGTTTAGATTTGGGGTTAGGTTTAGATTTTAGGTTTATATTTAAGGTTAGGTTTCGATTTCGGGTTACGTTTAGATTTTAGGTTTAGATTTGGGGTTAGGTTTAGATTTTAGGTTTAGATTTGGGGTTAGGTTTAGATTTCAGGTTTAGATTTGGGGTTAGGTTTAGATTTTAGGTTTAGATTTGGGGTTAAGTTTAGATTTGGGGCTAGGTTTAGATTTTAGGTTTAGATTTGGGGTTAGGTTTAGATTTGGGGTTAGGTTTAGATTTTAGGTTTAGATTTGGGGTTAGGTTTAGATTTTAGGTTTAGATTTGGGGTTAGGTTTAGATTTGGGGTTAGGTTTAGATTTGGGGTTAGGTTTAGATTTTAGGTTTAGATTTGGGTTTAGGTTTAGATTTTAGGTTTAGATTTTAGGTTTAGATTTGGGGTTAGGTTTAGATTTTAGGTTTAGATTTAAGGTTAGGTTTCGATTTCAGGTTACGTTTAGATTTTAGGTTTAGATTTGGGGTTAGGTTTAGATTTTAGGTTTAGATTTGAGGTTAGGTTTAGATTTCAGGTTTAGATTTGGGGTTAGGTTTAGATTTTAGGTTTAGATTTGGGGTTAGGTTTAGATTTGGGGTTAGGTTTAGATTTTAGGTTTAGATTTGGGGTTAGGTTTAGATTTTAGGTTTAGATTTGGGGTTAGGTTTAGATTTTAGGTTTAGATTTGGGGTTAGGTTTAGATTTGGGGTTAGGTTTAGATTTTAGGTTTAGATTTGGGGTTAGGTTTAGATTTGGGGTTTAGATTTGGGGTTAGGTTTAGATTTTAGGTTTAGATTTGGGGTTAGGTTTAGATTCTAGGTTTAGATTTGGGGTTAGGTTTAGATTTGGGGTTAGGTTTAGATTTTAGGTTTAGATTTGGGGTTAGGTTTAGATTTGGGGTTAGGTTTAGATTTTAGGTTTAGATTTGGGGTTAGGTTTAGATTTTAGGTTTAGATTTGGGGTTAGGTTTAGATTTGGGGTTAGGTTTAGATTTTAGGTTTAGATTTGGGGTTAGATTTAGATTTTAGGTTTAGATTTGGGGTTAGGTTTAGATTTTAGGTTTAGATTTGGGGTTAGGTTTAGATTTTAGGTTTATATTTGGGGTTAGGTTTAGATTTTTTGGTTTAGATTTGGGGTTAGGTTTAGATTTTAGGTTTAGATTTGGGGTTAGGTTTAGATTTTAGGTTTAGATTTGGGATTAGGTTTAGATTTGGGGTTAGGTTTAGATTTTAGGTTTAGATTTTAGGTTTAGATTTGGGGTTAGGTTTAGATTTTAGGTTTAGATTTGGGGTTAGGTTTAGATTTTAGGTTTATATTTGGGATTAGGTTTAGATTTGGGGTTAGGTTTAGATTTTAGGTTTAGATTTGGGGTTAGGTTTAGATTTTAGGTTTAGATTTGGGGTTAGGTTTAGATTTCAGGTTTAGATTTGGGGTTAGGTTTAGATTTTAGGTTTAGATTTGGGGTTAGGTTTAGATTTTAGGTTTATATTTTGGTTAGGTTTCGATTTCGGGTTACGTTTAGATTTTAGGTTTAGATTTGGGGTTAGGTTTAGATTTCAGGTTTAGATTTTGGGGTTAGGTTTAGATTTTAGGTTTAGATTTGGGGTTAAGTTTAGATTTGGGGTTAGGTTTAGATTTTAGGTTTAGATTTGGGGTTAGGTTTAGATTTGGGGTTAGGTTTAGACTTGGGGTTAGGTTTAGATTTTAGGTTTAGATTTGGGGTTAGGTTTAGCTGTTAGGTTTAGATTTGGGGTTAGGTTTAGATTTGGGGTTAGGTTTAGATTTTAGGTTTAGATTTGGGGTTAGGTTTAGATTTGGGGTTAGGTTTAGATTTTAGGTTTAGATTTGGTGTTAGGTTTAGATTTTAGGTTTAGATTTGGGGTTAGGTTTAGATTTGGGGTTAGGTTTAGATTTTAGGTTTAGATTTGGGGTTAGGTTTAGATTTTAGGTTTAGATTTTAGATTTAGATTTGGGGTTAGGTTTAGATTTTAGGTTTAGATTTGGGGTTAGGTTTAGATTTTAGGTTTAGATTTAAGGTTAGGTTTCGATTTCGGGTTACGTTTAGATTTTAGATTTAGATTTGGGGTTAGGTTTAGATTTTAGGTTTAAATTTGGGGTTAGGTTTAGATTTTAGGTTTAGATTTGGGGTTAGATTTAGATTTGGGGTTAGGTTTAGATTTTAGGTTTAGATTTGGGGTTAGGTTTAGATTTTAGGTTTAGATTTGGGGTTAGGTTTAGATTTGGGGTTAGGTTTAGATTTTAGGTTTAGATTTGGGGTTAGGTTTAGATTTTAGGTTTAGATTTGGGGTTAGGTTTAGATTTTAGGTTTAGATTTGGGGTTAGGTTTAGATTTTAGGTGTATATTTGGGGTTAGGTTTAGATTTAAGGTTTAGATTTGGGGTTAGGTTTAGATTTTAGGTTTAGATTTGGGGTTAGGTTTAGATTTGGGGTTAGGTTTAGATTTTAGGTTTAGATTTGGGATTAGGTTTAGATTTGGGGTTAGGTTTAGATTTTAGGTTTAGATTTTAGGTTTAGATTTGGGGTTAGGTTTAGATTTTAGGTTTAGATTTGGGGTTAGGTTTAGATTTTAGGTTTAGATTTGGGATTAGGTTTAGATTTGGGGTTAGGTTTAGATTTTAGGTTTAGATTTGGGGTTAGGTTTAGATTTTAGGTTTAGATTTGGGGTTAGGTTTAGATTTCAGGTTTAGATTTGGGGTTAGGTTTAGATTTTAGGTTTAGATTTGGGGTTAGGTTTAGATTTGGGGTTAGGTTTAGATTTTAGGTTTAGATTTGGGGTTAGGTTTAGATTTGGGGTTAGGTTTAGATTTTAGGTTTAGATTTGGGGTTAGGTTTAGATTTTAGGTTTAGATTTGGGGTTAGGTTTAGATTTGGGGTTAGGTTTAGATTTTAGGTTTAGATTTGGGGTTAGGTTTAGATTTTAGGTTTAGATTTGGGGTTAGGTTTAGATTTGGGGTTAGGTTTAGATTTTAGGTTTAGATTTGGGGTTAGGTTTAGATTTTAGGTTTAGATTTGGGGTTAGGTTTAGATTTTAGGTTTATATTTAAGGTTAGGTTTCGATTTCGGGTTACGTTTAGATTTTAGGTTTAGATTTGGGGTTAGGTTTAGATTTTAGGTTTAGATTTGGGGTTAGGTTTAGATTTGGGGTTAGGTTTAGATTTTAGGTTTAGATTTGGGGTTAGGTTTAGATTTTAGGTTTAGATTTGGGGTTAGGTTTGGATTTGGGGTTAGGTTTAGATTTGGGGTTAGGTTTAGATTTTAGGTTTAGATTTGGGTTTAGGTTTAGATTTTAGGTTTAGATTTTAGGTTTAGATTTGGGGTTAGGTTTAGATTTTAGGTTTAGATTTAAGGTTAGGTTTCGATTTCAGGTTACGTTTAGATTTTAGGTTTAGATTTGGGGTTAGGTTTAGATTTTAGGTTTAGATTTGAGGTTAGGTTTAGATTTCAGGTTTAGATTTGGGGTTAGGTTTAGATTTTAGGTTTAGATTTGGGGTTAGGTTTAGATTTGGGGTTAGGTTTAGATTTTAGGTTTAGATTTGGGGTTAGGTTTAGATTTTAGGTTTAGATTTGGGGTTAGGTTTAGATTTGGGGTTAGGTTTAGATTTTAGGTTTAGATTTGGGGTTAGGTTTAGATTTGGGGTTTAGATTTGGGGTTAGGTTTAGATTTTAGGTTTAGATTTGGGGTTAGGTTTAGATTTTAGGTGTATATTTGGGGTTAGGTTTAGATTTTTTGGTTTAGATTTGGGGTTAGGTTTAGATTTTAGGTTTAGATTTGGGGTTAGGTTTAGATTTGGGGTTAGGTTTAGATTTTAGGTTTAGATTTGGGATTAGGTTTAGATTTGGGGTTAGGTTTAGATTTTAGGTTTAGATTTTAGGTTTAGATTTGGGGTTAGGTTTAGATTTTAGGTTTAGATTTGGGGTTAGGTTTAGATTTTAGGTTTAGATTTGGGATTAGGTTTAGATTTGGGGTTAGGTTTAGATTTTAGGTTTAGATTTGGGGTTAGGTTTAGATTTTAGGTTTAGATTTGGGGTTAGGTTTAGATTTCAGGTTTAGATTTGGGGTTAGGTTTAGATTTTAGGTTTAGATTTGGGGTTAGGTTTAGATTTGGGGTTAGGTTTAAATTTTAGGTTTAGATTTGGGGTTAGGTTTAGATTTGGGGTTAGGTTTAGATTTTAGGTTTAGATTTGGGGTTAGGTTTAGATTTGGGGTTTAGATTTGGGGTTAGGTTTAGATTTCTGGTTAGGTTTAGATTTTAGGTTTGGATTTGGGGTTAGGTTTAGATTTTAGGTTTAGATTTGGGGTTAGGTTTAGATTTGGGGTTAGGTTTAGATTTTAGGTTTAGATTTGGGGTTAGGTTTAGATTTTAGGTTTAGATTTGGGGTTAGGTTTAGATTTTAGGTTTATATTTAAGGTTAGGTTTCGATTTCGGGTTACGTTTAGATTTTAGGTTTAGATTTGGGGTTAGGTTTAGATTTTAGGTTTAGATTTGGGGTTAGGTTTAGATTTCAGGTTTAGATTTGGGGTTAGGTTTAGATTTTAGGTTTAGATTTGGGGTTAAGTTTAGATTTGGGGCTAGGTTTAGATTTTAGGTTTAGATTTGGGGTTAGGTTTAGATTTGGGGTTAGGTTTAGATTTTAGGTTTAGATTTGGGGTTAGGTTTAGATTTTAGGTTTAGATTTGGGGTTAGGTTTAGATTTGGGGTTAGGTTTAGATTTGGGGTTAGGTTTAGATTTTAGGTTTAGATTTGGGTTTAGGTTTAGATTTTAGGTTTAGATTTTAGGTTTAGATTTGGGGTTAGGTTTAGATTTTAGGTTTAGATTTAAGGTTAGGTTTCGATTTCAGGTTACGTTTAGATTTTAGGTTTAGATTTGGGGTTAGGTTTAGATTTTAGGTTTAGATTTGAGGTTAGGTTTAGATTTCAGGTTTAGATTTGGGGTTAGGTTTAGATTTTAGGTTTAGATTTGGGGTTAGGTTTAGATTTGGGGTTAGGTTTAGATTTTAGGTTTAGATTTGGGGTTAGGTTTAGATTTTAGGTTTAGATTTGGGGTTAGGTTTAGATTTTAGGTTTAGATTTGGGGTTAGGTTTAGATTTGGGGTTAGGTTTAGATTTTAGGTTTAGATTTGGGGTTAGGTTTAGATTTGGGGTTTAGATTTGGGGTTAGGTTTAGATTTTAGGTTTAGATTTGGGGTTAGGTTTAGATTCTAGGTTTAGATTTGGGGTTAGGTTTAGATTTCGGGTTAGGTTTAGATTTTAGGTTTAGATTTGGGGTTAGGTTTAGATTTGGGGTTAGGTTTAGATTTTAGGTTTAGATTTGGGGTTAGGTTTAGATTTTAGGTTTAGATTTGGGGTTAGGTTTAGATTTGGGGTTAGGTTTAGATTTTAGGTTTAGATTTGGGGTTAGATTTAGATTTTAGGTTTAGATTTGGGGTTAGGTTTAGATTTTAGGTTTAGATTTGGGGTTAGGTTTAGATTTTAGGTTTATATTTGGGGTTAGGTTTAGATTTTTTGGTTTAGATTTGGGGTTAGGTTTAGATTTTAGGTTTAGATTTGGGGTTAGGTTTAGATTTTAGGTTTAGATTTGGGATTAGGTTTAGATTTGGGGTTAGGTTTAGATTTTAGGTTTAGATTTTAGGTTTAGATTTGGGGTTAGGTTTAGATTTTAGGTTTAGATTTGGGGTTAGGTTTAGATTTTAGGTTTATATTTGGGATTAGGTTTAGATTTGGGGTTAGGTTTAGATTTTAGTTTTAGATTTGGGGTTAGGTTTAGATTTTAGGTTTAGATTTGGGGTTAGGTTTAGATTTCAGGTTTAGATTTGGGGTTAGGTTTAGATTTTAGGTTTAGATTTGGGGTTAGGTTTAGATTTTAGGTTTATATTTTGGTTAGGTTTCGATTTCGGGTTACGTTTAGATTTTAGGTTTAGATTTGGGGTTAGGTTTAGATTTCAGGTTTAGATTTTGGGGTTAGGTTTAGATTTTAGGTTTAGATTTGGGGTTAAGTTTAGATTTGGGGTTAGGTTTAGATTTTAGGTTTAGATTTGGGGTTAGGTTTAGATTTGGGGTTAGGTTTAGACTTGGGGTTAGGTTTAGATTTTAGGTTTAGATTTGGGGTTAGGTTTAGCTGTTAGGTTTAGATTTGGGGTTAGGTTTAGATTTGGGGTTAGGTTTAGATTTTAGGTTTAGATTTGGGGTTAGGTTTAGATTTGGGGTTAGGTTTAGATTTTAGGTTTAGATTTGGTGTTAGGTTTAGATTTTAGGTTTAGATTTGGGGTTAGGTTTAGATTTGGGGTTAGGTTTAGATTTTAGGTTTAGATTTGGGGTTAGGTTTAGATTTTAGGTTTAGATTTTAGATTTAGATTTGGGGTTAGGTTTAGATTTTAGGTTTAGATTTGGGGTTAGGTTTAGATTTTAGGTTTAGATTTAAGGTTAGGTTTCGATTTCGGGTTACGTTTAGATTTTAGATTTAGATTTGGGGTTAGGTTTAGATTTTAGGTTTAAATTTGGGGTTAGGTTTAGATTTTAGGTTTAGATTTGGGGTTAGATTTAGATTTGGGGTTAGGTTTAGATTTTAGGTTTAGATTTGGGGTTAGGTTTAGATTTTAGGTTTAGATTTGGGGTTAGGTTTAGATTTGGGGTTAGGTTTAGATTTTAGGTTTAGATTTGGGGTTAGGTTTAGATTTTAGGTTTAGATTTGGGGTTAGGTTTAGATTTTAGGTTTAGATTTGGGGTTAGGTTTAGATTTTAGGTGTATATTTGGGGTTAGGTTTAGATTTAAGGTTTAGATTTGGGGTTAGGTTTAGATTTTAGGTTTAGATTTGGGGTTAGGTTTAGATTTGGGGTTAGGTTTAGATTTTAGGTTTAGATTTGGGATTAGGTTTAGATTTGGGGTTAGGTTTAGATTTTAGGTTTAGATTTTAGGTTTAGATTTGGGGTTAGGTTTAGATTTTAGGTTTAGATTTGGGGTTAGGTTTAGATTTTAGGTTTAGATTTGGGATTAGGTTTAGATTTGGGGTTAGGTTTAGATTTTAGGTTTAGATTTGGGGTTAGGTTTAGATTTTAGGTTTAGATTTGGGGTTAGGTTTAGATTTCAGGTTTAGATTTGGGGTTAGGTTTAGATTTTAGGTTTAGATTTGGGGTTAGGTTTAGATTTGGGGTTAGGTTTAGATTTTAGGTTTAGATTTGGGGTTAGGTTTAGATTTGGGGTTAGGTTTAGATTTTAGGTTTAGATTTGGGGTTAGGTTTAGATTTTAGGTTTAGATTTGGGGTTAGGTTTAGATTTGGGGTTAGGTTTAGATTTTAGGTTTAGATTTGGGGTTAGGTTTAGATTTTAGGTTTAGATTTGGGGTTAGGTTTAGATTTGGGGTTAGGTTTAGATTTTAGGTTTAGATTTGGGGTTAGGTTTAGATTTTAGGTTTAGATTTGGGGTTAGGTTTAGATTTTAGGTTTATATTTAAGGTTAGGTTTCGATTTCGGGTTACGTTTAGATTTTAGGTTTAGATTTGGGGTTAGGTTTAGATTTTAGGTTTAGATTTGGGGTTAGGTTTAGATTTGGGGTTAGGTTTAGATTTTAGGTTTAGATTTGGGGTTAGGTTTAGATTTTAGGTTTAGATTTGGGGTTAGGTTTGGATTTGGGGTTAGGTTTAGATTTGGGGTTAGGTTTAGATTTTAGGTTTAGATTTGGGTTTAGGTTTAGATTTTAGGTTTAGATTTTAGGTTTAGATTTGGGGTTAGGTTTAGATTTTAGGTTTAGATTTAAGGTTAGGTTTCGATTTCAGGTTACGTTTAGATTTTAGGTTTAGATTTGGGGTTAGGTTTAGATTTTAGGTTTAGATTTGAGGTTAGGTTTAGATTTCAGGTTTAGATTTGGGGTTAGGTTTAGATTTTAGGTTTAGATTTGGGGTTAGGTTTAGATTTGGGGTTAGGTTTATATTTTAGGTTTAGATTTGGGGTTAGGTTTAGATTTGGGGTTAGGTTTAGATTTTAGGTTTAGATTTGGGGTTAGGTTTAGATTTTAGGTTTAGATTTGGGGTTAGGTTTAGATTTGGGGTTAGGTTTAGATTTTAGGTTTAGATTTGGGGTTAGGTTTAGATTTTAGGTTTAGATTTGGGGTTAGGTTTAGATTTTAGGTTTATATTTGGGGTTAGGTTTAGATTTTTTGGTTTAGATTTGGGGTTAGGTTTAGATTTTAGGTTTAGATTTGGGGTTAGGTTTAGATTTTAGGTTTAGATTTGGGATTAGGTTTAGATTTGGGGTTAGGTTTAGATTTTAGGTTTAGATTTTAGGTTTAGATTTGGGGTTAGGTTTAGATTTTAGGTTTAGATTTGGGGTTAGGTTTAGATTTTAGGTTTAGATTTGGGATTAGGTTTAGATTTGGGGTTAGGTTTAGATTTTAGGTTTAGATTTGGGGTTAGGTTTAGATTTTAGGTTTAGATTTGGGGTTAGGTTTAGATTTCAGGTTTAGATTTGGGGTTAGGTTTAGATTTTAGGTTTAGATTTGGGGTTAGGTTTAGATTTGGGGTTAGGTTTAGATTTTAGGTTTAGATTTGGGGTTAGGTTTAGATTTTAGGTTTAGATTTGGGGTTAGGTTTAGATTTTAGGTTTAGATTTGGGGTTAGGTTTAGATTTTAGGTTTAGATTTGGGGTTAGGTTTAGATTTTAGGTTTAGATTTTAGGTTTAGATTTGGGGTTAGGTTTAGATTTTAGGTTTAGATTTAAGGTTAGGTTTCGATTTCAGGTTACGTTTAGATTTTAGGTTTAGATTTGGGGTTAGGTTTAGATTTTAGGTTTAGATTTGGGGTTAGGTTTAGATTTCAGGTTTAGATTTGGGGTTAGGTTTAGATTTTAGGTTTAGATTTGGGGTTAGGTTTAGATTTTAGGTTTAGATTTGGGGTTAGGTTTAGATTTGGGGTTAGGTTTAGATTTTAGGTTTAGATTTGGGGTTAGGTTTAGATTTTAGGTTTAGATTTGGGGTTAGGTTTAGATTTTAGGTTTAGATTTGGGGTTAGGTTTAGATTTTAGGTTTAGATTTGGGGTTAGGTTTAGATTTTAGGTTTAGATTTGGGGTTAGGTTTAGATTTTAGGTTTATATTTGGGGTTAGGTTTAGATTTTTTGGTTTAGATTTGGGGTTAGGTTTAGATTTTAGGTTTAGATTTGGGGTTAGGTTTAGATTTTAGGTTTAGATTTGGGGTTAAGTTTAGATTTGGGGTTAGGTTTAGATTTTAGGTTTAGATTTGGGGTTAGGTTTAGATTTGGGGTTAGGTTTAGATTTTAGGTTTAGATTTGGGGTTAGGTTTAGATTTTAGGTTTAGATTTGGGGTTAGGTTTGGATTTGGGGTTAGGTTTAGATTTGGGGTTAGGTTTAGATTTTAGGTTTAGATTTGGGTTTAGGTTTAGATTTTAGGTTTAGATTTTAGGTTTAGATTTGGGGTTAGGTTTAGATTTTAGGTTTAGATTTTAGGTTTAGATTTGGGGTTAGGTTTAGATTTTAGGTTTAGATTTGGGGTTAAGTTTAGATTTGGGGTTAGGTTTAGATTTTAGGTTTAGATTTGGGGTTAGGTTTAGATTTGGGGTTAGGTTTAGATTTTAGGTTTAGATTTGGGGTTAGGTTTAGATTTTAGGTTTAGATTTGGGGTTAGGTTTGGATTTGGGGTTAGGTTTAGATTTTAGGTTTAGATTTGGGGTTAGGTTTAGATTTGGGGTTAGGTTTAGATTTTAGGTTTAGATTTGGGGTTAGGTTTAGATTTGGGGTTAGGTTTAGATTTTAGGTTTAGATTTGGGGTTAGGTTTAGATTTTAGGTTTAGATTTGGGGTTAGGTTTAGATTTGGGGTTAGGTTTAGATTTTAGGTTTAGATTTGGGGTTAGGTTTAGATTTTAGGTTTAGATTTGGGGTTAGGTTTAGATTTTAGGTTTAGATTTGGGGTTAGGTTTAGATTTTAGGTTTATATTTGGGGTTAGGTTTAGATTTTTTGGTTTAGATTTGGGGTTAGGTTTAGATTTTAGGTTTAGATTTGGGGTTAGGTTTAGATTTTAGGTTTAGATTTGGGATTAGGTTTAGATTTGGGGTTAGGTTTAGATTTTAGGTTTAGATTTTAGGTTTAGATTTGGGGTTAGGTTTAGATTTTAGGTTTAGATTTGGGGTTAGGTTTAGATTTTAGGTTTAGATTTGGGATTAGGTTTAGATTTGGGGTTAGGTTTAGATTTTAGGTTTAGATTTGGGGTTAGGTTTAGATTTTAGGTTTAGATTTGGGGTTAGGTTTAGATTTCAGGTTTAGATTTGGGGTTAGGTTTAGATTTTAGGTTTAGATTTGGGGTTAGGTTTAGATTTGGGGTTAGGTTTAGATTTTAGGTTTAGATTTGGGGTTAGGTTTAGATTTTAGGTTTAGATTTGGGGTTAGGTTTAGATTTCAGGTTTAGATTTGGGGTTAGGTTTAGATTTTAGGTTTAGATTTGGGGTTAGGTTTAGATTTGGGGTTAGGTTTAGATTTTAGGTTTAGATTTGGGGTTAGGTTTAGATTTGGGGTTAGGTTTAGATTTTAGGTTTAGATTTGGGGTTAGGTTTAGATTTTAGGTTTAGATTTGGGGTTAGGTTTAGATTTGGGGTTAGGTTTAGATTTTAGGTTTAGATTTGGGGTTAGGTTTAGATTTTAGGTTTAGATTTGGGGTTAGGTTTAGATTTGGGGTTAGGTTTAGATTTTAGGTTTAGATTTGGGGTTAGGTTTAGATTTTAGGTTTAGATTTGGGGTTAGGTTTAGATTTTAGGTTTATATTTAAGGTTAGGTTTCGATTTCGGGTTACGTTTAGATTTTAGGTTTAGATTTGGGGTTAGGTTTAGATTTTAGGTTTAGATTTGGGGTTAGGTTTAGATTTGGGGTTAGGTTTAGATTTTAGGTTTAGATTTGGGGTTAGGTTTAGATTTTAGGTTTAGATTTGGGGTTAGGTTTGGATTTGGGGTTAGGTTTAGATTTGGGGTTAGGTTTAGATTTTAGGTTTAGATTTGGGTTTAGGTTTAGATTTTAGGTTTAGATTTTAGGTTTAGATTTGGGGTTAGGTTTAGATTTTAGGTTTAGATTTAAGGTTAGGTTTCGATTTCAGGTTACGTTTAGATTTTAGGTTTAGATTTGGGGTTAGGTTTAGATTTTAGGTTTAGATTTGAGGTTAGGTTTAGATTTCAGGTTTAGATTTGGGGTTAGGTTTAGATTTTAGGTTTAGATTTGGGGTTAGGTTTAGATTTGGGGTTAGGTTTATATTTTAGGTTTAGATTTGGGGTTAGGTTTAGATTTGGGGTTAGGTTTAGATTTTAGGTTTAGATTTGGGGTTAGGTTTAGATTTTAGGTTTAGATTTGGGGTTAGGTTTAGATTTGGGGTTAGGTTTAGATTTTAGGTTTAGATTTGGGGTTAGGTTTAGATTTTAGGTTTAGATTTGGGGTTAGGTTTAGATTTTAGGTTTAGATTTGGGGTTAGGTTTAGATTTTAGGTTTATATTTGGGGTTAGGTTTAGATTTTTTGGTTTAGATTTGGGGTTAGGTTTAGATTTTAGGTTTAGATTTGGGGTTAGGTTTAGATTTTAGGTTTAGATTTTAGGTTTAGATTTGGGGTTAGGTTTAGATTTTAGGTTTAGATTTGGGGTTAGGTTTAGATTTTAGGTTTAGATTTGGGATTAGGTTTAGATTTGGGGTTAGGTTTAGATTTTAGGTTTAGATTTGGGGTTAGGTTTAGATTTTAGGTTTAGATTTGGGGTTAGGTTTAGATTTCAGGTTTAGATTTGGGGTTAGGTTTAGATTTTAGGTTTAGATTTGGGGTTAGGTTTAGATTTGGGGTTAGGTTTAGATTTTAGGTTTAGATTTGGGGTTAGGTTTAGATTTTAGGTTTAGATTTGGGGTTAGGTTTAGATTTTAGGTTTAGATTTGGGGTTAGGTTTAGATTTTAGGTTTAGATTTGGGGTTAGGTTTAGATTTTAGGTTTAGATTTTAGGTTTAGATTTGGGGTTAGGTTTAGATTTTAGGTTTAGATTTAAGGTTAGGTTTCGATTTCAGGTTACGTTTAGATTTTAGGTTTAGATTTGGGGTTAGGTTTAGATTTTAGGTTTAGATTTGAGGTTAGGTTTAGATTTCAGGTTTAGATTTGGGGTTAGGTTTAGATTTTAGGTTTAGATTTGGGGTTAGGTTTAGATTTTAGGTTTAGATTTGGGGTTAGGTTTAGATTTGGGGTTAGGTTTAGATTTTAGGTTTAGATTTGGGGTTAGGTTTAGATTTTAGGTTTAGATTTGGGGTTAGGTTTAGATTTTAGGTTTAGATTTGGGGTTAGGTTTAGATTTTAGGTTTAGATTTGGGGTTAGGTTTAGATTTTAGGTTTATATTTGGGGTTAGGTTTAGATTTTTTGGTTTAGATTTGGGGTTAGGTTTAGATTTTAGGTTTAGATTTGGGGTTAGGTTTAGATTTTAGGTTTAGATTTGGGGTTAAGTTTAGATTTGGGGTTAGGTTTAGATTTTAGGTTTAGATTTGGGGTTAGGTTTAGATTTGGGGTTAGGTTTAGATTTTAGGTTTAGATTTGGGGTTAGGTTTAGATTTTAGGTTTAGATTTGGGGTTAGGTTTGGATTTGGGGTTAGGTTTAGATTTGGGGTTAGGTTTAGATTTTAGGTTTAGATTTGGGTTTAGGTTTAGATTTTAGGTTTAGATTTTAGGTTTAGATTTGGGGTTAGGTTTAGATTTTAGGTTTAGATTTTAGGTTTAGATTTGGGGTTAGGTTTAGATTTTAGGTTTAGATTTGGGGTTAGGTTTAGATTTTAGGTTTAGATTTGGGGTTAAGTTTAGATTTGGGGTTAGGTTTAGATTTTAGGTTTAGATTTGGGGTTAGGTTTAGATTTGGGGTTAGGTTTAGATTTTAGGTTTAGATTTGGGGTTAGGTTTAGATTTTAGGTTTAGATTTGGGGTTAGGTTTGGATTTGGGGTTAGGTTTAGATTTGGGGTTAGGTTTAGATTTTAGGTTTAGATTTGGGTTCAGGTTTAGATTTTAGGTTTAGATTTTAGGTTTAGATTTGGGGTTAGGTTTAGATTTTAGGTTTAGATTTAAGGTTAGGTTTCGATTTCAGGTTACGTTTAGATTTTAGGTTTAGATTTGGGGTTAGGTTTAGATTTTAGGTTTAGATTTGAGGTTAGGTTTAGATTTCAGGTTTAGATTTGGGGTTAGGTTTAGATTTTAGGTTTAGATTTGGGGTTAGGTTTAGATTTGGGGTTAGGTTTAGATTTTAGGTTTAGATTTGGGGTTAGGTTTAGATTTGGGGTTAGGTTTAGATTTTAGGTTTAGATTTGGGGTTAGGTTTAGATTTTAGGTTTAGATTTGGGGTTAGGTTTAGATTTGGGGTTAGGTTTAGATTTTAGGTTTAGATTTGGGGTTAGGTTTAGATTTTAGGTTTAGATTTGGGGTTAGGTTTAGATTTTAGGTTTAGATTTGGGGTTAGGTTTAGATTTTAGGTTTATATTTGGGGTTAGGTTTAGATTTTTTGGTTTAGATTTGGGGTTAGGTTTAGATTTTAGGTTTAGATTTGGGGTTAGGTTTAGATTTTAGGTTTAGATTTGGGATTAGGTTTAGATTTGGGGTTAGGTTTAGATTTTAGGTTTAGATTTTAGGTTTAGATTTGGGGTTAGGTTTAGATTTTAGGTTTAGATTTGGGGTTAGGTTTAGATTTTAGGTTTAGATTTGGGATTAGGTTTAGATTTGGGGTTAGGTTTAGATTTTAGGTTTAGATTTGGGGTTAGGTTTAGATTTTAGGTTTAGATTTGGGGTTAGGTTTAGATTTCAGGTTTAGATTTGGGGTTAGGTTTAGATTTTAGGTTTAGATTTGGGGTTAGGTTTAGATTTGGGGTTAGGTTTAGATTTTAGGTTTAGATTTGGGGTTAGGTTTAGATTTTAGGTTTAGATTTGGGGTTAGGTTTAGATTTTAGGTTTAGATTTGGGGTTAGGTTTAGATTTTAGGTTTAGATTTGGGGTTAGGTTTAGATTTTAGGTTTAGATTTGGGGTTAGGTTTAGATTTGGGGTTAGGTTTAGATTTTAGGTTTAGATTTGCGGTTAGGTTTAGATTTGGGGTTAGGTTTAGATTTTAGGTTTAGATTTGGGGTTAGGTTTAGATTTTAGGTTTAGATTTGGGGTTAGGTTTAGATTTCAGGTTTAGATTTGGGGTTAGGTTTAGATTTTAGGTTTAGATTTGGGGTTAAGTTTAGATTTGGGGTTAGGTTTAGATTTTAGGTTTAGATTTGGGGTTAGGTTTAGATTTGGGGTTAGGTTTAGACTTGGGGTTAGGTTTAGATTTTAGGTTTAGATTTGGGGTTAGGTTTAGATGTTAGGTTTAGATTTGGGGTTAGGTTTAGATTTGGGGTTAGGTTTAGATTTTAGGTTTAGATTTGGGGTTAGGTTTAGATTTGGGGTTAGGTTTAGATTTTAGGTTTAGATTTGGGGTTAGGTTTAGATTTTAGGTTTAGATTTGGGGTTAGGTTTAGATTTTAGGTTTAGATTTGGGGTTAGGTTTAGATTTTAGGTTTAGATTTGGGGTTAGGTTTAGATTTGGGGTTAGGTTTAGATTTTAGGTTTAGATTTGGGGTTAGGTTTAGATTTGGGGTTAGGTTTAGATTTTAGGTTTAGATTTGGGATTAGGTTTAGATTTGGGGTTAGGTTTAGATTTTAGGTTTAGATTTTAGGTTTAGATTTGGGGTTAGGTTTAGATTTTAGGTTTAGATTTGGGGTTAGGTTTAGATTTTAGGTTTAGATTTGGGATTAGGTTTAGATTTGGGGTTAGGTTTAGATTTTAGGTTTAGATTTGGGGTTAGGTTTAGATTTTAGGTTTAGATTTGGGGTTAGGTTTAGATTTCAGGTTTAGATTTGGGGTTAGGTTTAGATTTTAGGTTTAGATTTGGGGTTAGGTTTAGATTTGGGGTTAGGTTTAGATTTTAGGTTTAGATTTGGGGTTAGGTTTAGATTTGGGGTTAGGTTTAGATTTTAGGTTTAGATTTGGGGTTAGGTTTATATTTTAGGTTTAGATTTGGGGTTAGGTTTAGATTTTAGGTTTAGATTTGGGGTTAGGTTTAGATTTGGGGTTAGGTTTAGATTTTAGGTTTGGATTTGGGGTTAGGTTTAGATTTTAGGTTTAGATTTGGGGTTAGGTTTAGATTTGGGGTTAGGTTTAGATTTTAGGTTTAGATTTGGGGTTAGGTTTAGATTTTAGGTTTAGATTTGGGGTTAGTTTTAGATTTTAGGTTTATATTTAAGGTTAGGTTTCGATTTCGGGTTACGTTTAGATTTTAGGTTTAGATTTGGGGTTAGGTTTAGATTTTAGGTTTAGATTTGGGGTTAGGTTTAGATTTCAGGTTTAGATTTGGGGTTAGGTTTAGATTTTAGGTTTAGATTTGGGGTTAAGTTTAGATTTGGGGTAGGTTTAGATTTTAGGTTTAGATTTGGGGTTAGGTTTAGATTTGGGGTTAGGTTTAGATTTTAGGTTTAGATTTGGGGTTAGGTTTAGATTTTAGGTTTAGATTTGGGGTTAGGTTTAGATTTTAGGTTTAGATTTGGGGTTAGGTTTAGATTTGGGGTTAGGTTTAGATTTGGGGTTAGGTTTAGATTTTAGGTTTAGATGTGGGTTTAGGTTTAGATTTTAGGTTTAGATTTTAGGTTTAGATTTGGGGTTAGGTTTAGATTTTAGGTTAAGATTTAAGGTTAGGTTTCGATTTCGGGTTACGTTTAGATTTTAGGTTTAGATTTGGGGTTAGGTTTAGATTTTAGGTTTAGATTTGAGGTTAGGTTTAGATTTCAGGTTTAGATTTGGGGTTAGGTTTAGATTTTAGGTTTAGATTTGGGGTTAGGTTTAGATTTGGGGTTAGGTTTAGATTTTAGGTTTAGATTTGGGGTTAGGTTTAGATTTGGGGTTAGGTTTAGATTTTAGGTTTAGATTTGGGGTTAGGTTTAGATTTGGGGTTAGGTTTAGATTTTAGGTTTAGATTTGGGGTTAGGTTTAGATTTGGGGTTAGATTTAGATTTTAGGTTTACATTTGGGGTTAGGTTTAGATTTTAGGTTTAGATTTGGGGTTAGGTTTAGATTTTAGGTTTAGATTTGGGGTTAGGTTTAGATTTTAGGTTTAGATTTGGGATTAGGTTTAGATTTGGGATTAGGTTTAGATTTGGGGTTAGGTTTAGATTTTAGGTTTAGATTTGGGGTTAGGTTTAGATTTGGGGTTAGGCTTAGATTTTAGGTTTAGATTTGGGGTTAGGTTTAGATTTTAGGTTTAGATTTGGGGTTAAGTTTAGATTTGTGGTTAGGTTTAGATTTTAGGTTTAGATTTGGGGTTAGGTTTAGATTTTAGGTTTAGATTTGGGGTTAGGTTTAGATTTTAGGTTTAGATTTGGGGTTAGGTTTAGATTTGGGGTTAGGTTTAGATTTTAGGTTTGGATTTGGGGTTAGGTTTAGATTATAGGTTTAGATTTGGGGTTAGGTTTAGACTTGTGGTTAGGTTTAGATTTTAGGTTTAGATTTGGGGTTAGGTTTAGATTTTAGGTTTATATTTGGGGTTAGGTTTAGATTTTAGGTTTAGATTTGGGGTTAGGTTTAGATTTGGGGTTAGGTTTAGATTTTAGGTTTAGATTTGGGGTTAGGTTTAGACTTGGGGTTAGGTTTAGATTTTAGGTTTAGATTTGGGGTTAGGTTTAGATTTTAGGTTTAAATTTGAGGTTAGGTTTAGATTTTAGGTTTAGATTTGGGGTTAGGTTTAGATTTGGGGTTAGGTTTAGATTTTAGGTTTAGATTTGGGGTTATGTTTAGATTTGGGGTTAGGTTTAGATTTGAGGTTTAGATTTGGGGTTAGGTTTAGATTTGGGGTTAGGTTTAGATTTTAGGTTTAGATTTGGGGTTAGGTTTAGATTTTAGGTTTAGATTTGGGGTTAGGTTTAGATTTGGGGTTAGGTTTAGATTTTAGGTTTAGATTTGGGGTTAGGTTTAGATTTTAGGTTTAGATTTGGGGTTATGTTTAGATTTGGGGTTAGGTTTAGATTTTAGGTTTAGATTTGGGGTTAGGTTTAGATTTGGGGTTAGGTTTAGATTTTAGGTTTAGATTTGGGGTTAGGTTTAGATTTGGGGTTAGGTTTAGATTTTAGGTTTAGATTTAAGGTTAGGTTTAGATTTTAGGTTTAGATTTGGGGTTAGGTTTAGATTTTAGGTTTAGATTTGGGGTTAGGTTTAGATTTGGGGTTAGGTTTAGATTTTAGGTTTAGATTTGGGGTTAGGTTTAGATTTTAGGTTTAGATTTGGGGTTAGGTTTAGATTTGGGGTTAGGTTTAGATTTTAGGTTTAGATTTGGGGTTAGGTTTAGATTTGGGGTTAGGTTTAGATTTTAGGTTTAGATTTGGGGTTAGGTTTAGATTTTAGGTTTAGATTTGGGGTTAGGTTTAGATTTTAGGTTTAGATTTGGGGTTAGGTTTAGATTTGGGGTTAGGTTTAGATTTTAGGTTTAGACTTGGGGTTAGGTTTAGATTTTAGGTTTAGATTTTAGATTTAGATTTGGGGTTAGGTTTAGATTTTAGGTTTAGATTTGGGGTTAGGTTTAGATTTTAGGTTTAGATTTAAGGTTAGGTTTCGATTTCGGGTTACGTTTAGATTTTAGATTTAGATTTGGGGTTAGGTTTAGATTTTAGGTTTAAATTTGGGGTTAGGTTTAGATTTTAGGTTTAGATTTGGGGTTAGGTTTAGATTTGGGGTTAGGTTTAGATTTTAGGTTTAGATTTGGGGTTAGGTTTAGATTTGGGGTTAGGTTTAGATTCTAGGTTTAGATTTGGGGTTAGGTTTAGATTTGGGGTTAGGTTTAGATTTTAGTTTTAGATTTAAGGTTAGGTTTCGATTTCGGGTTACGTTTAGATTTTAGGTTTAGATTTGGGGTTAGGTTTAGATTTTAGGTTTAGATTTGGGGTTAGGTTTAGATTTCAGGTTTAGATTTGGGGTTAGGTTTAGATTTTAGGTTTAGATTTGGGGTTAGGTTTAGATTTGGGGTTAGGTTTAGATTTGGGGTTAGGTTTAGATTTTAGGTTTAGATTTGGGGTTAGGTTTAGATTTGGGGTTAGGTTTAGACTTGGGTTTAGGTTTAGATTTTAGGTTTAGATTTGGAGTTAGGTTTAGATTTTAGGTTTAGATTTGGGGTTAGGTTTAGATTTTGGGGTTAGGTTTAGATTTTAGGTTTAGATTTGGGGTTAGGTTTAGATTTTAGGTTTAGATTTTAGATTTAGATTTGGGGTTAGGTTTAGATTTTAGGTTTAGATTTGGGGTTAGGTTTAGATTTTAGGTTTAGATTTAAGGTTAGGTTTCGATTTCGGGTTACGTTTAGATTTTAGATTTAGATTTGGGGTTAGGTTTAGATTTTAGGTTTAAATTTGGGGTTAGGTTTAGATTTTAGGTTTAGATTTGGGGTTAGGTTTAGATTTTAGGTTTAGATTAGGGGTTAGGTTTAGATTTGGAGTTAGGTTTAGATTCTAGGTTTAGATTTGGGGTTAGGTTTAGATTTGGGGTTAGGTTTAGATTTTAGGTTTAGATTTGGGGTTAGGTTTAGATTTGGGGTTAGGTTTAGATTTTAGGTTTAGATTTGGGGTTAGGTTTAGATTTTAGGTTTAGATTTGGGTTTAGGTTTAGATTTGGGGTTAGGTTTAGACTTGTGGTTAGGTTTAGATTTTAGGTTTAGATTTGGGGTTAGGTTTAGATTTTAGGTTTATATTTGGGGTTAGGTTTAGATTTTAGGTTTAGATTTGGGGTTAGGTTTAGATTTGGGGTTAGGTTTAGATTTTAGGTTTAGATTTGGGGTTAGGTTTAGACTTGGGGTTAGGTTTAGATTTTAGGTTTAGATTTGGGGTTAGGTTTAGATTTTAGGTTTAAATTTGAGGTTAGGTTTAGATTTTAGGTTTAGATTTGGGGTTAGGTTTAGATTTGGGGTTAGGTTTAGATTTTAGGTTTAGATTTGGGGTTATGTTTAGATTTGGGGTTAGGTTTAGATTTGAGGTTTAGATTTGGGGTTAGGTTTAGATTTGGGGTTAGGTTTAGATTTTAGGTTTAGATTTGGGGTTAGGTTTAGATTTTAGGTTTAGATTTGGGGTTAGGTTTAGATTTGGGGTTAGGTTTAGATTTTAGGTTTAGATTTGGGGTTAGGTTTAGATTTTAGGTTTAGATTTGGGGTTATGTTTAGATTTGGGGTTAGGTTTAGATTTTAGGTTTAGATTTGGGGTTAGGTTTAGATTTGGGGTTAGGTTTAGATTTTAGGTTTAGATTTGGGGTTAGGTTTAGATTTGGGGTTAGGTTTAGATTTTAGGTTTAGATTTAAGGTTAGGTTTAGATTTTAGGTTTAGATTTGGGGTTAGGTTTAGATTTTAGGTTTAGATTTGGGGTTAGGTTTAGATTTGGGGTTAGGTTTAGATTTTAGGTTTAGATTTGGGGTTAGGTTTAGATTTTAGGTTTAGATTTGGGGTTAGGTTTAGATTTGGGGTTAGGTTTAGATTTTAGGTTTAGATTTGGGGTTAGGTTTAGATTTGGGGTTAGGTTTAGATTTTAGGTTTAGATTTGGGGTTAGGTTTAGATTTTAGGTTTAGATTTGGGGTTAGGTTTAGATTTTAGGTTTAGATTTGGGGTTAGGTTTAGATTTGGGGTTAGGTTTAGATTTTAGGTTTAGACTTGGGGTTAGGTTTAGATTTTAGGTTTAGATTTTAGATTTAGATTTGGGGTTAGGTTTAGATTTTAGGTTTAGATTTGGGGTTAGGTTTAGATTTTAGGTTTAGATTTAAGGTTAGGTTTCGATTTCGGGTTACGTTTAGATTTTAGATTTAGATTTGGGGTTAGGTTTAGATTTTAGGTTTAAATTTGGGGTTAGGTTTAGATTTTAGGTTTAGATTTGGGGTTAGGTTTAGATTTGGGGTTAGGTTTAGATTTTAGGTTTAGATTTGGGGTTAGGTTTAGATTTGGGGTTAGGTTTAGATTCTAGGTTTAGATTTGGGGTTAGGTTTAGATTTGGGGTTAGGTTTAGATTTTAGTTTTAGATTTAAGGTTAGGTTTCGATTTCGGGTTACGTTTAGATTTTAGGTTTAGATTTGGGGTTAGGTTTAGATTTTAGGTTTAGATTTGGGGTTAGGTTTAGATTTCAGGTTTAGATTTGGGGTTAGGTTTAGATTTTAGGTTTAGATTTGGGGTTAGGTTTAGATTTGGGGTTAGGTTTAGATTTGGGGTTAGGTTTAGATTTTAGGTTTAGATTTGGGGTTAGGTTTAGATTTGGGGTTAGGTTTAGACTTGGGTTTAGGTTTAGATTTTAGGTTTAGATTTGGAGTTAGGTTTAGATTTTAGGTTTAGATTTGGGGTTAGGTTTAGATTTTGGGGTTAGGTTTAGATTTTAGGTTTAGATTTGGGGTTAGGTTTAGATTTTAGGTTTAGATTTTAGATTTAGATTTGGGGTTAGGTTTAGATTTTAGGTTTAGATTTGGGGTTAGGTTTAGATTTTAGGTTTAGATTTAAGGTTAGGTTTCGATTTCGGGTTACGTTTAGATTTTAGATTTAGATTTGGGGTTAGGTTTAGATTTTAGGTTTAAATTTGGGGTTAGGTTTAGATTTTAGGTTTAGATTTGGGGTTAGGTTTAGATTTTAGGTTTAGATCAGGGGTTAGGTTTAGATTTGGAGTTAGGTTTAGATTCTAGGTTTAGATTTGGGGTTAGGTTTAGATTTGGGGTTAGGTTTAGATTTTAGGTTTAGATTTGGGGTTAGGTTTAGATTTGGGGTTAGGTTTAGATTTTAGGTTTAGATTTGGGGTTAGGTTTAGATTTTAGGTTTAGATTTGGGTTTAGGTTTAGATTTTAGGTTTAGATTTGGGATTAGGTTTAGATTTGGGGTTAGGTTTAGATTTTAGGTTTAGATTTGGGGTTAGGTTTAGATTTTAGGTTTAGATTTGGGGTTAGGTTTAGATTTCAGGTTTAGATTTGGGGTTAGGTTTAGATTTTAGGTTTAGATTTGGGGTTAGGTTTAGATTTGGGGTTAGGTTTAGATTTTAGGTTTAGATTTGGGGTTAGGTTTAGATTTGGGGTTAGGTTTAGATTTTAGGTTTAGATTTGGGGTTAGGTTTATATTTTAGGTTTAGATTTGGGGTTAGGTTTAGATTTTAGGTTTAGATTTGGGGTTAGGTTTAGATTTGGGGTTAGGTTTAGATTTTAGGTTTGGATTTGGGGTTAGGTTTAGATTTTAGGTTTAGATTTGGGGTTAGGTTTAGATTTGGGGTTAGGTTTAGATTTTAGGTTTAGATTTGGGGTTAGGTTTAGATTTTAGGTTTAGATTTGGGGTTAGTTTTAGATTTTAGGTTTATATTTAAGGTTAGGTTTCGATTTCGGGTTACGTTTAGATTTTAGGTTTAGATTTGGGGTTAGGTTTAGATTTTAGGTTTAGATTTGGGGTTAGGTTTAGATTTCAGGTTTAGATTTGGGGTTAGGTTTAGATTTTAGGTTTAGATTTGGGGTTAAGTTTAGATTTGGGGTAGGTTTAGATTTTAGGTTTAGATTTGGGGTTAGGTTTAGATTTGGGGTTAGGTTTAGATTTTAGGTTTAGATTTGGGGTTAGGTTTAGATTTTAGGTTTAGATTTGGGGTTAGGTTTAGATTTTAGGTTTAGATTTGGGGTTAGGTTTAGATTTGGGGTTAGGTTTAGATTTGGGGTTAGGTTTAGATTTTAGGTTTAGATGTGGGTTTAGGTTTAGATTTTAGGTTTAGATTTTAGGTTTAGATTTGGGGTTAGGTTTAGATTTTAGGTTAAGATTTAAGGTTAGGTTTCGATTTCGGGTTACGTTTAGATTTTAGGTTTAGATTTGGGGTTAGGTTTAGATTTTAGGTTTAGATTTGAGGTTAGGTTTAGATTTCAGGTTTAGATTTGGGGTTAGGTTTAGATTTTAGGTTTAGATTTGGGGTTAGGTTTAGATTTGGGGTTAGGTTTAGATTTTAGGTTTAGATTTGGGGTTAGGTTTAGATTTGGGGTTAGGTTTAGATTTTAGGTTTAGATTTGGGGTTAGGTTTAGATTTGGGGTTAGGTTTAGATTTTAGGTTTAGATTTGGGGTTAGGTTTAGATTTGGGGTTAGGTTTAGATTTGGGGTTAGATTTAGATTTTAGGTTTACATTTGGGGTTAGGTTTATATTTTAGGTTTATATTTGGGGTTAGGTTTAGATTTTTTGGTTTAGATTTGGGGTTAGGTTTAGATTTTAGGTTTAGATTTGGGGTTAGGTTTAGATTTTAGGTTTAGATTTGGGATTAGGTTTAGATTTGGGATTAGGTTTAGATTTGGGGTTAGGTTTAGATTTTAGGTTTAGATTTGGGGTTAGGTTTAGATTTGGGGTTAGGCTTAGATTTTAGGTTTAGATTTGGGGTTAGGTTTAGATTTTAGGTTTAGATTTGGGGTTAAGTTTAGATTTGTGGTTAGGTTTAGATTTTAGGTTTAGATTTGGGGTTAGGTTTAGATTTTAGGTTTAGATTTGGGGTTAGGTTTAGATTTTAGGTTTAGATTTGGGGTTAGGTTTAGATTTGGGGTTAGGTTTAGATTTTAGGTTTGGATTTGGGGTTAGGTTTAGATTATAGGTTTAGATTTGGGGTTAGGTTTAGACTTGTGGTTAGGTTTAGATTTTAGGTTTAGATTTGGGGTTAGGTTTAGATTTTAGGTGTAGATTTGGGGTTAGGTTTAGATTTTAGGTTTAGATTTGGGGTTAGGTTTAGATTTGGGGTTAGGTTTAGATTTTAGGTTTAGATTTGGGGTTAGGTTTAGACTTGGGGTTAGGTTTAGATTTTAGGTTTAGATTTGGGGTTAGGTTTAGATTTTAGGTTTAAATTTGAGGTTAGGTTTAGATTTTAGGTTTAGATTTGGGGTTAGGTTTAGATTTGGGGTTAGGTTTAGATTTTAGGTTTAGATTTGGGGTTATGTTTAGATTTGGGGTTAGGTTTAGATTTGAGGTTTAGATTTGGGGTTAGGTTTAGATTTGGGGTTAGGTTTAGATTTTAGGTTTAGATTTGGGGTTAGGTTTAGATTTTAGGTTTAGATTTGGGGTTAGGTTTAGATTTGGGGTTAGGTTTAGATTTTAGGTTTAGATTTGGGGTTAGGTTTAGATTTTAGGTTTAGATTTGGGGTTATGTTTAGATTTGGGGTTAGGTTTAGATTTTAGGTTTAGATTTGGGGTTAGGTTTAGATTTGGGGTTAGGTTTAGATTTTAGGTTTAGATTTGGGGTTAGGTTTAGATTTGGGGTTAGGTTTAGATTTTAGGTTTAGATTTAAGGTTAGGTTTAGATTTTAGGTTTAGATTTGGGGTTAGGTTTAGATTTTAGGTTTAGATTTGGGGTTAGGTTTAGATTTGGGGTTAGGTTTAGATTTTAGGTTTAGATTTGGGGTTAGGTTTAGATTTTAGGTTTAGATTTGGGGTTAGGTTTAGATTTGGGGTTAGGTTTAGATTTTAGGTTTAGATTTGGGGTTAGGTTTAGATTTGGGGTTAGGTTTAGATTTTAGGTTTAGATTTGGGGTTAGGTTTAGATTTTAGGTTTAGATTTGGGGTTAGGTTTAGATTTTAGGTTTAGATTTGGGGTTAGGTTTAGATTTGGGGTTAGGTTTAGATTTTAGGTTTAGACTTGGGGTTAGGTTTAGATTTTAGGTTTAGATTTTAGATTTAGATTTGGGGTTAGGTTTAGATTTTAGGTTTAGATTTGGGGTTAGGTTTAGATTTTAGGTTTAGATTTAAGGTTAGGTTTCGATTTCGGGTTACGTTTAGATTTTAGATTTAGATTTGGGGTTAGGTTTAGATTTTAGGTTTAAATTTGGGGTTAGGTTTAGATTTTAGGTTTAGATTTGGGGTTAGGTTTAGATTTGGGGTTAGGTTTAGATTTTAGGTTTAGATTTGGGGTTAGGTTTAGATTTGGGGTTAGGTTTAGATTCTAGGTTTAGATTTGGGGTTAGGTTTAGATTTGGGGTTAGGTTTAGATTTTAGTTTTAGATTTAAGGTTAGGTTTCGATTTCGGGTTACGTTTAGATTTTAGGTTTAGATTTGGGGTTAGGTTTAGATTTTAGGTTTAGATTTGGGGTTAGGTTTAGATTTCAGGTTTAGATTTGGGGTTAGGTTTAGATTTTAGGTTTAGATTTGGGGTTAGGTTTAGATTTGGGGTTAGGTTTAGATTTGGGGTTAGGTTTAGATTTTAGGTTTAGATTTGGGGTTAGGTTTAGATTTGGGGTTAGGTTTAGACTTGGGTTTAGGTTTAGATTTTAGGTTTAGATTTGGAGTTAGGTTTAGATTTTAGGTTTAGATTTGGGGTTAGGTTTAGATTTTGGGGTTAGGTTTAGATTTTAGGTTTAGATTTGGGGTTAGGTTTAGATTTTAGGTTTAGATTTTAGATTTAGATTTGGGGTTAGGTTTAGATTTTAGGTTTAGATTTGGGGTTAGGTTTAGATTTTAGGTTTAGATTTAAGGTTAGGTTTCGATTTCGGGTTACGTTTAGATTTTAGATTTAGATTTGGGGTTAGGTTTAGATTTTAGGTTTAAATTTGGGGTTAGGTTTAGATTTTAGGTTTAGATTTGGGGTTAGGTTTAGATTTTAGGTTTAGATTAGGGGTTAGGTTTAGATTTGGAGTTAGGTTTAGATTCTAGGTTTAGATTTGGGGTTAGGTTTAGATTTGGGGTTAGGTTTAGATTTTAGGTTTAGATTTGGGGTTAGGTTTAGATTTGGGGTTAGGTTTAGATTTTAGGTTTAGATTTGGGGTTAGGTTTAGATTTTAGGTTTAGATTTGGGTTTAGGTTTAGATTTGGGGTTAGGTTTAGACTTGTGGTTAGGTTTAGATTTTAGGTTTAGATTTGGGGTTAGGTTTAGATTTTAGGTTTATATTTGGGGTTAGGTTTAGATTTTAGGTTTAGATTTGGGGTTAGGTTTAGATTTGGGGTTAGGTTTAGATTTTAGGTTTAGATTTGGGGTTAGGTTTAGACTTGGGGTTAGGTTTAGATTTTAGGTTTAGATTTGGGGTTAGGTTTAGATTTTAGGTTTAAATTTGAGGTTAGGTTTAGATTTTAGGTTTAGATTTGGGGTTAGGTTTAGATTTGGGGTTAGGTTTAGATTTTAGGTTTAGATTTGGGGTTATGTTTAGATTTGGGGTTAGGTTTAGATTTGAGGTTTAGATTTGGGGTTAGGTTTAGATTTTAGGTTTAGATTTGGGGTTAGGTTTAGATTTTAGGTTTAGATTTGGGGTTAGGTTTAGATTTGGGGTTAGGTTTAGATTTTAGGTTTAGATTTGGGGTTAGGTTTAGATTTTAGGTTTAGATTTGGGGTTATGTTTAGATTTGGGGTTAGGTTTAGATTTTAGGTTTAGATTTGGGGTTAGGTTTAGATTTGGGGTTAGGTTTAGATTTTAGGTTTAGATTTGGGGTTAGGTTTAGATTTGGGGTTAGGTTTAGATTTTAGGTTTAGATTTAAGGTTAGGTTTAGATTTTAGGTTTAGATTTGGGGTTAGGTTTAGATTTTAGGTTTAGATTTGGGGTTAGGTTTAGATTTGGGGTTAGGTTTAGATTTTAGGTTTAGATTTGGGGTTAGGTTTAGATTTTAGGTTTAGATTTGGGGTTAGGTTTAGATTTGGGGTTAGGTTTAGATTTTAGGTTTAGATTTGGGGTTAGGTTTAGATTTGGGGTTAGGTTTAGATTTTAGGTTTAGATTTGGGGTTAGGTTTAGATTTTAGGTTTAGATTTGGGGTTAGGTTTAGATTTTAGGTTTAGATTTGGGGTTAGGTTTAGATTTGGGGTTAGGTTTAGATTTTAGGTTTAGACTTGGGGTTAGGTTTAGATTTTAGGTTTAGATTTTAGATTTAGATTTGGGGTTAGGTTTAGATTTTAGGTTTAGATTTGGGGTTAGGTTTAGATTTTAGGTTTAGATTTAAGGTTAGGTTTCGATTTCGGGTTACGTTTAGATTTTAGATTTAGATTTGGGGTTAGGTTTAGATTTTAGGTTTAAATTTGGGGTTAGGTTTAGATTTTAGGTTTAGATTTGGGGTTAGGTTTAGATTTGGGGTTAGGTTTAGATTTTAGGTTTAGATTTGGGGTTAGGTTTAGATTTGGGGTTAGGTTTAGATTCTAGGTTTAGATTTGGGGTTAGGTTTAGATTTGGGGTTAGGTTTAGATTTTAGTTTTAGATTTAAGGTTAGGTTTCGATTTCGGGTTACGTTTAGATTTTAGGTTTAGATTTGGGGTTAGGTTTAGATTTTAGGTTTAGATTTGGGGTTAGGTTTAGATTTCAGGTTTAGATTTGGGGTTAGGTTTAGATTTTAGGTTTAGATTTGGGGTTAGGTTTAGATTTGGGGTTAGGTTTAGATTTGGGGTTAGGTTTAGATTTTAGGTTTAGATTTGGGGTTAGGTTTAGATTTGGGGTTAGGTTTAGACTTGGGTTTAGGTTTAGATTTTAGGTTTAGATTTTAGATTTAGATTTGGGGTTAGGTTTAGATTTTAGGTTTAGATTTGGGGTTAGGTTTAGATTTTAGGTTTAGATTTAAGGTTAGGTTTCGATTTCGGGTTACGTTTAGATTTTAGATTTAGATTTGGGGTTAGGTTTAGATTTTAGGTTTAAATTTGGGGTTAGGTTTAGATTTTAGGTTTAGATTTGGGGTTAGGTTTAGATTTTAGGTTTAGATTAGGGGTTAGGTTTAGATTTGGAGTTAGGTTTAGATTCTAGGTTTAGATTTGGGGTTAGGTTTAGATTTGGGGTTAGGTTTAGATTTTAGGTTTAGATTTGGGGTTAGGTTTAGATTTGGGGTTAGGTTTAGATTTTAGGTTTAGATTTGGGGTTAGGTTTAGATTTTAGGTTTAGATTTGGGTTTAGGTTTAGATTTGGGGTTAGGTTTAGATTTTAGGTTTAGATTTGGGGTTAGGTTTAGATTTTAGGTTTAGATTTGGGGTTAGGTTTAGATTTTAGGTTTAGATTTGGGGTTAGGTTTAGCTTTTTTGGTTTAGATTTGGGGTTAGGTTTAGATTTTAGGTTTAGATTTGGGGTTAGGTTTAGATTTGGGGTTAGGTTTAGATTTTAGATTTAGATTTGGGATTAGGTTTAGATTTGGGGTTAGGTTTAGATTTTAGGTTTAGATTTGGGGTTAGGTTTAGATTTTAGGTTTAGATTTGGGGTTAGGTTTAGATTTTAGGTTTAGATTTGGGGTTAGGTTTAGATTTGGGGTTAGGTTTAGATTTTAGGTTTAGATTTGGGGTTAGGTTTAGATTTTAGGTTTAGATTTGGGGTTAGGTTTAGATTTCAGGTTTAGATTTGGGGTTAGGTTTAGATTTTAGGTTTAGATTTGGGGTTAGGTTTAGATTTGGGGTTAGGTTTAGATTTTAGGTTTAGATTTGGGGTTAGGTTTAGATTTGGGGTTAGGTTTAGATTTTAGGTTTAGATTTGGGGTTAGGTTTAGATTTTAGGTTTAGATTTGGGGTTAGGTTTAGATTTTAGGTTTAGATTTGGGGTTAGGTTTAGATTTGGGGTTAGGTTTAGATTTTAGGTTTAGATTTGGGGTTAGGTTTAGATTTTAGGTTTAGATTTTAGGTTTAGATTTGGGGATAGGTTTAGATTTTAGGTTTAGATTTGGGGTTAGGTTTAGATTTTAGGTTTAGATTTGGGGTTAGGTTTAGATTTTAGGTTTAGATTTGGGTTTAGGTTTAGATTTGGGGTTAGGTTTAGATTTTAGGTTTAGATTTGGGGTTAGGTTTAGATTTGGGGTTAGGTTTAGATTTTAGGTTTAGATTTGGGGTTAGGTTTAGATTTGGGGTTAGGTTTAGATTTTAGGTTTAGATTTGGGGTTAGGTTTAGATTTTAGGTTTAGATTTGGGGTTAGGTTTAGATTTGGGGTTAGGTTTAGATTTTAGGTTTAGATTTGGGTTTAGGTTTAGATTTTAGGTTTAGATTTTAGGTTTAGATTTGGGGTTAGGTTTAGATTTTAGGTTTAGATTTAAGGTTAGGTTTCGATTTCGGGTTACGTTTAGATTTTAGGTTTAGATTTGGGGTTAGGTTTAGATTTCAGGTTTAGATTTGAGGTTAGGTTTAGATTTCAGGTTTGGATTTGGGGTTAGGTTTAGATTTTAGGTTTAGATTTGGGGTTAGGTTTAGATTTTAGGTTTAGATTTGGGGTTAGGTTTAGATTTGGGGTTAGGTTTAGATTTTAGGTTTAGATTTGGGGTTAGGTTTAGATTTGGGGTTAGGTTTAGATTTTAGGTTTAGATTTGGGGTTAGGTTTAGATTTGGGGTTAGATTTAGATTTTAGGTTTAGATTTGGGGTTAGGTTTAGATTTTAGGTTTATATTTGGGGTTAGGTTTAGATTTTTTGGTTTAGATTTGGGGTTAGGTTTAGATTTTAGGTTTAGATTTGGGGTTAGGTTTAGATTTTAGGTTTAGATTTGGGATTAGGTTTAGATTTGGGATTAGGTTTAGATTTGGGGTTAGGTTTAGATTTTAGGATTAGATTTTAGGTTTAGATTTGGGGTTAGGCTTAGATTTTAGGTTTAGATTTGGGGTTAGGTTTAGATTTTAGGTTTAGATTTGGGGTTAAGTTTAGATTTGTGGTTAGGTTTAGATTTTAGGTTTAGATTTGGGGTTAGGTTTAGATTTTAGGTTTAGATTTGGGGTTAGGTTTAGATTTTAGGTTTAGATTTGGGGTTAGGTTTAGATTTGGGGTTAGGTTTAGATTTTAGGTTTGGATTTGGGGTTAGGTTTAGATTTGGGGTTAGGATTAGATTTTAGGTTTAGATTTGGGGTTAGGTTTAGATTTTAGGTTTATATTTGGGGTTAGGTTTAGATTTTAGGTTTAGATTTGGGGTTAGGTTTAGATTTGGGGTTAGGTTTAGATTTTAGGTTTAGATTTGGGGTTAGGTTTAGATTTGGGGTTAGGTTTAGATTTTAGGTTTAGATTTGGGGTTATGTTTAGATTTGGGGTTAGGTTTAGATTTTAGGTTTAGATTTGGGGTTAGGTTTAGATTTGGGGTTAGGTTTAGATTTTAGGTTTAGATTTGGGGTTAGGTTTAGATTTTAGGTTTAGATTTGGGGTTAGGTTTAGATTTGGGGTTAGGTTTAGATTTTAGGTTTAGATTTGGGGTTAGGTTTAGATTTTAGGTTTAGATTTGGGGTTAGGTTTAGATTTTAGGTTTATATTTGGGGTTAGGTTTAGATTTGGGGTTAGGTTTAGATTTTAGGTTTAGATTTGGGGTTAGGTTTAGATTTTAGGTTTAGATTTGGGGTTAGGTTTAGATTTGGGGTTAGGTTTAGATTTTAGGTTTAGATTTAAGGTTAGGTTTAGATTTTAGGTTTAGATTTGGGGTTAGGTTTAGATTTTAGGTTTAGATTTGGGGTTAGGTTTAGATTTCAGGTTTAGATTTGGGGTTAGGTTTAGATTTGGGGTTAGGTTTAGATTTTAGGTTTAGATTTGGGGTTAGGTTTAGATTTCAGGTTTAGATTTGGGGTTAGGTTTAGATTTTAGGTTTAGATTTGGGGTTAAGTTTAGATTTGGGGTAGGTTTAGATTTTAGGTTTAGATTTGGGGTTAGGTTTAGATTTGGGGTTAGGTTTAGATTTTAGGTTTAGATTTGGGGTTAGGTTTAGATTTTAGGTTTAGATTTGGGGTTAGGTTTAGATTTTAGGTTTAGATTTGGGGTTAGGTTTAGATTTGGGGTTAGGTTTAGATTTGGGGTTAGGTTTAGATTTTAGGTTTAGATGTGGGTTTAGGTTTAGATTTTAGGTTTAGATTTTAGGTTTAGATTTGGGGTTAGGTTTAGATTTTAGGTTAAGATTTAAGGTTAGGTTTCGATTTCGGGTTACGTTTAGATTTTAGGTTTAGATTTGGGGTTAGGTTTAGATTTTAGGTTTAGATTTGAGGTTAGGTTTAGATTTCAGGTTTAGATTTGGGGTTAGGTTTAGATTTTAGGTTTAGATTTGGGGTTAGGTTTAGATTTGGGGTTAGGTTTAGATTTTAGGTTTAGATTTGGGGTTAGGTTTAGATTTGGGGTTAGGTTTAGATTTTAGGTTTAGATTTGGGGTTAGGTTTAGATTTGGGGTTAGGTTTAGATTTTAGGTTTAGATTTGGGGTTAGGTTTAGATTTGGGGTTAGGTTTAGATTTGGGGTTAGATTTAGATTTTAGGTTTACATTTGGGGTTAGGTTTATATTTTAGGTTTATATTTGGGGTTAGGTTTAGATTTTTTGGTTTAGATTTGGGGTTAGGTTTAGATTTTAGGTTTAGATTTGGGGTTAGGTTTAGATTTTAGGTTTAGATTTGGGATTAGGTTTAGATTTGGGATTAGGTTTAGATTTGGGGTTAGGTTTAGATTTTAGGTTTAGATTTGGGGTTAGGTTTAGATTTGGGGTTAGGCTTAGATTTTAGGTTTAGATTTGGGGTTAGGTTTAGATTTTAGGTTTAGATTTGGGGTTAAGTTTAGATTTGTGGTTAGGTTTAGATTTTAGGTTTAGATTTGGGGTTAGGTTTAGATTTTAGGTTTAGATTTGGGGTTAGGTTTAGATTTTAGGTTTAGATTTGGGGTTAGGTTTAGATTTGGGGTTAGGTTTAGATTTTAGGTTTGGATTTGGGGTTAGGTTTAGATTATAGGTTTAGATTTGGGGTTAGGTTTAGACTTGTGGTTAGGTTTAGATTTTAGGTTTAGATTTGGGGTTAGGTTTAGATTTTAGGTTTAGCTTTGGGGTTAGGTTTAGATTTTAGGTTTAGATTTGGGGTTAGGTTTAGATTTGGGGTTAGGTTTAGATTTTAGGTTTAGATTTGGGGTTAGGTTTAGACTTGGGGTTAGGTTTAGATTTTAGGTTTAGATTTGGGGTTAGGTTTAGATTTTAGGTTTAAATTTGAGGTTAGGTTTAGATTTTAGGTTTAGATTTGGGGTTAGGTTTAGATTTGGGGTTAGGTTTAGATTTTAGGTTTAGATTTGGGGTTATGTTTAGATTTGGGGTTAGGTTTAGATTTGAGGTTTAGATTTGGGGTTAGGTTTAGATTTGGGGTTAGGTTTAGATTTTAGGTTTAGATTTGGGGTTAGGTTTAGATTTTAGGTTTAGATTTGGGGTTAGGTTTAGATTTGGGGTTAGGTTTAGATTTTAGGTTTAGATTTGGGGTTAGGTTTAGATTTTAGGTTTAGATTTGGGGTTATGTTTAGATTTGGGGTTAGGTTTAGATTTTAGGTTTAGATTTGGGGTTAGGTTTAGATTTGGGGTTAGGTTTAGATTTTAGGTTTAGATTTGGGGTTAGGTTTAGATTTGGGGTTAGGTTTAGATTTTAGGTTTAGATTTAAGGTTAGGTTTAGATTTTAGGTTTAGATTTGGGGTTAGGTTTAGATTTTAGGTTTAGATTTGGGGTTAGGTTTAGATTTGGGGTTAGGTTTAGATTTTAGGTTTAGATTTGGGGTTAGGTTTAGATTTTAGGTTTAGATTTGGGGTTAGGTTTAGATTTGGGGTTAGGTTTAGATTTTAGGTTTAGATTTGGGGTTAGGTTTAGATTTGGGGTTAGGTTTAGATTTTAGGTTTAGATTTGGGGTTAGGTTTAGATTTTAGGTTTAGATTTGGGGTTAGGTTTAGATTTTAGGTTTAGATTTGGGGTTAGGTTTAGATTTGGGGTTAGGTTTAGATTTTAGGTTTAGACTTGGGGTTAGGTTTAGATTTTAGGTTTAGATTTTAGATTTAGATTTGGGGTTAGGTTTAGATTTTAGGTTTAGATTTGGGGTTAGGTTTAGATTTTAGGTTTAGATTTAAGGTTAGGTTTCGATTTCGGGTTACGTTTAGATTTTAGATTTAGATTTGGGGTTAGGTTTAGATTTTAGGTTTAAATTTGGGGTTAGGTTTAGATTTTAGGTTTAGATTTGGGGTTAGGTTTAGATTTGGGGTTAGGTTTAGATTTTAGGTTTAGATTTGGGGTTAGGTTTAGATTTGGGGTTAGGTTTAGATTCTAGGTTTAGATTTGGGGTTAGGTTTAGATTTGGGGTTAGGTTTAGATTTTAGTTTTAGATTTAAGGTTAGGTTTCGATTTCGGGTTACGTTTAGATTTTAGGTTTAGATTTGGGGTTAGGTTTAGATTTTAGGTTTAGATTTGGGGTTAGGTTTAGATTTCAGGTTTAGATTTGGGGTTAGGTTTAGATTTTAGGTTTAGATTTGGGGTTAGGTTTAGATTTGGGGTTAGGTTTAGATTTGGGGTTAGGTTTAGATTTTAGGTTTAGATTTGGGGTTAGGTTTAGATTTGGGGTTAGGTTTAGACTTGGGTTTAGGTTTAGATTTTAGGTTTAGATTTGGAGTTAGGTTTAGATTTTAGGTTTAGATTTGGGGTTAGGTTTAGATTTTGGGGTTAGGTTTAGATTTTAGGTTTAGATTTGGGGTTAGGTTTAGATTTTAGGTTTAGATTTTAGATTTAGATTTGGGGTTAGGTTTAGATTTTAGGTTTAGATTTGGGGTTAGGTTTAGATTTTAGGTTTAGATTTAAGGTTAGGTTTCGATTTCGGGTTACGTTTAGATTTTAGATTTAGATTTGGGGTTAGGTTTAGATTTTAGGTTTAAATTTGGGGTTAGGTTTAGATTTTAGGTTTAGATTTGGGGTTAGGTTTAGATTTTAGGTTTAGATTAGGGGTTAGGTTTAGATTTGGAGTTAGGTTTAGATTCTAGGTTTAGATTTGGGGTTAGGTTTAGATTTGGGGTTAGGTTTAGATTTTAGGTTTAGATTTGGGGTTAGGTTTAGATTTGGGGTTAGGTTTAGATTTTAGGTTTAGATTTGGGGTTAGGTTTAGATTTTAGGTTTAGATTTGGGTTTAGGTTTAGATTTGGGGTTAGGTTTAGACTTGTGGTTAGGTTTAGATTTTAGGTTTAGATTTGGGGTTAGGTTTAGATTTTAGGTTTATATTTGGGGTTAGGTTTAGATTTTAGGTTTAGATTTGGGGTTAGGTTTAGATTTGGGGTTAGGTTTAGATTTTAGGTTTAGATTTGGGGTTAGGTTTAGACTTGGGGTTAGGTTTAGATTTTAGGTTTAGATTTGGGGTTAGGTTTAGATTTTAGGTTTAAATTTGAGGTTAGGTTTAGATTTTAGGTTTAGATTTGGGGTTAGGTTTAGATTTGGGGTTAGGTTTAGATTTTAGGTTTAGATTTGGGGTTATGTTTAGATTTGGGGTTAGGTTTAGATTTGAGGTTTAGATTTGGGGTTAGGTTTAGATTTGGGGTTAGGTTTAGATTTTAGGTTTAGATTTGGGGTTAGGTTTAGATTTTAGGTTTAGATTTGGGGTTAGGTTTAGATTTGGGGTTAGGTTTAGATTTTAGGTTTAGATTTGGGGTTAGGTTTAGATTTTAGGTTTAGATTTGGGGTTATGTTTAGATTTGGGGTTAGGTTTAGATTTTAGGTTTAGATTTGGGGTTAGGTTTAGATTTGGGGTTAGGTTTAGATTTTAGGTTTAGATTTGGGGTTAGGTTTAGATTTGGGGTTAGGTTTAGATTTTAGGTTTAGATTTAAGGTTAGGTTTAGATTTTAGGTTTAGATTTGGGGTTAGGTTTAGATTTTAGGTTTAGATTTGGGGTTAGGTTTAGATTTGGGGTTAGGTTTAGATTTTAGGTTTAGATTTGGGGTTAGGTTTAGATTTTAGGTTTAGATTTGGGGTTAGGTTTAGATTTGGGGTTAGGTTTAGATTTTAGGTTTAGATTTGGGGTTAGGTTTAGATTTGGGGTTAGGTTTAGATTTTAGGTTTAGATTTGGGGTTAGGTTTAGATTTTAGGTTTAGATTTGGGGTTAGGTTTAGATTTTAGGTTTAGATTTGGGGTTAGGTTTAGATTTGGGGTTAGGTTTAGATTTTAGGTTTAGACTTGGGGTTAGGTTTAGATTTTAGGTTTAGATTTTAGATTTAGATTTGGGGTTAGGTTTAGATTTTAGGTTTAGATTTGGGGTTAGGTTTAGATTTTAGGTTTAGATTTAAGGTTAGGTTTCGATTTCGGGTTACGTTTAGATTTTAGATTTAGATTTGGGGTTAGGTTTAGATTTTAGGTTTAAATTTGGGGTTAGGTTTAGATTTTAGGTTTAGATTTGGGGTTAGGTTTAGATTTGGGGTTAGGTTTAGATTTTAGGTTTAGATTTGGGGTTAGGTTTAGATTTGGGGTTAGGTTTAGATTCTAGGTTTAGATTTGGGGTTAGGTTTAGATTTGGGGTTAGGTTTAGATTTTAGTTTTAGATTTAAGGTTAGGTTTCGATTTCGGGTTACGTTTAGATTTTAGGTTTAGATTTGGGGTTAGGTTTAGATTTTAGGTTTAGATTTGGGGTTAGGTTTAGATTTCAGGTTTAGATTTGGGGTTAGGTTTAGATTTTAGGTTTAGATTTGGGGTTAGGTTTAGATTTGGGGTTAGGTTTAGATTTGGGGTTAGGTTTAGATTTTAGGTTTAGATTTGGGGTTAGGTTTAGATTTGGGGTTAGGTTTAGACTTGGGTTTAGGTTTAGATTTTAGGTTTAGATTTTAGATTTAGATTTGGGGTTAGGTTTAGATTTTAGGTTTAGATTTGGGGTTAGGTTTAGATTTTAGGTTTAGATTTAAGGTTAGGTTTCGATTTCGGGTTACGTTTAGATTTTAGATTTAGATTTGGGGTTAGGTTTAGATTTTAGGTTTAAATTTGGGGTTAGGTTTAGATTTGGAGTTAGGTTTAGATTCTAGGTTTAGATTTGGGGTTAGGTTTAGATTTGGGGTTAGGTTTAGATTTTAGGTTTAGATTTGGGGTTAGGTTTAGATTTGGGGTTAGGTTTAGATTTTAGGTTTAGATTTGGGGTTAGGTTTAGATTTTAGGTTTAGATTTGGGTTTAGGTTTAGATTTGGGGTTAGGTTTAGATTTTAGGTTTAGATTTGGGGTTAGGTTTAGATTTTAGGTTTAGATTTGGGGTTAGGTTTAGATTTTAGGTTTAGATTTGGGGTTAGGTTTAGCTTTTTTGGTTTAGATTTGGGGTTAGGTTTAGATTTTAGGTTTAGATTTGGGGTTAGGTTTAGATTTGGGGTTAGGTTTAGATTTTAGATTTAGATTTGGGATTAGGTTTAGATTTGGGGTTAGGTTTAGATTTTAGGTTTAGATTTGGGGTTAGGTTTAGATTTTAGGTTTAGATTTGGGGTTAGGTTTAGATTTTAGGTTTAGATTTGGGGTTAGGTTTAGATTTGGGGTTAGGTTTAGATTTTAGGTTTAGATTTGGGGTTAGGTTTAGATTTTAGGTTTAGATTTGGGGTTAGGTTTAGATTTCAGGTTTAGATTTGGGGTTAGGTTTAGATTTTAGGTTTAGATTTGGGGTTAGGTTTAGATTTGGGGTTAGGTTTAGATTTTAGGTTTAGATTTGGGGTTAGGTTTAGATTTGGGGTTAGGTTTAGATTTTAGGTTTAGATTTGGGGTTAGGTTTAGATTTTAGGTTTAGATTTGGGGTTAGGTTTAGATTTTAGGTTTAGATTTGGGGTTAGGTTTAGATTTGGGGTTAGGTTTAGATTTTAGGTTTAGATTTGGGGTTAGGTTTAGATTTTAGGTTTAGATTTTAGGTTTAGATTTGGGGATAGGTTTAGATTTTAGGTTTAGATTTGGGGTTAGGTTTAGATTTTAGGTTTAGATTTGGGGTTAGGTTTAGATTTTAGGTTTAGATTTGGGTTTAGGTTTAGATTTGGGGTTAGGTTTAGATTTTAGGTTTAGATTTGGGGTTAGGTTTAGATTTGGGGTTAGGTTTAGATTTTAGGTTTAGATTTGGGGTTAGGTTTAGATTTGGGGTTAGGTTTAGATTTTAGGTTTAGATTTGGGGTTAGGTTTAGATTTTAGGTTTAGATTTGGGGTTAGGTTTAGATTTGGGGTTAGGTTTAGATTTTAGGTTTAGATTTGGGTTTAGGTTTAGATTTTAGGTTTAGATTTTAGGTTTAGATTTGGGGTTAGGTTTAGATTTTAGGTTTAGATTTAAGGTTAGGTTTCGATTTCGGGTTACGTTTAGATTTTAGGTTTAGATTTGGGGTTAGGTTTAGATTTCAGGTTTAGATTTGAGGTTAGGTTTAGATTTCAGGTTTGGATTTGGGGTTAGGTTTAGATTTTAGGTTTAGATTTGGGGTTAGGTTTAGATTTTAGGTTTAGATTTGGGGTTAGGTTTAGATTTGGGGTTAGGTTTAGATTTTAGGTTTAGATTTGGGGTTAGGTTTAGATTTGGGGTTAGGTTTAGATTTTAGGTTTAGATTTGGGGTTAGGTTTAGATTTGGGGTTAGATTTAGATTTTAGGTTTAGATTTGGGGTTAGGTTTAGATTTTAGGTTTATATTTGGGGTTAGGTTTAGATTTTTTGGTTTAGATTTGGGGTTAGGTTTAGATTTTAGGTTTAGATTTGGGGTTAGGTTTAGATTTTAGGTTTAGATTTGGGATTAGGTTTAGATTTGGGATTAGGTTTAGATTTGGGGTTAGGTTTAGATTTTAGGATTAGATTTTAGGTTTAGATTTGGGGTTAGGCTTAGATTTTAGGTTTAGATTTGGGGTTAGGTTTAGATTTTAGGTTTAGATTTGGGGTTAAGTTTAGATTTGTGGTTAGGTTTAGATTTTAGGTTTAGATTTGGGGTTAGGTTTAGATTTTAGGTTTAGATTTGGGGTTAGGTTTAGATTTTAGGTTTAGATTTGGGGTTAGGTTTAGATTTGGGGTTAGGTTTAGATTTTAGGTTTGGATTTGGGGTTAGGTTTAGATTTGG
Source organism: Patagioenas fasciata (assembly GCF_037038585.1). NCBI lineage: Eukaryota > Metazoa > Chordata > Aves > Columbiformes > Columbidae > Patagioenas > Patagioenas fasciata. The sequence continues at coordinate 325,422 of NW_027288812.1, forward strand.
GGTTAGGATTAGATTTTAGGTTTAGATTTGGGGTTAGGTTTAGATTTTAGGTTTATATTTGGGGTTAGGTTTAGATTTTAGGTTTAGATTTGGGGTTAGGTTTAGATTTGGGGTTAGGTTTAGATTTTAGGTTTAGATTTGGGGTTAGGTTTAGATTTGGGGTTAGGTTTAGATTTTAGGTTTAGATTTGGGGTTATGTTTAGATTTGGGGTTAGGTTTAGATTTTAGGTTTAGATTTGGGGTTAGGTTTAGATTTGGGGTTAGGTTTAGATTTTAGGTTTAGATTTGGGGTTAGGTTTAGATTTTAGGTTTAGATTTGGGGTTAGGTTTAGATTTGGGGTTAGGTTTAGATTTTAGGTTTAGATTTGGGGTTAGGTTTAGATTTTAGGTTTAGATTTGGGGTTAGGTTTAGATTTTAGGTTTATATTTGGGGTTAGGTTTAGATTTGGGGTTAGGTTTAGATTTTAGGTTTAGATTTGGGGTTAGGTTTAGATTTTAGGTTTAGATTTGGGGTTAGGTTTAGATTTGGGGTTAGGTTTAGATTTTAGGTTTAGATTTAAGGTTAGGTTTAGATTTTAGGTTTAGATTTGGGGTTAGGTTTAGATTTTAGGTTTAGATTTGGGGTTAGGTTTAGATTTGGGGTTAGGTTTAGATTTTAGGTTTAGATTTGGGGTTAGGTTTAGATTTTAGGTTTAGATTTGGGGTTAGGTTTAGATTTGGGGTTAGGTTTAGATTTTAGGTTTAGATTTGGGGTTAGGTTTAGATTTTAGGTTTAGATTTGGGGTTAGGTTTAGATTTGGGGTTAGGTTTAGATTTTAGGTTTAGATTTAAGGTTAGGTTTAGATTTTAGGTTTAGATTTGGGGTTAGGTTTAGATTTTAGGTTTAGATTTGGGGTTAGGTTTAGATTTGGGGTTAGGTTTAGATTTTAGGTTTAGATTTGGGGTTAGGTTTAGATTTTAGGTTTAGATTTGGGGTTAGGTTTAGATTTGGGGTTAGGTTTAGATTTTAGGTTTAGATTTGGGGTTAGGTTTAGATTTGGGGTTAGGTTTAGATTTTAGGTTTAGATTTGGGGTTAGGTTTAGATTTTAGGTTTAGATTTGGGGTTAGGTTTAGATTATAGGTTTAGATTTGGGGTTAGGTTTAGATTTGGGGTTAGGTTTAGATTTTAGGTTTAGATTTGGGGTTAGGTTTAGATTTTAGGTTTAAATTTGGGGTTAGGTTTAGATTTTAGGTTTAGATTTGGGGTTAGGTTTAGATTTGGGTTTAGGTTTAGATTTTAGGTTTAGATTTGCGGTTAGGTTTAGATTTGGGGTTAGGTTTAGATTTTAGGTTTAGATTTGGGGTTAGGTTTAGATTTTAGGTTTAGATTTTGGGTTAGGTTTAGATTTGGGGTTAGGTTTAGATTTTAGGTTTAGATTTAAGGTTAGGTTTCGATTTCGGGTTACGTTTAGAGTTTAGATTTAGATTTGGGGTTAGGTTTAGATTTTAGGTTTAAATTTGGGGTTAGGTTTAGATTTTAGGTTTAGATTTGGGGTTAGGTTTAGATTTGGGGTTAGGTTTAGATTTTAGGTTTAGATTTGGGGTTAGGTTTAGATTTGGGGTTAGGTTTAGATTCTAGGTTTAGATTTGGGGTTAGGTTTAGATTTGGGGTTAGGTTTAGATTTTAGTTTTAGATTTAAGGTTAGGTTTCGATTTCGGGTTACGTTTAGATTTTAGGTTTAGATTTGGGGTTAGGTTTAGATTTTAGGTTTAGATTTGGGGTTAGGTTTAGATTTTAGGTTTAGATTTGGGGTTAGGTTTAGATTTTAGGTTTAGATTTTAGATTTAGATTTGGGGTTAGGTTTAGATTTGGGGTTAGATTTAGATTTGGGGTTAGGTTTAGATTTTAGGTTTAGATTTGGGGTTAGGTTTAGATTTGGGGTTAGGTTTAGATTTTAGGTTTAGATTTGGGGTTAGGTTTAGATTTTAGGTTTAGATTTCGGGTTAGGTTTAGATTTGGGGTTATGTTTAGATTTTAGGTTTAGATTTGGGGTTAGGTTTAGATTTTAGGTTTAGATTTTAGATTTAGATTTGGGGTTAGGTTTAGATTTTAGGTTTAGATTTGGGGTTAGGTTTAGATTTTAGGTTTAGATTTAAGGTTAGGTTTCGATTTCGGGTTACGTTTAGATTTTAGATTTAGATTTGGGGTTAGGTTTAGATTTTAGGTTTAAATTTGGGGTTAGGTTTAGATTTTAGGTTTAGATTTGGGGTTAGGTTTAGATTTGGGGTTAGGTTTAGATTTTAGGTTTAGATTTGGGGTTAGGTTTAGATTTGGGGTTAGGTTTAGATTCTAGGTTTAGATTTGGGGTTAGGTTTAGATTTGGGGTTAGGTTTAGATTTTAGGTTTAGATTTGGGGTTAGGTTTAGATTTTAGGTTTAGATTTGGGGTTAGGTTTAGATTTCAGGTTTAGATTTGGGGTTAGGTTTAGATTTTAGGTTTAGATTTGGGGTTAGGTTTAGATTTGGGGTTAGGTTTAGATTTTAGGTTTAGATTTGGGGTTAGGTTTAGATTTTAGGTTTAGATTTGGGGTTAGGTTTAGATTTTTTGGTTTAGATTTGGGGTTAGGTTTAGATTTTAGGTTTAGATTTGGGGTTAGGTTTAGATTTGGGGTTAGGTTTAGATTTTAGGTTTAGATTTGGGATTAGGTTTAGATTTGGGTTTAGGTTTAGATTTTAGGTTTATATTTTAGGTTTAGATTTGGGGTTAGGTTTAGATTTGGGGTTAGGTTTAGATTTTAGGTTTAGATTTGGGGTTAGGTTTAGATTTGGGGTTAGGTTTAGATTTTAGGTTTAGATTTGGGGTTAGGTTTAGATTTTAGGTTTAGATTTGGGGTTAGGTTTAGATTTGGGGTTAGGTTTAGATTTTAGGTTTAGATTTGGGGTTAGGTTTAGATTTGGGGTTAGGTTTAGATTCTAGGTTTAGATTTGGGGTTAGGTTTAGATTTGGGGTTAGGTTTAGATTTTAGGTTTAGATTTGGGGTTAGGTTTAGATTTTAGGTTTAGATTTGGGGTTAGATTTAGATTTTAGGTTTAGATTTGGGGTTAGGTTTATATTTTAGGTTTATATTTGGGGTTAGGTTTAGATTTTTTGGTTTAGATTTGGGGTTAGGTTTAGATTTTAGGTTTAGATTTGGGGTTAGGTTTAGATTTTAGGTTTAGATTTGGGATTAGGTTTAGATTTGGGATTAGGTTTAGATTTGGGGTTAGGTTTAGATTTTAGGTTTAGATTTTAGGTTTAGATTTGGGGTTAGGCTTAGATTTTAGGTTTAGATTTGGGGTTAGGTTTAGATTTTAGGTTTAGATTTGGGGTTAAGTTTAGATTTGTGGTTAGGTTTAGATTTTAGGTTTAGATTTGGGGTTAGGTTTAGATTTTAGGTTTAGATTTGGGGTTAGGTTTAGATTTTAGGTTTAGATTTGGGGTTAGGTTTAGATTTGGGGTTAGGTTTAGATTTTAGGTTTGGATTTGGGGTTAGGTTTAGATTATAGGTTTAGATTTGGGGTTAGGTTTAGACTTGTGGTTAGGTTTAGATTTTAGGTTTAGATTTGAGGTTAGGTTTAGATTTTAGGTTTATATTTGGGGTTAGGTTTAGATTTTAGGTTTAGATTTGGGGTTAGGTTTAGATTTGGGGTTAGGTTTAGATTTTAGGTTTAGATTTGGGGTTAGGTTTAGATTTGGGGTTAGGTTTAGATTTTAGGTTTAGATTTGGGGTTAGGTTTAGATTTTAGGTTTAAATTTGAGGTTAGGTTTAGATTTTAGGTTTAGATTTGGGGTTAGGTTTAGATTTGGGGTTAGGTTTAGATTTTAGGTTTAGATTTGGGGTTATGTTTAGATTTGGGGTTAGGTTTAGATTTGAGGTTTAGATTTGGGGTTAGGTTTAGATTTGGGGTTAGGTTTAGATTTTAGGTTTAGATTTGGGGTTAGGTTTAGATTTGGGGTTAGGTTTAGATTTTAGGTTTAGATTTGGGGTTAGGTTTAGATTTTAGGTTTAGATTTGGGGTTAGGTTTAGATTTTAGGTTTATATTTGGGGTAAGGTTTAGATTTGGGGTTAGGTTTAGATTTTAGGTTTAGATTTGGGGTTAGGTTTAGATTTTAGGTTTAGATTTGGGGTTAGGTTTAGATTTTAGGTTTAGATTTAAGGTTAGTTTTAGATTTTAGGTTTAGATTTGGGGTTAGGTTTAGATTTTAGGTTTAGATTTGGGGTTAGGTTTAGATTTGGGGTTAGGTTTAGATTTTAGGTTTAGATTTGGGGTTAGGTTTAGATTTTAGGTTTAGATTTGGGGTTAGGTTTAGATTTTAGGTTTAGATTTGGGGTTAGATTTAGATTTGGGGTTAGGTTTAGATTTTAGGTTTAGATTTGGGGTTAGGTTTAGATTTGGGGTTAGGTTTAGATTTTAGGTTTAGATTTGGGGTTAGGTTTAGATTTTAGGTTTAGATTTGGGGTTAGGTTTAGATTTGGGGTTAGGTTTAGATTTTAGGTTTAGATTTGGGGTTAGGTTTAGATTTTAGGTTTAGATTTTAGATTTAGATTTGGGGTTAGGTTTAGATTCTAGGTTTAGATTTGGGGTTAGGTTTAGATTTGGGGTTAGGTTTAGATTTTAGGTTTAGATTTGGGGTTAGGTTTAGATTTTAGGTTTAGATTTTGGGTTAGGTTTAGATTTGGGGTTAGGTTTAGATTTTAGGTTTAGATTTGGGGTTAGGTTTAGATTTTAGGTTTAGATTTTGGGTTAGGTTTAGATTTGGGGTTAGGTTTAGATTTTAGGTTTAGATTTGGGGTTAGGTTTAGATTTGGGGTTAGGTTTAGATTCTAGGTTTAGATTTGGGGTTAGGTTTAGATTTGGGGTTAGGTTTAGATTCTAGGTTTAGATTTGGGGTTAGGTTTAGATTTGGGGTTAGGTTTAGATTTTAGTTTTAGATTTAAGGTTAGGTTTCGATTTCGGGTTACGTTTAGATTTTAGGTTTAGATTTGGGGTTAGGTTTAGATTTTAGGTTTAGATTTGGGGTTAGGTTTAGATTTTAGGTTTAGATTTGGGGTTAGGTTTAGATTTTAGGTTTAGATTTTAGATTTAGATTTGGGGTTAGGTTTAGATTTGGGGTTAGGTTTAGATTTTAGGTTTAGATTAAGGTTAGGTTTAGATTTTAGGTTAGATTTGGGTTAGGTTTAGATTTTAGGTTTAGATTTGGGGTTAGGTTTAGATTTGGGGTTAGGTTTAGATTTTAGGTTTAGATTGGGGTTAGGTTTAGATTTTAGGTTTAGATTTGGGGTTAGGTTTAGATTTGGGGTTAGGTTTAGATTTTAGGTTTAGATTTGGGGTTAGGTTAGATTGGGGTTAGGTTTAGATTTTAGGTTTAGATTTGGGTTTAGGTTTAGATTTTAGGTTTAGATTTGGGGTTAGGTTTAGATTTGGGTTAGGTTTAGATTTTAGGTTTAGATTTGGGGTTAGGTTTAGATTATAGGTTTAGATTTTGGGTTAGGTTTAGATTTTAGGTTTAATTTGGGGTTAGGTTTAGATATTAGGTTTAGATTTGGGGTTAGGTTTAGATTTGGGTTTAGGTTTAGATTTCAGGTTTTGATTTGGGGTTAGGTTTAGATTTTGGGGTTAGGTTTAGATTCTAGGTTTAGATTTGGGGTTAGGTTTAGATTTGGGGTTAGGTTTAGATTTTAGGTTTAGATTTGGGGTTACGTTTAGATTTTAGGTTTAGATTTTGGGTTAGGTTTAGATTTGGGGTTAGGTTTAGATTTTAGGTTAGATTTGGGGTTAGGTTTAGATTTTAGGTTTAGATTTGGGTTAGGTTTAGATTTGGGGTTAGGTTTAGATTTTAGGTTTAGACTTGGGGTTAGGTTTAGATTTTAGGTTTAGATTTTAGATTTAGATTTGGGGTTAGGTTTAGATTTTAGGTTTAGATTTGGGGTTAGGTTTAGATTTTAGGTTTAGATTTAAGGTTAGGTATAGATTTGGGGTTAGGTTTAGATTTTAGGTTTAAATTTGGGGTTAGGTTTAGATTTTAGGTTTAGATTTGGGGTTAGGTTTAGATTTGGGGTTAGGTTTAGATTTTAGGTTTAGATTTGGGGTTAGGTTTAGATTTGGGGTTAGGTTTAGATTCTAGTTTAGATTTGGGGTTAGGTTTAGATTTGGGGTTAGGTTTAGATTTTAGTTTTAGATTTAAGGATAGGTTTAGATTTCGGGTTACGTTTAGATTTTAGGTTTAGATTTGGGGTTAGGTTTAGATTTTTAGGTTTAGATTTGGGGTTAGGTTTAGATTTCAGGTTTAGATTTGGGGTTAGGTTTAGATTTTAGGTTTAGATTTGGGGTTAGGTTTAGATTTGGGGTTAGGTTAGATTTGGGGTTAGGTTTAGATTTTAGGTTAGATTTGGGTTAGGTTTAGATTTGGGGTTAGGTTTAGACTTGGGTTAGGTTTAGATTTTAGGTTTAGATTTGGGGTTAGGTTTAGATTTTAGGTTTAGATTTGGGGTTAGATTAGATTTGGGGTTAGGTTTAGATTTTAGGTTTAGATTTGGGGTTAGGTTTAGATTTGGGGTTAGGTTTAGATTTTAGTTTAGATTTGGGTA